>NC_090648.1:78307158-78617158 GCF_040937935.1 Hyperolius riggenbachi | reverse complement strand
TGTTAATCTGGCCCAAACCGAGCAGTTTCCACCAGTATTACTACGCTGTGAGCGTTTTATTAAAGTTTTCATACCAAGAGAAGGGATATTTATCTGCTGTGCTAGTTTGATGGAACAATTTTAGTGCTGCTTTAAAGTTCACAAGCTCTTTCTGGGATTTGGAACCTGACCTTTCGCATCCAACGACTTTGCTAAAACCTCATAAAAACACGATTCCTCCATTACCTCACTGTTATTTATACAGGTGACATGATTGGGATTCCTGAGGTCTGTCTGGCCAGAGCTTAGGAAGCTGAGATCACCTAAGGTGAACCAGAAGACGAGGGGCCACAATAATGGACTCAACTGAAATCAACACTGCTAGTCCACATTTTACCTTTGAGGCTGGTGTTATACACCAGGAGAGTTTTGTGGTGTGATGACCACCACATCACACCACAACAACAGTATTGATTCAAATGCCCCTGCGGCAATGGGTCATATGAATACCCCCCGCACACCATCGCACACTCTTCGTTGCCCCTCGCCCAGTGAAATACTTCCTGCTGGACAGGAAGTACGTCACTTGGACTCCTGGCTTCCCCCTCATATTTGTGTCATTCTGTCCATGTGCACCACACCGCCGCCTCCACCAACAAATTTACAAAAATCTGCATTAGCCATTGATTTCCTTTCATTCTGCCCCTGCTGTGTCACCGTGGAAGTCCCATGGTAACCTGCTGTTGACTTTGCGGTGGGTTGGCGGCAAATCGAAAGCTTAGTGTATTACACCCATACACTTTCTTTGCTGTTGCATTACCCTGCATTTAGAGAGGCTAGCACAATGCAATAAAATGCTAGGTACACACCATACAATTTTCTGTTAGATTTTCTCTCAGATTTACCTGCCAGATAGCTTTTTTTTCATGTTGTAGGTAAATCTAACAGAAGAATCTAACAGAAAATTGTATGGTGTGTACCTTAGTGTAAAAGGGGTCTGTAAGATCCCTCTAGAGGGGCAAAACAAAAGTCATGCGCTGATATTTGGTTTGATAGAACACATAGAACCGTGCCATTGGCAAATCAGTTATTACTAGGGCCGTGGATTAAGGAAGCAAGGAAAGGTTGAAGTTATATAAAACTCAAAATTGCATCTCAAAAAAATGAACATAAAACAAAGAAAGACAGTTAGATTAGTCACTAGAAGGAAAAGTTGCACTTCACTGAAACTAAATGGATCATTATTGGTAAGATGAAGAACGCAAGATTGACAGGTGAACTGGAAACCCTCAGATTTAAACAATAGCAGTGGTTCTGTTGTATTTGTCCTCTAAGGCATGACGGATGTTGAAGGTCTCCTGACTGACAGTGATGATGGTAGATGAGTATCTAGTTGAAGGCATCTTTATGACTTTCCTACTTCTAGGTCCTGCACTGCTATTTCATCGAGAAACTTTCGTTCAGCTTCCAGCCTGCAGATTTACGTCACACTTGCTGAACCTCCATAGTCTTGGGAATAGTAAGTAGCCAGTTAATTGTTCTAGGATGACATCTTGTCCCTGACAGCTGTTAGGTAAATGGCAGCTATAGCAGTTAGTAATTTAATTCTGCATTAGAATCTCAGCTTCTGTTTTCAGATAAAGCTAACCTCTCTAGCTCCGCTAAAAGAAAGGCTTTGTCCTGCTGTAATGGCACAAAGTAAACCTGTCACTTTAACATACCTGGTAAGGTGACAGGTAGTACTTTCATGGCACCCTTACTCCTAAAAGAAAAAAAAAATCTGTGATTGCAATGTACACTTTCAGACATTACTGAAGGAACAGTTAGCATGGTGTGCTCATTTTCCTCCTCAGTTGTCATAGGTTGACATTCTCTGCTGCTAAGGCTCTCTGCACTACTTGAAAATAGCAACTGTTGTAATATGACAAGGATGTGTGTAAAAGAACCCAAGCCAGTGTTTATTTTTTTTTATTTTTTGTATAGCCATGTTCATGGAAGAAGAGACTACCGTGTAGGAAGTAAAGGGCAAAGCAGGTAATTGAAGTGATCGGCAATGGCAGTGTTATGTTATGCTGTGTGCCCCACATAAGAGTAATTTGGGAATCTGACGATCACCAGGCCCGAATTACACCTCCCTCTAAGTTGCTACAATTCGGAGGGGGAATAGTATTTTCCACCACCGGGGTATTAAGCTGGGTGAGCCGTCATTCGGTTTTTCCTGTGCCACGTTCACCGGTGGCGCGATAACATGTACGCTGGAGGGTGGACTGTTGTCCTCAGGACGATGCACATAGAAGATGCACATTAAGGACTTCAACATGTGGGACCATAGAAGAATATGGACTGAAAAGGATGGAGAAGGAGGCTGAAGAACATGGAAGAATGGGTTTCAAAAACATACAGATTGGCCTAAGACTATGATAATAAGATATGACTAAGAGAGGGTTTAAACTGTGTACCCCTAAGAGGGAAGATGTCAGTGCTATGTAAATACTAAATACATATAGAAGAGGAGGGTCTGTAGAAGATGGGAGAGGAAACTGAAGTGTACGAAAGGGGAGGTTCTGTAGAAGATAGAAGAGGAGGCTGAAGTATACAGAAGAGGAGGGTCTGTAAAAGATGGAAGAGGAGGCTGAAGTATGCAGAAGAGGAGGGTCTGTAAAAGATGGAAGAGGAGGCTGAAGTATACTGGAGAGGAGGTTCTGTAGAAGATGGAAGACAAGGATGAGGAGGGTCTTGAATGCGCTTTGAGTCCTACAGGAGAGAGGTGCTTTACAAAAAAAATTTGTTCTTGTAGAAGACGGAAGAGGAAATTGAGGTATACGAGAGGAGGCTCTGTAGAAGATGAAGGAGTAAGTATATGGAAGTTGAGGTTCAGTAAGAGATGGAAGAGAAAGCTGAAGTTTATGGAAGTGGAGGGCCTGTATAAGATGGAAGAGGAAGCTGAAGTATACAGAAGAGGAGGATCTTTAGAAGATGGAAAAGAAAGCTGAAGTATATGGAAGTTGAGGGTCAGTCGGAGATGGAAGAGTAAGCTGGAGTTTATGGAAGTGGAGGGTCTATAGAAGATGGAAGATGAAGATGAATTATACAGAAGAGGAGGGTCTGTAGAAGATGGAAGAGGAATCTGAAATAAATGGAAGTGGAAGGTCTGTAGGAGATGGAGGAGGAAGCTGAAGTTTATGTAAGTGTAGGGTCTGTAAAAGATGGAAGAGGAAGCTAAAGTATATGGAAGTGGAGGGTGCATAAAAGATGGAAGAAGAAGCTCAATTATACTGAAGTGGAGGGTCTGCAGAAGATGGAAGAGGAAGCTGAAGTATATGGAAGTGGAGGGTCTATAGAAGATGGAAGATGAAGATGAATTATACAGAAGAGGAGAGTCTGTAGAAGATGGAAGAGGAATCTAAAATAAATGGAAGTGGAGGGTCTGTAGAAGATAGAAGAGGAAGCTGAAGTATATGGAAGTGGAGGGTCCACAGAAGATGGAGGATGAACATGAATTATACAGAAGAGGGTCTGTAGAAGATGGAAGAGGAAGATGAAGTATGTGGAAATGGAGGGTCTGTAAAAGAAGGAAGAGGAGGCTAAAGTATATGGAAGTAGAGGGTCCACAGAAGATGGAGAAGGAAGGTGAATTAAACAGAAGAAGGTCTGTAGAAGATGGAAGAAGATGCTGAAGTATACAGAAGAGGAGGGTCTGTACAAGATGGAAGAGGAAGTTGAAGTATGTGGAAATGGAGTGTCTGTAGAAGATGGAAATGGAAAATGAAATATACAGAAGAGGAAGTGGTGGCACAAGACGACCACATGGGGATGTAAAAAAGATAAATCTGATGCACCACTGTGAAACAGAGATTATTGCTGAGAGGTTATCTGGGTCTAGTATGTCTGCTAAGCTGCATTTATATGCCATCTTTCCCTTGTGCTAATTGATTGTGCAGTTCTGCTCAACATGCTGGCACTTTATAAATAAGGGATAATAATAATAATTTCTAAATGACAGGATAATCTCTTGTCAGCTGCAGTGATAAGATTAGTGGCTTTTACAATTATAAAATAAAGCTCTCTTACTGGAATAGATGCAAATAGCAGGGAATCCCTTTTGCTGACATGAGGGGAAGCACAAAGGATTAGGCGTTTGTTAAAGAGAACCAGAGACAAACTAAAGAAAAGATTTTATACATACCTGGGGCTTCCTCCAGCCTCATACGCACGGATCGCTCCCACGCCGCTGTCCTGCGCTGCCCGCAGCTATGAGAACCGGCTCTCCGCTCTTCCGTCAGTCGGAGCCAGTCTAGCGTAGGAGAAGTGCGCTCTTTGTCTATCTCTCCAGCAGCCGCTGGAGAGACATAGAGGGCGCACTTCTCCTGCGTAGCTGGCTCCGATGACGTCAGTGATGGGAGCCGGTTCTGGTTGTTGCAGGCAGCGGTGGATGGCGGCGTGGGAGCGATCTGTGCGTATGAGGCTGGAGGAAGCCCCAGGTATGTATAAAATATTTTCTTTAGTTTGGCTCTGGTTCCCTTTAAAGTTGCTTTCATAGTTTATAGTTTCTTGCTAAGTGAGGCAGGGAGTTTCAAAACAGATTTTTTTTTTTAAATTAAAAATAGTTCTTCTCTTTGTTCATTTGCCTTTAAAAACACCCGAGGTGAAAATAAACAAATGAAATAAACAATTGTATCTATCTTCCTTCTGCTAAAATGACTTTTTAAGATATTCCACAGTTTTATTTTATGTTTAAATCTCCTTCTTAAGTTTTAACTGTTTTATTGTTTTTGCTCAATGACACATCCATTGAAGTATGCCACAGCTAAAATCTATGAACTATTAACACTTTTTTAACTCTTTCCTACTCTCAGAAGCCATTTTCTGCTAGGAATTTCTTATCAGTGAGAGTCACACTGTAGTCACTTCCTGAGTCAGCCACTTACATACCTGATATTTAAGTTTTCTAGGCAGAGAAATAAAACAAGGAACACAGCCTAGTTATTTGTGTGCTAGGCACTGTACATACACATGACTATCTCATCATGTCACATGTCACCTCGGTTAGTTCCATAGCTTACCCCAGAGATCTCTGCTCCTAGCTGCATTATATCATTTTCAGTAAAAAATATTGCGTTCTTTCAGAAGCTGAGCATATTGCATTTCTGATGTAGAATTGCCCATAGTTTGGAGCAGATCCCTGATTGTTGAAAGGGACCTCCTGGACCTTTATATTCCATGTTCTGTTTTAAAGTGGGTTGTTAACCACAAAATCAAATCCATTTACCCACTGCTCTGTGTTTATTATGTAGTCTATATGCAGTCTGCATTGCAAGCATTCCAATATAATAGTAAATGTGTCTGCTGTAATGAATCTTATCCCAGGAATGAATCTTTTCCTGGGATAGTATGGCTGTCCCTGCAGCTTTAACCTCCTTAGCAGTAATCCCGAGTCAGGCTCGGGATGGAAATCCACAGCTCAGAGCGGTAATCGAGTGAATTATATGCAGAAGCTGCTGCAGATCTCTATGTGGTGTGTTTTTTTTTCTTCTTGTTTTTAGGGTCTAAAAGCGTGTAAAAAAATGTTAGACCCTAAGGACCCATTTCCATTTGTGAATGGGAGCCGAAGAGATGGCTACGCATCACTTCCGCTCCCATTCGCGTCACTTCCACATCCCCTAAATGGAGGAGATGGGGGCGGATGCGGGCGGAATGTGGGCGTGCGAGAATCCACAGCATGCTGCAGATCCTCTGATTGCTCCGTACCGATCCGGAAAACAATCACACAATGGAAACTGTTCTTTTGCTGTGCTTTGCTTCAGTGCAATGTGGCTATGTAGGCGCATTGCACTGCGTGTAGTGGAGACGGGCCCTAAATCTGCAAATAATCATAACGCCAAAGAGGTTAAGAAGACGTAGTAATACATTGTGAGTTAAAGGGACTCAGAGCTGAATGTAATCAATAGATGTATACATACTTGGGGCTTCCTCTAGCCCCATCCACTC
Source organism: Hyperolius riggenbachi (assembly GCF_040937935.1). NCBI lineage: Eukaryota > Metazoa > Chordata > Amphibia > Anura > Hyperoliidae > Hyperolius > Hyperolius riggenbachi. Next base: position 78,611,191 of record NC_090648.1, on the reverse strand, counting down.
AAATCGCTCCCCCGCCGCCGTCCTCCGCTGTCCGCGGCTATGGGAACCGGGTCCCATCACTGACGTCAGTTGGCTCCAGTTTTCTCTCTGTAAGAGAAGTCTGCTCTTTGCATATCTCTCCAGCAGCTGCTGGAGAGAAACGTAGAGGGCGCACTTATTCTGCGTAGACTGGAGCAGACTGACGGAAGTGCGGGGACCCGGTCTCCGTAGCTGCGGACAGTGGAGGACGGTGGGGAGTGATCCGAGCAGATGGGGCTGGAGGAAGCCCCAGGTATGTATAAATCTTTTTTTATTATTTTCAGCTCTGGTACACTTTATCAAGTTAAGTAATGCACAATAATTCATGAAAAAAGTTTTGTAATCAACCCAATTTAACACCATCAAAGAATTGCTTTCGAAACATTTGGCGAGCATGAAGCGAATAGGTGGCGGAGTGAATTTCAATATTGCTCTAAACACTGTCAGAACATTTTTCTAACTTATTAATAATAAAAGGACATCACTTTTTATAGGTTATTGTTATGTTTTAATTTAATATGTATCACTTAGCTATGCAGAATTCTAGAAATAAAAAGAAAAAAAAAAAAGAAAGAAGAAAAGTTTTGTATGGGTTGGCTGCGCGATTTGTTAATTTGAAAGGCATCACATTTTATTCATCTTTACAATTATAGTTGTACTTGTTTTATTAAAAGCAATACATTAGCTTGTGTTACTTATCTGGTGATAGTTTTATGAATTCTATTTTAACTTGAACAATAGCTGAACAGCAAAAAAAGCTTCACAAGCAAATTCCGAGGCTCTTTTGTTTAGCAGGTTGTTTAAAAAGTTTGAACAATCTTGGCCAGAAAATACATCTGTATCTGCATTAACCAACACAAAACGTATAGGGCTTGTTATCTCGTCTCCACTGGCTGCTCACAACAAGTATGATTGGCTTGATCATTTGCCACCATTTCTGTTTGTTGCTTATATATAGACACCTGTCTATAGTTATCCTACCTGCATTAACCCTAGAGTAATGTCACCTTTTTGAAAATCACACTTATCCTCAGACCAAAGTGCAACCATATTGAGAGAAGCCACCCTGCATGGAAGTGTAAGTTAATATTTAGTTCAATGTACTGCTCTGCTATTTTCAGTTTGTCTATCTTTGGGGCATATTCAGCAGACTTGCACGAGTTATGTCAGAATCAAAATCGGTTTTGTTCGCCAAGCATGACTGGGTTGTGCCCAGAGTTAGATTTCCCAACAGCAGGGCATAGTGAAGGCAATACAACCAGGGCCGGATTTCAGGCAAGGCCACCTAGGCCATGGTCTAGGGCACCACAGGAGCAAGGGCACCAAAGCAGCAGGCTGAACTTATGCAGCATTTGCAAACTTAAAAATGCTGCAATGCAGGGAGATCAGGTGAGTCCCTGACTGTGGTACTCTGCTGCCAACAGCCTGTTCAACGACCACCTTGCTCTCTGTGCACGTTTGCATTGTGGCCGGCGGCTATGGACTTGGCCAGCATTGGAGACAGTGGGGAAGAGGAAGCTTCGGCACTGGAGACGAATGGAGAAATGACTGACACTGATGGCTGCTGCGGTGTGATGGTCAGCTGGCTCTCTATACTGAAAGGGGGGTGGGAAAAGGAGGGATTAAGGGGGGGTATCAGGTTACCTATACTGAAGGGGGGCGGCTGGTAACAGCGGCCTTGGGCGGTAAAGAGTACAAATCCGGCCCTGAATACAACAGTGGAAGTAATACAATACAGATTGACAGAAACACTAACATGTTACAGATGATAACAGCAGTAATAGAAGAACAATCTGTAGCAAGATGCTAACACTGAACAGTACAGCGACAACCATAGCAGATAGCAGTAAACAGTCAGCTACAGCCTAAGAAATAGGGGGTGGACGCATAGGGAGAGGGACATGGACAGAGTTCAAAAGTCTAACGGCTGCGGGGAAAAATGTTTTCCTACGCCGTGTGGTAGAGGCCTGCGCGGGTCTAAGTTTTCAGACCCGCATCTGACCTGCACCCAACCTGCAACCTGCTTTCTGGTGAATCTGGTACCCACACCTGACTCACACACACAGACCCGCTAGCCGCAACCCGATTAAATCAAAACAGGTACCCGAATCTCGACCCGCAATTCAGGTAACCCGCGGGTACCCTACCTGATGCAGGCCTCTTCCTTGTGGTCCTGGTGGAACCTCCAGCTCGAATGGAGGTGATTAACATTGCTCTCAGGGCCGGATTTACCATGAGCCATTGTAGGCAATTGCCTACAGGCTCCTTATGTAGGAGAGGCGGCTCTCCTCCCCAAGTGTCACCCTTCCCACTGGAAGGGCTACTTAATAATGAGGTGGGGGCACATCTAGCTCCCTATGCTTGTGGTGGGGACACAACTACTGCCTAGATTAATAGGGTTACCTAATAGGGGAGGAGAGATGCCTACCTAATATGGGGGTGAGGCCTGAGGTGAGGGGCGGGGATTAGGGCACCAGAACGCCTGTGCTTAGGGGCGTAACAATAGACCCTGCAAGGGATGCAGCTGAAGGGGGGCCCAGAAGCCGCAGGGGGCCCCGTGAGGGGAGAACTGTCATTTTCCTGTCCTGAGAGACTGATAACTAAGGGAATTGAGAGAAAAAAGCTTTCTGCACAATGGTCCTAATGACTGCATCTGCTCAGCCACTGATAAGGCATCATACAAAGTTTTTCAGACAAAGTTTTATAGACAGTTCATATTCAGTGTTCAGCAGGGTCTTGAGTAAAGCCCCCAGCCCCCAACCTCTCTACCCCTCCCCAACTGCTCTGTACTGTAGTGATGCTGGAGGAGTCTGTAGAGCCAGCTCTGCTCCATCAGAGGTGGACAGAGTGAATGTAATAAGCTGAGGAGTGTAATAAGCTGAGGCTGGGAGCACACTCGTTTGTCGGTTTTCTGTATGCATTTTCTGCACACCATGCGTGTCTGTATGTGGGAAAACCTGCATGTTTTATCACAGAAATTAATGTAATTGATAGAGAAAATGCGTGCAGTGCTTCACTGCTGTCTGCTTTTATCTGCATGGGGCAAACACAGTTAAGTGTGCACTAGCCAACTGAATAACATTGGTCCTCAGTTTACCTCTGCAGAAAGCGAGGAAGGGCGAGTGGGGGCCCCATCCAAAGTTTCACAGGGGGGCCCAGTAATTTCTGGTTATGCCACTGCCTGTGCCTACAGGCTCCTGATCTGTAAATCCAGCACTGATTGCTCTAGAGCACAGTCTGGTGATGTAGATGGGGTCTAAAGGGGGAAGGGGTATCCCTATAATTCTCTCCACTGAGCTGATGACCCTCTGAATTGCACAGGTAGCATGCATGTTTGCTGAATATGTGGCTTGTATATGTTACGGCCAGAACTCGAAGTGTGGCCACTTCGGGTTCTGGCCGACCAATGTGCGAAGTGGTCGCAGCAGAGCGGCCAATGTCAGAAATGTAATTACTACACTGAGCTACAATGTATTTTACGGCCGTCTCGCTGTGGCCAAATGTATAACAACTTGCTTAATTTCATTAAATATAGCCGGCGGCAATGTAATAGATGAAGCCGCCGGCTTTCGCACTGCCTCCTCCTCCTCTCCTCCTCCCCCCCCCCCCCCCCCCCCCCGCCTCTCCCTGTCTCCTATACGATATGGAGCAGCCGGCGGGGACATGCGTGTCCCCGAGAGTCGTTCGTCGCGGCAGGGGAAGCAGAGCACCCGCTCTGCAAGAACGGCAGGATATTAAGCAAGTTGTTATACATTTGGCCACAGCGAGACGGCCGTAAAATACATTGTAGCTCAGTGTAGTAATTACATTTCTGACATTGGTCGCTCCGCTGCGGCCACTTCGCACATTGGCCGGCCAGAACGCGAAGTGGCCACACTTCAGGTTCTGGCCGTAACATATACTGTATATCGCACAGAAGAGCTCACTCATGTCCTGGCATTTGATTCGAACCATTACTGTCAGGGCATCTCCAGACAGGGATGAGCTCCGGATCAAATCCGAGTGAGTTTCATTCGGATTTCATCCAGATAATTAGTGCAGCTGAGCAAGTGGGTGAGGAAGGGTTAAACTTACCCAGCAGCTGTCTTCTTTAATCCGTACCACACCACTTCTCACGCCATGTTCCAATTCGTGGTCATGTGAACACCACTGCTTCCTCCTTCTGGGTTGAAGGAGGACGCATAGTAGTCACGTGACGCGGCTTGGGACGCGCCATAACTTGTCCCTACCACAGCAGAGGCAGCTCCTTCCTCTCTGGGTCGACAAAGCTTGACAAAGAAAAGAAGATTAGATACAGAGACAGTGCAACTAGAAAAGGCTGCAGTAAGCCAGAGCACATTACAACAGGTATAGGAGCTTATAAGATAACAGAAATAAGGCTGAACATTTTGTTACAGAGTCTCTTTAACCAGTTCGGTCTATCTGGACGAGCTTCCTCGTCCAGATAGGCACTGCTGCTGCCCCTGGCTGGTGCGCGCGATCGGGCGCGCCCCCACGCGCGCTCCCGCCGCCCGCCGCTAGCCCCCCGATCAGTGAATGGGGATATAATTCCCATTCACCGATCAAACTTCCCCACAGAAATACCGACGCTTTCTCACCAGAGAGCACGGTATTTCTGCCCCCAGGAAACTTCTGCTCAGCATTTTAGTTCCTGGATGCGAGATCGTTCGCATTCAGGACTTTTTTCACTGTGGCCATCTTGTGGCCAAATAGTAAACTGCACCCACATACATTTTTAATAAAAAAAAAATATTATTTTACATTTAAAATTAGCAGTTTCCCTCCCACACCAAAAATTACCCACATACATTTTTTTTAATTAAAAAAATAAATAAAAAACAAACAATAAAAAAAACAAAAACAACATAAATAGTTACCCAAGGATCTGAACTTTTTAAATATGCATGTCAAGAGAATATGTTATTATATTATTTAAAATGATAAGCTTATAAATAGTGATGGACGCAAATTGAAAAAATGCACCTTTATTTCTAAATGAAATATCGGCACCATAAATTGTGATAAGGACATCGTTTAAACAGTGTAATAACCGGGACAGATGGGCAAATAAAATACATGAGTTTTAATTACCAGTAGTGTATATTAATTTCAAACTATAATGGCCAAAAACTGAGAAATAATGAATTTTTTTTTCATTTCTTTCTTAATCTTCCTGTTAAAATGGATTTAGAAAAAAATAATTCTTAGCAAAATGTACTACCCAAAGAAAGCCTAATCAGTGGCGGAAAAAACAATATATAGATAAATTCATTGTGATAAGTAGCAATAAAGTTATAGGCGAATGAATGGGAGGTGAACGTTGCTCAGATGCATGAGATTTTCAGCACTGCGGTGCTGAACCGGTTAAACAATACCAGTTGCTTGGCAGTCCTGATTCTGTGTCTTCGATACTTTTAGCTTTAGACCCAGAACAAGCATGCAGCAGATCGGGTACTCTGACTCAGCTGACTCAGGTTTTACTGGATTAGCCATATGCTTGTTCCAGGGTTTTGACTCACTTACTACTACTTATGCCAGAAGATCAACAGGGACTGCCAGGAAACTGGCATTGTTTACAAGTAAATACATATGGCAGCCTCCATATCCCTGTCACCTTGGGTTCCTTTTAAAGCGGACCTTAACTCAAAACTTTCTCTCTGCTCTAAAAGATAAGCAGCAGCATAATAACCTTTAAAGAAAAACTTTTTTGTTACAGCTGATACATCCTGCAATTAATCTGCAGTGTTTCTACTTCCTGCTTTCATTGAAGCAGACATACTGTTAACATCCCTTGTTTACCAATTACCTCTCTGCAGTCAGCGGACACAGCTGAGGGATCAAATTACAACTTGTGCTTAGTCACAGATGAGGGGGAATTAGACAGGCTTAAGGCTAGGTTCACATATGACATAGCGTGAAAGGCTGTGTTTTATGTCAAGTTTTATGTTAATGTTGTGTGTGTTTTTGGTGCCTTTTTGCGATATTTTTCAAGCGTTTTGCATGCATTTTAATGCGTTTGCGGTTTGCTAATACAAAACACATATGCTGTTTGTATGCATTTTTCATGCGTTTTTCAATTGCGTTTTATGCAAATCACTAGGAAGAGAACAGGAAACGAAAATGCATCACTAAACAATTTATTTAAGCAAAACCGCATATAAAAACGCATGAAAAACGCATACCATTGCGTTCCCATTGACTTTCATTATGTGCGTTTTGGCAGCCATCCTGCATAATATACAACAGAACCAGCTTTTTGCGAAACGCATACTGTAAAACGCATAGAAAACGAATATGCATTTTTTATATGTATATTTTTCCTGTGGCCATAGTCTTCCATTAGCGTTTTACACAACGCTAGCGTTTTTGCTCTGTGTGCGCCCAGCCAAACACTCTAAATACATACAGGGTGCATTTCTCTATGTTTCCCTTCTGTCCCGTGCAAGAGTTCAGGTCCACGTTTATTTCTTTTTCATTAATCGTATCACTGTGAAAGGTGACTGTTACCGCAGATCCCCCTGTAATCCTATGCAAGGCACTATATATTTAACCAGATAAAATGACTCAGTAAACAGCCGAGAGAGTCTAAGGTGCCCATACATTAGAAGATTATGGGCAGATTTGACCAAGGGACAAATTTATCTCTAATTGAATCTGATTAGAGATAAATTTGTCTTTAATCGAATCTGCCCATACACTACAGGCCGATTCCCGTCTGATTTCAGCATTAAATCATCAGGGAATCGGCTGAGCCGCCGCTTCCGCCCCGCCGCTGCCGCCACAATGTATAAATGTATGTAGTGTAGTGCATTTATACATTACCTGTTTAGTGTCAGCCTCCACGTGGTGACCGTACATCTTGCCGGGTAACAGCCGCATACACGCCGGCGGCCCATAGTGCCTGACGTCAGACACTATGCACTGCCGGCGTGCATGCGGAACCCGGCGAGATGGATGGAAAACACGTGGAGGCTGACACCGAAAAGGTAATGTATAAATGCACACACAGTACAAACATCTATACATTGCGGCAGCAGTGGCGGGGGATTCATCGTCGCTCGTTCGACCAACGTTCGACCAACCAACTTCGGCCTGAAATTTTCCAGCATGCGTGATCGACCGTGTGGCCAATTTCTGTCCCGAAATTGGTCGCTTTGTCGGTCGGGCATGCACTTGGCAGCACCAATTTTCATCCAATTCGATTATAATAATTGAATTGGATGATCGATTGGTTGGTTGGTCGGCAAATGTATGGGCCCCTTAAATTGCATTGTGACATTATGGGCTTGATTCGCTAACCGGCGCTAAGTGTTAGCGCTGGTGTGAAAAGCCCTTTTTGGCCTCTAGTGTGCGCAAACCTACTTTGCGCGCAGCCCCGTGCACTGCGCACGCAGCACGGGTGCGCCGATATTAGTGCGCGGTGCAATAATAACATTGCACCCGCTGGTCCTTAAAAGTCGCATCCGATGCGACGAAAATGATGCATCGGGTGCCCCCGAAGTGGCACATCATAGCGCTGCTTAACGGGCACCCGATGTATCATTTTTGTCGCATCGGGTGCGACTTTTAAGGACCAGCAATGCACACTATTATCCGCAGTGAGCGTGATTATTTCAACTGTGTTAGCGCAAACCACCTAACGCCGTGGTTTGCGCCCACTAACACTTAGGGCACACTAACCAGCTTAGCGCCGGTTAGTGAATCAAGCCCTATCTGAACAATCATCCAGCAAACGAGATACTACAATTTGATTTAATGAACAAAAAAAAAAAAAAACGTCAGAGGCCGTGTAGAGATTAGATATTAGATCAGATTTAAGATATTACGTTTGCTATTTTACAGGCTGTTACTTCGAGCAGGAGGCAAGTCAAGGTGAAAAGATAACACCAACCTCATGAATCAGGCATTATCTCGGCTGCTGGAAAAATCTACAATAAACCTGATTTATATCTCTCTACAGTTCCATGTTCTGTTTCAGGTTGACAATTAAAATGACTCCAGCCAGCCAATACATTCTATTTTAATTTCAGAGAAGGGTTCTGAAAGCTGTCTGGGTTTTATTGCTGTCTGTGTTGGCGTTGGTGGACATTTCAGTGCATTCCCTGTAGTGCTGTTATCAGGCTGTTGGGGTCAATTTTACAAAGGTTTGGGTTTTTTTATCCTTATTAAACCCACAATAGAACAAAGCAAACTTTAATAGCAATTGTAATAAGTGAATAGTGCAGTGCACACATAGCTTAGGGCCTATTTCCACTAGATCTGCATCAGTACTACATCAGTTTTTCTGCATCCATATTTCTGGATGTGGCTATATAGCGCCTGTTTCCACTACACTCGGATTCTGTATGCAGAAAAACTGACTCCAATGAATGCCTATGGGCCTGTTTCCACTTAAAGGGGCACTATGGCGAAAAAATGTAAAATTTAAAATATGTGCAAACATAGAAAAAAGTAATTTATGGCTCATTTTACCCTGGAAAAAAATGTACTTTTTATTTGTATAAGAAGTACATTTGTTTTCCAGAGTAAAATGAGCCATAAATTACTTTTTTACCTATGTTGCTGTCACTTACAGTAGGTAGTAGAAATCTGACAGAAGCGACAGGTTTTGGACTAGTCCATCTCTTCATAGGGGATTCTCAGCAAGGCTTTTATTCTATATAAAGATATTCCTTGAAAAGGTTTTAAACAATGATGCTGGCCAGCTTCCCTGCTCACTACACAGTTTTTTTTGGCAGTTGGACAGAGCTACTGCCATTCACTAAGTGCTTTTGAAAATAAATGAATCCCTGAGAATCCCCACATGAAGAGATGGAATAGTCCAAAACCTGTCGCGTCTGTCAGATTTCTACTATTTACATTGACAGCAACATAGGAAAAAAGTAATTTATGGCTCATTTTACTCTGGAAATAAATGTTCCTTTTTGTTTGTTTGCACATATTTCAAATTTTACAATTTTTCACCATAGTGCCCCTTTAACAAGATTTGTCTGATGCAGATTTCTGCATAATGATGCAAGAAAGCCCTCAAAACTCACCTTTTCACTCTGGCCTACCACCCCTCACAAGTGCTCTAAACCCACAGCTGAACTCTGGTCCCCTACCTTTCGTGTCCTTACCTCTCCCTCTAGATTGTAAGCCTTTGGGCAGGGTCCTCCTCCTTTTGTGTCCTAACTGATCATGCACCTCCATTACTGTGAACCCATGCTATGCACCTGAGTGATCCTAACTCGCCTAATCTCCATGCTCCCCTCCAGTGACTAAGCATTACCTGGTACTCATACTGTGCGCCATGATCTGGTCTTTCTTGTATTCAGGTATTGTCATTTTGCTGTATGTCACCCCTAAATATTGTATGTATCCCTATTTATTGTCCAGCGCTGCGTAATATGTTGGCGCTTTATAAATACAATAAATAAATAAAGCATCCGGTTTCCCATACAATGAAAACGCTAGTGGAAACAGACCCATTGCATTAATTGGAGTCATTTTTTTCTGCAGAAAGAATCCACGTGAAGTGGAAATAGGCCCTTAGATTTTAAGAAAAGGGGGGTCCATAAGACGAACCTTGCACTATAGACACACCAGGTTTAGTATTTTTTTTTTCTACGATTTTTGCCCTCTGAACCTACGTGTGTCTTATAATCTGAAAAATGCGGTATGGTTTGCAGTTGAAAACCACAATTTAGTAGACTCAACACAGTCTGGACTCTCTGAAGCGACTATATGATGCATTCAATAAATTATTAATTCAATAAAACCATCATATTGAACAAACCTCTATCAGGGAGTAGTGTAGCCTCAATTGATTTTTAATTGACATATTGATTAAATATTGATCACAAATTATTTTTTGTGTCTGCATAATGATGTACTACATAGACCAGTACAAAACTAGCAGTGACTGCTTTCTGCTCAATATCAGATGAACATCTAAAAATCCGAAATCAAGAGTTTTCTGGATCTACAAGAGTATGGCTGCCTACAGCCCATGCCTTTTTCATTTCCTGACATATTCAAGAAACCTGAAAACTGTGAGAGGGAGTCTGGAGGCTATTCTGTTTGTCACAATGTTTGTTTCAGGGCCGGCTCTAGGTGGGGGAGAGAGGGGGCAGCTCCTCAATGGTTTGGCAGCACACAGGCCAGTTTCTACATGTGTTCCGGGCAAAGCGGCAGGGAGGGGGGAGGGGGAACACAGCATAACAGTGGGCATATTCACAACTTACTTTCCGTGATCCCTACAGCCTCTTCCTCTCCAAGGTGTCTGTTGCTTTGGTAACAGCGCTACCTGTGATTATGTAACTGCATGTCATCACAGGGGGCACTGTTAGTAACGAGATGGATGCCTGGGAGAGAAAGGAGATAAAGGCTGCCTGTGTGTGGGGGTCACGGAAGGTGAGTTTTAACTGCTCTATGCCCCTCCCCCAAACGCTGGTTCTATGTTTGGCTACCTATGCTGGCGGCTCCTACCTATCTATCCTATACTGCAGGCACTTACCTATCTAACCTATACTGGGGGCACCTACCTATCTAACCTATACTGCGGGCACCTACCTATCTAACCTATACTGCGGGCACCTACCTATTTAACCTATACTGCGGGCACCTACCTATCTAACCTATACTGTGGGCACCTACCTATCTAACCTATACTGCGGGCACCTACCTATCTAACCTATACTGTGGGCACCTAACTATCTAACCTATACTGTGGGCACCTACCTATCTAACCTATACTGCGGGCACCTACCTATCTAACCTATACTGTGGGCACCTACCTATCTAACCTAAACTGGAGGCACCTACCTATCTAACCTAAACTGGAGGCACCTACCTATCTAACCTGTACTGCAGGGCACCTACCTATCTAACCTATACTGCAGGGCACCTACCTATCTAACCTATACTGCGGGCACCTACCTATCTAACCTAAACTGGAGGCACCTACCTATCTAACCTAAACTGGAGGCACCTACCTATCTAACCTGTACTGCAGGGCACCTACCTATCTAACCTGTACTGCAGGGCACCTACCTATCTAACCTATACTGCAGGGCACCTACCTATCTAACCTATACTGCGGGCACCTACCTATCTAACCTAAACTGGAGGAGCCTACCTATCTAACCTAAACTGGAGGCACCTACCTATCTAACCTGTACTGCAGGGCACCTACCTATCTAACCTATACTGCAGGGCACCTACCTATCTAACCTATATTGCGGGCACCTACCTATCTAACCTATACTGCGGGAACCTACCTATCTAACCTATACTGCGGGCACCTACCTATCTAACCTATACTGCGGGAACCTACCTATCTAACCTATACTGCGGGAACCTACCTATCTAACCTATACTGTGGGCACCTACCTATCTAACCTATACTAGGGATACCTACTTATCTAACCTATACTGCAGGCATCTACCTAACTAAACTATAACCTATACAAATTTCAACTTGTGATTAGACACAGATGAGGGGAAATTAGACAGGCTAAACTCTCTAAATACGTACAGGGTGCATTTCTCGCCTCTGTGTACACATGAAGCCCCCTTCACATTTCTGACTGCCCCCTCATATGTGCCTTTCTAGAACCGGCCCTGGTTTGGTTAATCTGTATTTCAAATATAATGTAATGTATTAGCCCATAAAACTAGATACCTGGTAATTGGGTAATAAACAACTTTATATCCCAGGAAATGGTGCTATATTTTCCATTAACTAATTCAGAACTAGATACTAGGAGTCAGAGGAACACCAACAGTAAATAACATGAGATATCACCAGCTTGGGTACTATACACACATATATTGGCCTGTGTAGTTCTTCTTAGACAGACAAGAATCCCATAAAGCATAGAGTATTGCATATCATGAGATGCACAGCTACAGACCTGGGAACCTTAGCTGTCCATAGGAAATGAGATACTATATGATGAATAACTTAGAGGAAGCAATCCATATAAAGTCGCTCAGCACATTATCTGAGGGTACTTTTCATTTCAAAACAATGATCTCCTTCCATTGACCAGCAATATCTAGCAGATGCTCCATTGGAGGGTTGGATGTTTTACATGAACAGTGGGTGGATATTGCATGTTCATGGCAATACCAGACACAACTGAATCATTTGGAACATAGGAACAATACTACAAATTGCTTTATCCAACATTCGCCCAATGTCCTGTATGTCTGCTGATGTAGCACCAGGCAGGGGCGTAACTATATTGTGCATCCCTGCTCTATTCTGTATATGGATGGGAGGGGCCCCCAAAGCACCCAGGCACCCCTGCAATTGCAGGGGGTTCGCAGGGGCTACTCTCTGGTTACTGGTAACACATACCTGACCTGCCCTCAGCTTCCATGCAATCTCTCCTGGAGCATGACAGCTCCTCTTTAAATCAGACCTAAACTCAGAACTTCCGATCTACTCTAAAACATAAGCAATAGCATAAAAACCTTTAGGCTGCTTTCAGAGTGGGACGTTACAGGCGCACGTTAGAGCAGCCTGTAACGCAGCCCGACTCACAGTAATAAAAAAATCAATGGGCTGTTCACAGTGCCCACGTTGCATTACAGGGTAACACTGCACGTTCAATGAGAGTGCAGCATGCTGTGCGTTATAGGCAGTTTTAGCCGCGTTAGACTGTTTGCACATGCTCAGTTATGTTGTTTTATTGTTTTTTGTGTGCAGGAGAGCAGGAGGGGAGAGTCCGCTATTTTGCCTAGCCACATGGCTAATTATTATTCACTGCAATGCCGGTTCTCTTCCTGCTAGCAATGATTCACATGAATCATTCTTTGCCTGCTAGCAATGATTCATATGAATCATTCTCGGTTCTCTGCCTGCTAGCAATGATTCATATGAATCATTCTCAGTTCTCTGCCTGCTAGCAATGATTCATATGAATCATTCTCGGTTCTCTGCCTGCTGGCAATGATTCATATGAATCATTCTCAGTTCTATGCCTACTAGCAATGATTCATATGAATCATTGCCGGTTCTATCGAACAAAAATGGCGCACATTATGTGACCTTAACGTCCCCTGCAACGCAATGTCCCACTGTGTAAGAGCCCTTAACCACTTGCCGACCGCCTTAAGCCGATGGGCGGCGGCAAGGGCTGGGCCCAAACGACCGCAATACGCCCATCGGCGGTGGTGGCGGCGGGCGTGGTTATGCGGCGATCGCGTCATTCGTGACGCGATCAGCCGCCGGCAACTGGCTCCTCCCCCCTTGCGCTGTAACCCGCCGGCCATTTGGAAGCGCCGGCGGGTTACTAGCACCCGGATTGCCGCTGCCCGTATGTATAATAGGCTTTGTAATGTATACAAAGCCTATTATACAGGCTGCCTCCTGCCCTGGTGGTCCCAGTGTCCGAGGGACCACCAGGGCAGGCTGCAGCCACCCTAGTCTGCACCCAAACACACTGATCTGCCCCCCCTGCCCTCTGATCGCCCACAGCACCCCTCAGACCCCCCCCCTGCCCACCCCCCAGACCACTGTTAGCACCCAATCACCCCCCTAATCACCCATCAATCACTCCCTGTCACTTTCTGTCAACGCTATTTTTTTTAACCCTAAACTGCCCCCTGCTCCCTCCTGATCACCCCCCACCCCTCAGATTCTCCCCAGACCCCCCCCCCCAGATCCCCCCCCCTGTGTACTGTATGCCTATATCCCCCCTGTAATAACCCACTGATCACCTGTCAATCATCTGTCAATCACCTGTCAATCACCCATCAATCACCCCCTGTCACTGCCACCCATCAATCAGCCCCTAACCTGCCCCTTGTGGGCAATCTGATCACCCACCCACACCAATAGATCGCCCGCAGATCCGACATCAGATCACCTCCCAAGTGCAGTGTTTACATCTGTTCTCTCCTCTAAACACCCACTAATTACCAAATCAATTTCCGCTAACTTGTGACAAAAATAAAATCTTCTATGAACTCATCATACACCTAACGGAATACCTTGGGGTGTCTTCTTTCTAAAATGGGGTCACTTGTGGGGTTCCTATACTGCCCTGGCATTTTAGGGGCCCTAAACCGTGAGGAGTAGTCTAGAAAACAAATGCCTCAAAATGACCTGTGAATAGGACGTTGGGCCCCTTAGCACACCTAGGCTGCAAAAAAGTGTCACACATGTGGTATCGCCGTACTCAGGAGAAGTAGTATAATGTGTTTTGTGGTGTATTTTTACACATACCCATGCTGGGTGGAAGAAATCTCTCTGTAAATGGACAATTGTGTGTAAAAAAAATCAAAAATGTGTCATTTACAGAGATATTTCTCCCACCCAGCATGGGTATGTGTAAAAATACACCCCAAAACACATTATACTACTTCTCCTGAGTACGACGGTACCACATGTGTGGCACTTTTTTACACCCTAAGTGCGCTAAGGGGCCCAAAGTCCAATGAGTACCTTTAGGATTTCACAGGTCATTTTAAGACATTTGGGTTCAAGACTACTCCTCACGGTTTAGGGCCCCTAAAATGCCAGGGCAGTATAGGAACCCCACAAGTGACCCCATTTTAGAAAGAAGACACCCCAAGGTATTCTGTTAGGTGTATGATGAGTTCATAGAAGATTTTATTTTTTGTCACAAGTTAGCGGAAATTGATTTTAATTGTTTTTTTTTTTCACAAAGTGTCATTTTCCGCTAACTTGTGACAAAAAATAAAATCTTCTATGAACTCACCATACTCCTAACAGAATACCTTTTGGTGTCTTCTTTCTAAAATGGGGTCATTTGTGGAGTTCCTATACTGCCCTGGCATTTTAGGGGCCCTAAACCGTGAGGAGTAGTCTTGAAACCAAATGTTGCAAAATGACCTGTGAAATCCTAAAGGTACTCATTGGACTTTGGGCCCCTTAGCGCACTTAGGGTGCAAAAAAGTGCCACACATGTGGTACCGCCGTACTCAGGAGAAGTAGTATAATGTATTGTGGGGTGTATTTTTACACATACAGATGCTGGGTTGGAGAAATATCTCTGTAAATAGACAATTGTGTGTAAACAAAAATTAAAAATTGTCATTTACGGAGATATTTCTCCCACCCAGCATGGGTATGTGTAAAAATACACCCCAGAACACATTATACTACGTCTCCTGAGTACGACAATATGTGGCACTTTTTTGCAGCCTAACTGCGCTAAGGGGCCCAAAGTCCAATGAGCATCTTTAGGCTTTACAGGGGTACTTACAATTAGGCACCCCCCAAAATGCCAGGACAGTGAACACACCCCACAAATGACCCCATTTTGGAAAGTAGACACTTCAAGGTATTCAGAGAGGAGCATAGTAAGTCCATGGCAGATTTCATTTTTTTTTTTGTCGCAAGTTAGAAGAAATGGAAACTTTTTTTTTTTTGTCACAAAGTGTCATTTTCCGCTAATTTGTGACAAAAAATAAAATCTTCAATGAACTCACCATGCCTCTCACTGAATACTTTGGGATGTCTTCTTTCCAAAATGGGGTCATTTGGGGGGTATTTATACTATCCTAGAATTTTAGCACCTCATGAAACATGACAGGTGGTCAGAAAAGTCAGAGATGCTATAAAATGGGAAAATTCACTTTTGACACCATAGTTTGTAAACGCTATAACTTTTACCCAATCCAATAAATATACACTGAATGTTTTTTTTTTTTATCAAAGACATGTAGCAGAATAACTTTCGCGCTCAAATGTATAGGAAATTTTACTTTATTTGAAAAATGTCAGCACAGAAAGTTAAAAAAGTCATTTTTTTGACAAAATTCATGTCTTTTTTGATGAATATAATAAAAACTAAAACTCGCAGCCGCAATCAAATAGCACCAAAAGAAAGCTGTATTAGTGACAAGAAAAGGAGGTAAAATTAATTTAGGTGGTAGGTTGTATGAGCGAGCAATAAACCGTGAAAGCTGCAGTGGTCTGAATGGAAAAAAAGGCTCTGGTCCTTAAAGTGGACCCAAATTAAAAATATAAGATTTCAGAAATAAAATCTATTTTCTAAATTATAATAATAAATAGCAGCCTTTTTCAGCTGCATGATGACAAATATAAAATATTTTACATTTATTGGAGGAATCCCTCCCTTCCTTTCAAATTGCCAGTATTTTTCCGGCAAACTGGTGGAGTAGGTGGTGTCCAGCAATGAAGGAATTGCTAATGGCTGCCCCCAGTATAACCCTAGTTATGAAAAGAGAAGGGTGAAAAGCATGCACTGAAATGCTCATAGGCTTGAAGGGGTGTTTATTTATCTTTGTATGTGTCAGAGTGGTGCAACTAAATATTTTTAATTAAAAAAATGTTTGGTTTGGGTCCGCTTTAAGGGGCGAAAAGACTGTGGTCCTCAAGTGGTTAAAGAAAAACATTTCTTTATTAGAGCTGATACAAATCCTGCAATAAATCTGCAGTGTGTCTACTTGCTGCTTTCATGGAAGCAAACATAGTGTTAACATTCCGTGTTTACAAATTAGCTGCTCTGCTGAGGCAGCCAGCTGACACAGCAGAGACATCAAATTACAGTTGTGCTTAGTCACAGATGAGGGGGAATTAGGCTAAACTCTCTAAATACATACAGGGTGCATTTCTCTGTGTTAATTTTCTGTCCTGTGCAAGTGTTCAGGTCCACTTTAAGATGTGACACTGATGTCCATTTTTTTTTCTTATCACACTAATAATAACTGAAACATTGAGATAACCCAATATTGTGTTATCAGCAGAGACATTATTACTATGATCGCAGGATCTTTGGCATTGAGATTAATACTATGTTGTGTTCTGAACAACTGTGTAATAAAAACGCATTGCTTTATTCATTCATTTAACCTGAACTCCAGCTAAACGTCTGTTTACAAAAATAAATGTCGTACGTATACATGAGCTGTTTGACTTTCCAAATTATTTGTAATTCTCTTCAGCGCATTCTGCAATTTACACAGTCCCGTAACTGCAGTATATAGCCACAGGGTGACCTAATTACTCTCTGCAGTTATGTAGTTTCACCTCTCAACTTTTCGGCTGCTCAGTGGACTATTAAAGTGTTCCCACGCTCAGCCAAAACAGTAAACACAACATTTACTAGTAGAAAGAAATAGTTACTGTAATAGATAGCGGAGAGGCCGCCGAGGCGGTGAGCGTCATGGTGGCTGTCTACGCATCTCAGCCGGCGGCCTCCACCGCGCAGTTACATGTTGGAGTTTTGCCTGGTCCCTCAGTTGCACATAGACTGAGGGCTACGCGCGCGCGCCAGGTGACAGGACCTTTATGCAAGTAGAAGGGGAGTCAGCTGATCAGCCGGTCAGCTGAGCTGACTCCAGTAGTGCTCCGGATTGGCTGAGTGACTGGGGCGGCGCTGTGGAGCGCTCTGAGTATATATAGAACCTGCCTGTCAGTTGCTCTTTGTCTGCTGTTGCAAATGCTACGTGTTAGCACTCAGACCCTAGTCAGATCTGAAAGTGTGCTAGAACCAGCAGGAGCTGGGGATCCACACTTAGCCAGATTCTGTTGATAGCTTAAAGTACTAATTGAATTGTATTATTTGTTATGACCTTCTGCTAGCCTTGACTACTCTTCAGTCTTCTGATTATGTGCCTTTGCCTATCTGATCTTGTTGCCGACTCAGCTTATACCTCACTCTGATTCAGTCTCCTGTCTTTGTACTGTATATGTCCGTGTGTTGCTGCTTGTCTGACTCTTCTACCCTCACCAGTGAGTGTAGTTCTGGTGAGGGATTCTCAGTGTAGTATCACCTGCTCCTCAGGTAGATAGCTGCAGTACAGTCTTAATCACCTGCCCCTCAGGTTGATAGCTGCAGTACAGTCTTAATCACCTGCTCCTCAGGTTGATAGCTGCAGTACAGTCTTAATCACCTGCTCCTTAGGTTGATAGCTGCAGTACAGTCTTAATCACCTGCTCCTTAGGTTGATAGCTGCAGTACAGTCTTAATCACCTTCTCCTCAGGTTGATAGCTGCAGTACAGTCTTAATCACTTGCTCCTCAGGTGATTAGTAACTACGGTACTGTCCTCATCACCTCCTCCTCAGGTGATCAGAATCTGCACTATAGTCTTGATCTCTTGCCCCTCAGATGATCACCTGCTGCAGTACAGTCTGAATCAACCGCTCCACGAGTGATCAGTATACGTTATCTTACTGTGGTTCACCCGCTCCTCGGGTGAACCTATCACTTAGTCACCTGTGTCTCCAGCCTGCTGGGGTACTGATTCCAGTGCTCTATAGAGATACCTCCCTCTACCAGCTCCTCTGGGATAGTGGGTATCTTTATATATATATATATTACTGTTGCACCAAACACTTATCATACACCTGGGTGTCCTGTGTCTTGCTATACTTGCATTATTGGGGATTCTGCAGATCACCACATAGTCAGGTATAACATCTGTATTATTTGTGATACTGCAGATCACCAATAATCAGAAAATCTGTTCTGCTGACACCGATCGTTACAGTTACTACTTAAAATATGCAATTCACTTTTTAACCTGAGTTTTCTCCTAAGTGATATTTTTCACCACTTGTAAATAAAATGCCTTTTAAAACACCTGCAAGCAAGAAAATACTTAAAATAATTTTGATAGTACTTTTTTAACCTAGGTACTTTTTGATACTTTTTCCATTGCAAAGTGCTAAAACGTTATTTTAAATTGAAGATGAAAAATGATCACCTAGGAGAAAACTCAGGAGAAAAAGTAAATTGCATATGGACCATAGTATAGTTACTAAATAAATACATGTATTGATTTTGGCTCCTCCTCCACGTCCAGAAGTGCAAGTGCCTATCCTGAAATGCTCAAACCTACCCCACACCCTCCCCACACAGCATGTGACTGAATTGGTGCAGAGAGTAAAGACTAGAGGAAGTGCCCACAGCCCAGCAGCATAAACAGGTATATGAAGGTATAGATAAGTCAAATGCAACCCCAAGGCCGGATTCAATTGAATTTTTCTCCTAGGAGATAATTTTTCATCTCCCCTGCACCCGCCCATGTGCAGAAGATGCCGACCCATCGGGTACCGGCTATCTTCAGAAGCCGCCAACGGGAGAAGGGAGATGACCAGAGCTGCGGTAAGGGACACACATGACTTTTAGGGGCGAGAAGAAGCCCCATGTAAGTAAAGATAGTTTTATTTCCTCACCTCACTTGTCCATTAAGCATCTTTGCAAGGACTGGCCCCTAGCTCCTGATTTCATCTCTATTATATATTACTCCCTAAATTCTGTGGGCGCTATAACTAAGCCAGGATATGTCCATGAATGGAAGGAAGAGCTGGGCAGTCCATTGGGAGACAAATACCTTATCTTCTTAATATGGAGGCAGATCCCCAAATCCTCTACTAACTTAGCAGCCATAGAAATATGCTCACGTCTTCAAGGCAGGAGAAATTTGCCTTAAACTCAAGCCCTCATTGCTTCCATGACTGTCAGGCTATAGGGATGTACCTCTATAGGGATGGTGGTCTTGGACTAAAGTTAAGGGTTCATGGACCAGGTTATATTATAATGGTTTTAGGTTTTGGCTTATGGAACACACAGTGGAAGCTCCACTAAGCAAAAAACTCAAGTCCATACCAACTCACAATTTAAAGGAGTTCTGTAGGGGGGTAGGGGGAAAAAGGTAAACTTACCTGGGGTTTCTAACGGTGCCCTGCAGACGTCCTGTGCCCACACAGCCACTGACCGATGCTTCGGTCCCTGCCTCTGGATCACTTCCCGAATTTGTGACTTTAAAGTAAAAAAAACAATATGCTTGCGCGGCCATGTCCTCGCTCCCGCTGGAATCACCAGGAGTGTATTGTGCAGGCCCAGGACCGTCTGCGCCTGCGCAATACGCTCCTGGTGACATCAGCAGGAGCGAGGAGACGCCAGCGCAGTGCAGTGATTTTCCGACTTTAAAGTCGGCAATTTCAGAAGTGAACCAGAGGGGGGGACCAGGGCATCGGTGAGTGGCTGCGTGGGCACAGGATGTCTGCAGGGGACCATTAGAAGCCCCAGGTAAGTTCAACTCTTCCCCCTACCCCCTAGTACTCCTTTAAAGGATACCTGAAGTGACCGACATGCAGAATGTTGGCAGGAGAGGCAGGTGCTTGTGTCATGTAACAAACACTAGAGGTCCCGTACAACAGCCCGAACCTCTATTGTTTGGTCTCTAGCATTTGTCACATGACACAGAGAGAAGACACATGAAAGAGTGTTGTGGCATGGAGAGAAGACACACAGGGAGGTGTGACGGCAGACATGTCAGAGTGACAACACATTACGTAGGGGAGACCTGGGGGACCTGGTAGGTGGTGCCTAGCTCCACACAATATGTATTTTTCTTCTGACTCTAGACGTTTCTCCCATCCTTTGAATTAATATAATTCTTCTTTTACAATGTAAATATGAAGATATCTATATATATAATAGACTAAGTGCCTCAACCTTCAAACAAGAAGAAGAAGTACTTTGCATGAGAAAATGTATGCGTGCTCAAACACCAAGTTTAAGGCCTCTTTTCCACGGTCTGTTGAGCTGTGTGCTCAGCAAGCAGTTACCAGGCAGCAGTGAGCAGATACCAGGCAGCAACAAGCAGTTACCAGGCAGCAGCAAGCAGTTATCAGTCAGCAGTGAGCAGATACCAGGCAGCAACAAGCAGTTACCAGGCAGCAGCAAGCAGGTACCAGGCAGCAGTGAGCAGTTACCAGGCAGCAGTGAGCAGTTACCAGGCAGCAGTGAGCAGTTACCAGGCAGCAGTGAGCAGTTACCAGGCAGCAGCAAGCAGTTACCAGGCAGCAGTGAGCAGATACCAGGCAGCAACAAGCAGTTACCAGGCAGCAGCAAGCAGTTACCAGGCATCAGTGAGCAGATACCAGGCATCAGCAAGCAGTTACCAGGCATCAGTGAGCAGATACCAGGCATCAGCCAGCAGTTACCAGGCAGCAGCAAGCAGTTACCAGGCAGCAGCAAGCAGTTACCAGGCAGCAGCAAGCAGTTACCAGGCAGCAGCGAGCAGTTACCAGGCAGCAGTGAGCAGTTGTGAGAGTTTGAGAGCCATTTCACTGCCTATTCACAGTCCATGGAAAAGAGGCCTTACCCTAGCAAGTCTGACATTGCAAATCTGGCCTAATTGGCTATTCATGAGGCAATGCTCATGCAAATGCATGCACAAACCAATACCACAAAGCAGTCACCCTGCTACATGCTACATTAGCACTATCCGGCTTAGTGCACACCAGAGCGGTTCGGCAGCGTTTTGCGATCCACTTGCGGCTGCGGATACGCTTGGGTAATGTATTTCAATGGGCTGGTGCACACCAGAGCGGGAGGCGTTTTGCTGAAACGCATACTCCCGAGGTGAGGCATTTTTTGGATTGCGGAGGCGTTTCTGCCTCCAATGTAAAGTATAGGAAAAACGCAAGCCGCTCTGAAAAACGGCAGTTCAGAGCGGTTTTGCAGGCGTTTTTGTTACAGAAGCTGTTCAGTAACAGCTTTACTGTAACAATATATGAAATCTACTACACCAAAAACGCTTTACAAAACCGCAAAATGCTAGGTGAAATGCTACAGAAAAATAAGAAAAAGCGTTTCAAAATCTGCTAGCATTTTGCGGATCTGCTAGCAGTTTTTGGTATGCTCCAGGCCTCCAGGAGCGCCACGGGGAGGATTCCCAATGCCCCCTTTTTATACAACTGGGGGGACCGCCGGGTCCCAGGCTCCCTCACTGCCTGGAAACCACAGCGGCACCCCGGAGGGGGAGGCTGGGTGGCGTGGACGACCCCCCCCCCCAAGTGTGGCCAGCGCCGGGGAGAGCCGTCTGCACCCACCTCCCAATATTAAAAACAGGCACTTACCTTAACGTCCATTGCGTTCTGCTACATGCGCATTAATTTGGGGGCACCACATGAGAAAGGAGAGAAGCATGGGTCACCCCGAGCTTTAGAGCTCAGGGCTGGCTCACATACAGCACTCCAGAGGGGGGGGGGGGGGGGGAAGGACAGGCGCACTCACTCCAGGGTTCACACCACCGGAGCAAGCCATCCACCACCTGCCAAAGGATACAAACTGCACAAAATGCTTTCCATGAGAAAATGAATGTGCATGTAGCAGAACCCAGCCTCCCACTCCGGGGTGCCGCTGTGGTTCCCAGGCAGCGAGAGAGCACTTTGCAGTATTGTTTTTTTGACCCTGCATAGTTTGGCATGTGAAAGCAAATGCATATTTGCATGAGCATTGCCTCATGAATAGCCAATTAGGCCGGATTTGCAAAGCCAGACTTGCTAGGGTTAAACTTGGTGTTTGAGCACGCATACATTTTCTCATGGAAAGCCTACTTCTTCTTGCTTCAAGGTTGAGGCACGTACTCTATTAGATAGATAGATGCGGCGTATGCTACGACGCGGGTTGGCTAGTAATATTTATTTCATTGGCTCCTGACCCTGTCCATCAATGGAAGCCAATGGGATTGGCTCAAAGTGATCACGCAGTCAGGAGCCTATGAAATCGGCTCCTGTCTGGCTCACAGAGATCATATAGATAACAGGGTGAGTAAACTGCGGCGGGGAGCGTGCGATAGCGCTGGGAGCGTGCGGCGGAGAAGTTGAAATCTACGTCCTGTCAGAGCTGTGCAGCCACCAGCAGAACGTAGATTTCAACCAAAGTGGTCCGGAAGCAGTTAAACTGTTTTATCCTCATCTGGCGCCTCTGTTCTAACATTGTTTAATATCTCGAGTCCACCCTCGGTGGAAGGGAATTACCCCTTTTTCTCAACACCTTTTTTTCTCTTTTTCTGCACTTTGAGTCCCACATGCTTTACAAATGTTATTTGTTGTTGTTCTCGACATCTACGGAGGGCGACATTCTTAGCCCGAGTGGGGTTGGGTCTAATCACCCCACCTACAATTACAGTGGTTGCCTGGGTGTTAACTCATCTTTGTGAGTTCTTTTTCACTTGTATAAAGCTGAAAACTCATTATTCTAACATACTGCACTATTTGGGCCAGGGGCGTAACTAGGTCCCACCGGGCCCCCCTGCAAAAATTCTGAGTGGGCCCCCCTCCCTGGGGCCCGCTCTGGGCCGTTTTGGGGGGCTGGAGGGGTCGCAGCATGAGGGGAAAACCATGCTGCACTTCGCCAGGGAGGGGGGACGGTCCCCCCTCCCTCACCTCAGGCTCTCCCCTCTGCGCTCACCTACAGCATCAATACGATTGTGTGTGCAGCGGCGGGCAGTGGCAGATACATACTTTCCGTGCGCTCCAGCATGGACGTTTCTCCCTCTAGTGTCTGATGCGACTTCCTGTTTATACAAGAAGTCGCGTCAGACACTAGAGGGAGAAACGTCCACGCTGGAGCGCACGGAAGGTATGTATCTGCCACTGCCCGCCACTGCACACACAATCGTATTGATGCTGGAGGTGAGCACATGGGGGAGAGCCCGAGGTGAGGGAGGGAGGGAACCTTCCCCCCCTTCCCGCCGAAGTGCAGCATGGTTTTCCCCTCATGCTGCAACCCCTCCAGCCCCTGAAAACGGCCTCGAGCAGCCCCCCCGCAGGGGCAGGGGCTGCAGGCCCTATTGTTACGCCAGTGATTTGGGCTCTAGATTTCTTTTCTCTTCCAAATTTTGTAATGTTTATCCAAGGTCCTCTTGAGTGATAGAGTCAAAAGTGTAGTTTCAAAATAACATTATAGTACCACCATTTCAGCTCAGTATTATGAAATCCCCAGGAAAGAAAGTGCTGGGCTTTTTACCACTGCATATCTGTATTCCAGCAAATAAACAGGCCGAACAAGAACATAAAGCACAAAGTCAGATAAGGTGATGTGTTTGCTAGACTCTAGAATAGCTGACTGCGCAGTACTGCTTCTTCTTCCTTTAGAAACAATGCGAAAGACATCACAATGTAGTGAGATATTTCTGTCTTCCTGTTGTGTTAGATATGTCAGTTCTTTCTCTGCATCTGAATACGCTGCCTAAAATCCCATTACAAATAATTCATCTATGTGAGTGAAATTCCAATCTGTAGAAAAACAAAAATTAACAGATCTTTGTGAGTTTCTTTCCTAGTGGGTTATTTTTGCTTTGTATACTTCTGCTCCTAACATGCTGAGTGTGTTAAGAGGAACAAAAGTTAGAGCTGCCAGTGGCAATAATTACACCCAGTGCAGCTTCTAGGTCAAATTGCTCCCAGGGCCTGTGTAAAAAAAGATGCCCCTCCACTCCAGTACAGGGGGCGACGCCACTTATAATACCACCCCAGACCCACCTCAGCCAGAGATCCCCTGTCTAGTCAGTGCAGGTTACAGTGGCCCTGGCAGGCCCCTAATCCCCATCCCCTTCCCCGCCGCAGACAGCGAGCCCCCCCACCTAGTACTTGCCACTCACAATATAACCACAGCCCCCCTCAGCCAGAGTCTCAAGATCCCCTGCCCAGTACAAGTTGAGTTACAATGGCACTGGCTGGCAGGCCCCTAAAATCCCTTCAGTCAGACCAGGTAGAGAGTGTCCCCCCCTACACACACACACACACACACACACACACACACACACACACACACACACACACACACACACACACACACACACACACACACACACACACACACACACACACACACACACACACACACACACATACACACACACACACACACACACACACACACACACACACACACACACACACACACACACACACACACACACACACACACATACACACACACACACACACACACAGACACACACACACACACACACACACACACACACACACAGACACACACACAGACACACACACAGACACACACACACACACACACACAGACACACACACAGACACACACACGCACGCACGCACGCACGCACGCACGCACGCGCACACACACACACACACACACACACACACTGTGAGATTGGACACAGCGGGAGGAAAAACTACACTTCTTCAAATCATACGTCTCACCAATGGTGAGATGGTGTATCCAGGCAGCCAGGGACCCGAGAGATACACAAGCCAACTCCTCCATGGGCACCCTGATTCTAGTAGCTGCTTCAGTACAACTCCAGGATATCAGTATCATCACGTGTTGCAGTAGCATGACGTGGTGACGACTTGATGTCAGCAGCCAAGAAAACCCAGGACGCTGCTGTTCTTTGGCTGCACCGTCTCGGTCCCATCTGTTTGCCTCCACCTTCTTCCTGCGCCCACCACCTGCTCCACCTTGCCAATCTGCGCTCCTGGTGGCCACCCCCATTCTGCATTGCTATGGCCCACCCCAACCCACTGCCAAGCTGGAGGCGGGGTGTTGGAATATCTACAGTTTTGAAAGACTTAAAGTGAACCTCCGTACTAAAAATCTACTCAGCAGAACTGAAAAGGCTTGGTGTTTCTTTAACAGTTTCACAGCATCAGAACTTTATTTTTCTTACCAAAGCATCATTTTTAGCTGCATTTTTAGCTAAGCTCTACCCATCAAAGAAAAAAAGCCCGGGCTTTCTACCCCTGATGCTGTGCAGAGCATGATGGGATTTCCTATGTTGTTGTTCATGTTGCCTAGCAACTGGGAGAGGTGCTCAGGACACAGGACAGTTGGAACTGTGATTCATGCTCCATGTCACCTCCTTTCAACCAAAAAGATGGCTGCCATCATGAAATCAAACATTTGACTGTTCTTTTAAAACAGTGTGGGTAAGTGTCACGCTTGGAGGTGTAATCTCCACAGTCAGCATACAACACATAAGCTGACGTGAAGGAGGTACACACACCAGCACAAGGGATCAGGATATCCCCAGTTTAGTGGAGGAGAGGACTGACTCCAATAGGAGATTGTGGCGCACAGAGCCGGTGCAGATCCGAACAGCCACAAACAACACTTTCGTAATAACGTCTCAGCGCAAAGTAGCGCTGAGCGCATAAACCAGGACTGAGGAGATCAGAATAAGTAGACAGAATGAACGCTTGCTAGCTAGCGGCTACTTAGCGACAGCAAGCGTCCAAAACCAGACAGACTGGAATGAGGCAGCCAATGCGTTGCGGCGATGGCGTGCCTCACAAAGACAGGACAGGATAGTCAGAAAATAGCAGGATCGAGACAGATGAACGTAACACAGATAAATATACAATAAGTATGTTTTCCTAGCGTATTACAATTACAGCTATCAATGAAACTCTTTGTAAGGTCTGACTAACATATGTATATATCGGCAATGAACCGATATATGACATAAGCAGGAACGCTGACTAGGACTGGAGTAATACAGGGAACAGGACTCAGAAGGATTCGCTATCTCTTCGCAGAGATGAACGCAATCCACAAACAGGACCAGGAACAGGATAACTAGCTCAGCACGGGTGTTCACGGTACGCGCAAACTACCAAAACGTGCTGGAAAACTGACTAACTGAACACAGGAAATAAACAGTTCGTGTACGTATATATCAGCGACACTGATATATCAACGTAACACAAATACAAGGAAAATAACAAAATGCGCAAGTATGCGTATATATTGGCGATGAACCAATATATGACACAAGACAAGCAAGTAGCAACTTCTAGAACAAGAGCAGAACTAGGAGGACTCGCTGACCCCTTCGCAGGAGTCAGCGCAGTCCACACGGACCAGGAACGAGGTGGGGCACGAGCAGAGTAACAGATACAATCTGAGACTATGATAGCCCATGAGGCATTGCAGGAAGCAGTTCTTTATACTGAGGTCATCCAATGGGAGCAGACCTGCAGATTCCCACACAAGTGAATGGTAATTAATCACAGGCTGATAGCAGGAAAAGGCAGACAATGATATGCAGCCTGCAGGAAAGGGACCGCCCCTCCACTGCAGCAGACAATGTTTGTTTACACAAAAGCATATTAAACTGTCATTAACTTCAGAGCGACTGCAGATGGAATCAGCAACTAGTTTAAGTGCAAACCAAACTATGCAAGCAAATGCATGTAATGACATTAGAACTGCTTGGTTTGCAATACCACTGCAGTCAGCAGTAAACGCTGCAGAAGCGATCATAACAGTACCCCCTCCCTTAAACGCGGCCTCTGGACGCCTATGAAAACTGACATATTTCTCCTGAACCACCCAAACCAAAAAATCAGAAGTGGGAAATCCAGCAAACTGATCTGACTGAAAATTCATGAAGGTCGGATCCGTCCGACAAAACCAAATTCCCGAATCAGTCTCACCAAAACTAGACCAATTGGAACCAGAACCTACCGAACCATGCCCGTCAGCACTACAAGCCCCAGTGTGACACCCATCAGAACCACGACTTCCAGAAAACAACCCCAAGAAACTCTCTGCGCGATACCCACCGCCTTCCAAGGACTGTCCAAAAACGCCAAAGCCTTTGCAATGCCCACCGGAACTGTCCCTACCAACACAAAACCCACCGTTGAACCAGTCCAAGGCACCAGGACAAGTTTCCTCAGAGATCTCCCAGAACACCTGGAAGCTCCAAAGAGATCCCCACAGGTCAGAACGCCCCTTAGGCTCACATGGAGAACCATCAAGAACCCCTATGGAACCCAGGGCAACTCCAGAGTCAGGGTCACAAGGACAAACATCAAGATCAGGGCTTTTAGGGACCAGAACCATCTCCGGGCATGCAGGCCAACCGGCAACATCAGAACATGTCTCCACTAGGGAAGCACGTGAGCACGCTAACACAGACACATCTGGGCAGTCTGGCATACGAAGCACATCTGGGCACACCGGCACAAGAGAAACCTCTGGGCATGTCAAGGAACTGCGAACCTCAAAGTCAGTCAAGACAGGACCGAAACCAGAACTGGGCAAAAAAAATTCATCATGACTAGACTTCATAGTTACTGGATTCTCACTAAAAACTGCAGGATCAGACTTAGATGTCGCTGATTCCAGCAGGGTTATTAACAAATCATGTTCAGGGGCATTTACAAGACAGGGCAAATCTTCTGATGTATGCACTGAACTAGACAGGGTTCCCATAGCTTCTTCTGGACTAGACAGAGACTCATCAAATACACTGGACTGGAGCTCATGAAGGGCTGCAAAACAAGTCAATATTGCAGCAATCCCCACTGAACTAGGCAAAACTGAGTAACTCACTGGACAGGAAGGGGGCTCTGGAACTTCTGCCACACCGGCCAGAGAACCAGAATTTTCCAGGATACAGGGCTGGGTTTCAGAAACACTCATTAACCCGGACTGAAATTCTGAGATTTCTATTATTTTTTCCAGCGAGTCAGAATTATCCATGTTACAGGGCAAGACTTTTGAAACATTCAGAGGACAGGGCTGGAGTTCCTCGGCTGTTACAACACCGGAGAGGGACTCAACAACATTGGTTAAATCAGACTGTGTACAGGGCAAGGTATCCAACACACTTGCTGACGAGGACAATATTTCAATGGCTTCTGCTTCGCTGGGCAGAAATTCATCAAGTTTTATTAGAGCAGACTGTAATTCCAAAACAGCTGCTAGACAAGTGAATATTACTGCAACACCAACTGAGGTAAACAGTGCCTCAGACTGTTCTGCTAGAGGGTTTGAAGTATCCAAAGTACTGGGTGAAGCATAAGACTCTGTGACCACAGCTTCACTGGACAGGATCACCGAACAGTCCACACTGCAGGGCAAAACCATGGAAGCACCTGCTGGACAGCATAATGATTCTGTGACCTGAGTTTCATTGGAGAGATCTACTGCACAATTCATGGTACAGGGCAAGTTCACTGGAACATTTTCTGAACACGGTAATAATTCTGCGACTTCGGACTCACATAGCAGACGCTCTGGGTTATTCCTGAAACTAGAGTGAGGTGTAGAAACAGGAAGATCAAAACACAATGTTTGCGCATCTAAATCACCATTCAATTGTGACATTGGAAAATTCAGATGCTGGGGTTCTGAGATTTCTGGACAGGATTGCTGGGACTCAGAAACTGATGTAGTGCATTTATTGGCATCTGCTGGATCAGACAGGAGTTGAACTTTATTAACACAGGTAATTTCTGCAGAAGTGTTTGCAGAGACAGGCAAGATTTTTCTGGTGTCTGTTTCACTGAACAAAGACTCATGAGTACTGGCTAGGCTGGACTCAGAAGTCAGCAGGACCTCTGGGTCCTCTGCTGAGAAATTTGTGCAGGGCAAGATTAAGGAAGTATCAGTAATTTCTGTCTTACTGGGAAGTAACACTGAGTTATCCATGGTACAGGGTGGAATTACAGGAACTTCAATTTCACACAAAAGGAGCTCTGAATCACTCGCTGAATCAGCCAAAGGTGCTGAAGCAGGCGAGTCCTCAGGAACTGAGGAAGTGGAACAATCTCCACTTGACAGTGTGTCTTCCCTGGTATCAACTGATTGAATCGCATAAAAATCGTCCAGAATCATTCTCCACACATCGATCAATGGAGCCACAAAGTCATAC
This sequence comes from Hyperolius riggenbachi, assembly GCF_040937935.1. Taxonomy (NCBI): domain Eukaryota; kingdom Metazoa; phylum Chordata; class Amphibia; order Anura; family Hyperoliidae; genus Hyperolius; species Hyperolius riggenbachi. The sequence continues at coordinate 78,581,744 of NC_090648.1, read as the reverse complement.
CCACACACACCAGTTTTTATTAGGTTATAGGCAGACTTAATGCATGCATTCAATACTAATTCACTTTTTGCACTGTAAAACTGACAAAATGAACTTGCATCTTTCTTCCATTCATAGACCAGGGCTTCCATCTCTCCTTTCTCAAATGGAGGATCCCATGCATATTTAACAGCTGAGCATTCCGGCTGATCATAGTTTGCAAATGTGTTAGTGGCAGAAACATACATTGGGTTATTTAGCAGGTGATTGGCCGATTTCTTATTCCTAAGGATCTCCAGTACCTGTAGCAAGTGTTGAACTGTAGTGTATGCAAATTTCCCTTGCTGCACGAATAAATTGATCTGTTCAATACTCTGTAATATATCTTCATAATCATATTCAGATAATTCATTTAAACAAGAACCTTTATTTTCCCTGGCTAGCAATGAAAGTTCATTAGTAGTTTCATAGGTCCATTTGACTCCCCTGAATGGTGACTGAATAGCATTATCTGCTAATGGTGGAGTCTCGTTACAGATGTGATGCGCAGTCGCTAAGGGCAACGACTCCGCTGATTGTAACGCTTTTCTTTTGGAGCGTTTACGTTTGGCTTTAGACCCTGCTGCCTTAGCAGAAGAAAAGTTATCAGTAACACTTTCTGCTTGCTGCTCATTCTTGCAAGCAATTGAAGGAGCAGCTGATTGGCCTGCTGCCAGGAGTTCATTAAGAGGAAAAGGCAATGGATCTATGCGCAACCAATTGTGAATTACAAAAGCTATAAATTGCAAAGGACTTTGTCTAAACTGAGTGTGATCTAAGACATCGATTGCCCAATCAAAAAGTTTGCCCTTAAAAAGAGCACAAACGATCCAATCAGACCAGGTAGAAATTGCAGAAGCCCGAAAGTCGGGATTGGCCAGAACTTTAACCAATTCTGATATAAATTTGTCTGTAACTTCAGGACCAAGCTTTTCAAATTTTTTAAAGGAGCAGGACCCCTGACAAACAGTGTCATAATTTCTGGAAATTCCCCCCACAATAGGGATTGGTAATGGGGCTATCATAATGTCACGCTTGGAGGTGTAATCTCCACAGTCAGCATACAACACATAAGCTGACGTGAAGGAGGTACACACACCAGCACAAGGGATCAGGATATCCCCAGTTTAGTGGAGGAGAGGACTGACTCCAATAGGAGATTGTGGCGCACAGAGCCGGTGCAGATCCGAACAGCCACAAACAACACTTTCGTAATAACGTCTCAGCGCAAAGTAGCGCTGAGCGCATAAACCAGGACTGAGGAGATCAGAATAAGTAGACAGAATGAACGCTTGCTAGCTAGCGGCTACTTAGCGACAGCAAGCGTCCAAAACCAGACAGACTGGAATGAGGCAGCCAATGCGTTGCGGCGATGGCGTGCCTCACAAAGACAGGACAGGATAGTCAGAAAATAGCAGGATCGAGACAGATGAACGTAACACAGATAAATATACAATAAGTATGTTTTCCTAGCGTATTACAATTACAGCTATCAATGAAACTCTTTGTAAGGTCTGACTAACATATGTATATATCGGCAATGAACCGATATATGACATAAGCAGGAACGCTGACTAGGACTGGAGTAATACAGGGAACAGGACTCAGAAGGATTCGCTATCTCTTCGCAGAGATGCAGAGACAAGAAGAGTTGTGACTGGGCACACCATCAAAGGCAGGGTGCTTGGTATTGTGGTATAGGCAAACCACCAAAGCGTAAGTCCAGAATTCAAGTATACCACACACGCCTTGAGAAAGGGGGACCCTGCGAGGCCCCGAAACAATTGTCGGTCATTTTTGTGGATATGAAAGCTCAATAAAAGAGCGTGATTCTTTGAGAAAATTGGAGTGCTGGTATACTTGAATTCTGGTCTTCGCAGAGATGAACGCAATCCACAAACAGGACCAGGAACAGGATAACTAGCTCAGCACGGGTGTTCACGGTACGCGCAAACTACCAAAACGTGCTGGAAAACTGACTAACTGAACACAGGAAATAAACAGTTCGTGTACGTATATATCAGCGACACTGATATATCAACGTAACACAAATACAAGGAAAATAACAAAATGCGCAAGTATGCGTATATATTGGCGATGAACCAATATATGACACAAGACAAGCAAGTAGCAACTTCTAGAACAAGAGCAGAACTAGGAGGACTCGCTGACCCCTTCGCAGGAGTCAGCGCAGTCCACACGGACCAGGAACGAGGTGGGGCACGAGCAGAGTAACAGATAGAGTCTGAAACTATGATAGCCCATGAGGCATTGCAGGAAGCAGTTCTTTATACTGAGGTCATCCAATGGGAGCAGACCTGCAGATTCCCACACAAGTGAATGGTAATTAATCACAGGCTGATAGCAGGAAAAGGCAGACAATGATATGCAGCCTGCAGGAAAGGGACCGCCCCTCCACTGCAGCAGACAATGTTTGTTTACACAAAAGCATATTAAACTGTCATAAACCTCAGAGCGACTGCAGATGGAATCAGCAACTAGTTTAAGTGCAAACCAAACTATGCAAGCAAATGCATGTAATGACATTAGAACTGCTTGGTTTGCAATACCACTGCAGTCAGCAGTAAACGCTGCAGAAGCGATCATAACAGTAAGAGATTATATTACCTATCTGTTTTAATTAACATAACTAATGTAGCTTAATGACAGTAAGTTTGTTTAGGCTGGAGTTCCTCTTTAAGATAGAAAATGTCATGCAGTCCCATTTTTAGGGCTGGGCGGAGCTGGATACTGCCTGGAGCACAGCTGTGAAGGTGGGAGGGAGGAGGGCAGAAGCAGGGGCACATGCAGAGATCGGTAACTCACCTTTCTCTCTGATGCACCCGCTGCCTCTATCTTCCTCCTCCTCGGCATCTGATGTTTCTTGCATAAATAAAAAGGAATGACTTGCTTTAAGCGACTGGTGACTCGTATTCTTCTTATTCACCTTCTTCTTCCCAAACATGTAACTACTAGGGGAGCAACCCTTGCAGTCACAATGAGGAATGGGAGTTTAGGGGACCACCCTGACTACTTCCCGTCATAGTGATTGTGATGCTATTGGGAAAAGGGAGGAGCATGATCGCCACACTTGTTATATGACCCGTGACAGATGGACCCCAGGCAGTTATTGTCACCACATTTAGGGGAGGGATGGGGGGAGGAGTGCAGGATTGGTAGGTACACCCATGCTTGTTGCCACTGCTGTAGTTAGTATTAATAGTTGCTGTAATAGTTGCTGTCTTTGAAGCTTTAGGTGCAATTAACTCAGCCTTTGAATAACCTTTTGAAGTTGTACACAAGAGGGTATACAAAGATGTATGAGAATGAGAGCTGGGCATAGCCGGCCTTTGACCTGAGCGACCGGAGCAGTCGCTCAGGGCGCCGGCTTCCAAGGGGGCACCTAATAGCTGGTTACCTATACTGAGGGCACCTACACCTGATTTCCTGTACTGGGGGCACCTACAGCTGGCTACCTTTACTGAAAGCACTAACACCTGGCTACCTATACTGGAGGCACCTATGCCTGGCTACCTATGGGGGTGATGGAGACCTTCAACTGGCTTTTCTATACTGGGGGCACCTATGCTTGGCAACCTATATTGAGGGCACCTACACATGAGATACCTACCGGTACCTATACTGAGTATGAGGGCGTTTTTTTGGGGTTGCACACTGTGGCTATAACGTGTGGTGCAAATTGTCTGTGCTGTGCTATCATTGTAAATGGGAGGGGCGGGGGCGGCAAACTGTCCCACTGATTGTTTTTATTAATATTCCTGAAAGGTTCTAGCCTTCATATTTAAGTATATTCAGGATAATGCACTCTTTCCATCTATTCGTGGTTATTAATAGTATTTTTTCTATTATACATATGTGATGTGTCACAGAGATCTGAGCATTTGGCGTGATGTGTCATGACGTCAAAAAGGTTGGGAACCACTGTCCTAGGAGAAGGTATCTCAGGAGAAAAGGTGAATTGCATATGGGCCTGTGGGTGTGTGTGTGCGCATGTGTGGAGAGGATGAGGGGGGGCACAAAAATCAGGTTTCGGTCAGGGCGCTGTGAAACCTAAGGCCGGCCCTGGAGCTGGGTCATCCACAAGGCAAACCTAGGCAGATGCTTAGGGCCTGGAGAGCATCTAGGGGCCTAGTGGATGCTATTCCCCACCAAATCTTACTGAAAAAGCCAGGTGACCATCAGCATTGGTCAAAAACTGCTATCTTGCCTAGGGGCAACATTTCATCTTAATCCCTTTCTGAAGAGAATAACACATTTAATTTCATTATTTGTATCACATGGAAATAGGAAACTGATGAGACATTCAGCAGAGATATTCATCACCACTGTACACCTCCCCCCTTTGCATCATGTGCACTTTCTTTCTTTCATTCCCACTTCCTAAATTGCATTTATTCATGTAAATATTTTGAGAGCCCCACGACACAGCAGGGTCCCTTTAAGGGAGCTCGGTTGCTGTTGAGACATTATTATATTGACATACTGTGTTGATTTGGGGTTCTATATTCCGTATGACTTTGGAAATGTCAGATGCTGACAACTGCTCTTTTTGTAGGAACTTGAAAAGTTTTAATAAAAAAAGATTGAATTTTTGTTGAGATAATCTCAACGCTTCATGTTTAGCTCTGTATCTTGCACGTATTAATGGAAAACATTATTTTAGCTTGCAGAATTGTTCTACTATGCCTAAAGAGGACCTGAGCGCAGAACTTCCTCTCTGCTCTAAAAGATACGCAACAGCATCCAAACCTTTAGGCTGCTTTCACAGTGAGACGTTACAGGCACACGTTAGAGCAGCCTGTATCGCAGCCCACCGCACAGTAATGAAAAATCAATGGGCTGTTCACAGTGCCCACGTTGCGTTACACCAGTAATGCTGCACGTTCGTTTGAAGTGCAGCATACTGTGCGTTCTAGCGGCTTAAGCCGCTTTAGACTGTTTGTCAGTATGGGTTTTTTTTTATTTCGGGGGCGGAGAGGAGGCGGGGAGAGTCCGCTACGTAGCCAGGCACATGGCTACTTGACATTCACTGCACTTGCAGTGTTCACTTCTTGGAGCGGCCACTGATTGGCTGGCGGGACCACGTGATGCAGAGAGATCCGCTCACGTGGTCTCCGCAGCGCCTCCGACACAGCAGGCGCACCAAGAGTTGCTTGTAACGCGGCTCTTGGTAGCGTCCTGCTCAAACACCACCAGGCGTTGCGTTAGGGGCAGGTTATGTGACCATAACGTCCCCTAAACGCAACGTCTTGGTGAGAAAGCAGCCTTAAAGAAAATCATTTCTTTGTTACAGCTGATAAAAATCCTGCAATAAATGTACAGTGTGTCTCCTTCCTGCTTTCATGGAAGCAGACATATGGCTAACATCCTGTGTTTACAAACTAGCTGCTCTGCTGAGGCAGCCAGCTGACACACCGGAGAGATCAGATTACACTTGTGATTAGTCACAGATGAGGGGTATTAGACGGGCTAAACTCTCCAAATGCTTACCGGATACTATGTTTTCCTTCTGTCCTATGCTGGAGTTCAGATCCACTTTAAAAACACAGTTGTTCCACACAGATTGAACTGGGAGTGTTGAAAGGTTTTCAGTGGATGAAAGGTTGATGCACTAACCGCTGGCAATAGTGATGTGCACAGACAGAGGGCTATAATATTACTGTTACATTCAACAGCCGTGTACTGCATGTTTCACAATGAGCGTAATTCTTAGAACATGGATAACGCAAACGCCGAAAAATCATTGTTTTTACTTTAAAAACTAGTTTATGTTTAGTGCAAAAATTCACACAAAAAAAAATCACAAATTTATTACAAAATCATTTTCAATGACATTTTCAATCAAAAGTAAAATGTAATAGTATTTTCATGAAAATGAATGCGAAAAGAATATTGGCGTTTTTGCTCATCGCCGTTGCACACCTAATTACTACCACAGCAAGGTGGAAGTATCTTTATGGTATCATGGTAATATGGTAATAGGATGACAAACACAGTTCCCAGAGTTCTGTTTAGGCAGGAATGGATTTTTCAAAAGGCTGTAATGGCCCGGGTTTTGGGTAGCTGCTCCTCAAGGGTGTGGCTGGAAAAAGGAAAGAGAAAACACATTTATTTCACACTGTAAAAAAATGAGATTTTTTTTCAGAATCATCCTTGCCCCAGAACAGGTTGCATCAGAAAAATGTCAGACAGGTATTTGTTCCCATGTAAATCATACAGATCTGCAAAACATGTAAAAATCACCCTTTCCCAAAATAGAATAGAAGAAACAAAGCGTCAATTTGCTGGGAGAAATGACTGATGAACTGATTGCTTGAAATCTAGTTTTTCACTCCATAATAGGATGTGACAATGTCAATGAACATGTAGGTAATCTTGTAGCACCCTAAAACATTAAGCACTTCTTGCACCAAAGGACAAAGGTGGCCAGTTTGCCCACGGCACACTCAGTATCATGCGCTGGGCAGTAGGACGGGACTGCTAAATGATATATAACCACTCTTCTGTGCAAAAGTGTAGCTATCGAAAGGCTAAAAGTCAACTATATTTTCCACTTCATTATGTTGGCAGTAGCTGGATTTATGCTTGCAGAATGCATTAAGATTTGGCACACTGGCTAGTGCTGTGTTACTCAAGCAAAACAGACATTTGGAAATCCTTAGTAATCTTTAATTACTTTTGTAGGTGGAATTAATACCATCTTTCTTCTTGTCTGGCTGAAGTTTTCACTGTAGTTAACGGTCCTGCCTATATTTTTAAAGATTATTTCTTGGTTAATATTGATATTTTAAAATGCATTAATTTAATGGGAAGTCATGTACTACATTATTGATATGTAAAGTGTATGTTTTCTTTTAAAACAATCAAACTAAGATCGCACACACAGTCTCAAGATAAAGAGATACACTGTCTGTAGCCCAAGAAGATCCAAAAATTGGCAAGGCTGGGTTCACACTGTAATAGATCGACACTTGTTGTCTGTCACACTCCAGATCCAGACTCTCACGTCATATGCAATAAAAAACAAACAAATATAGCATAACATAGCATATAACTGCCATGGCCAAACTCCTTTCTTCTGTGTCTTACTCTGTCACCAGGAACCTCCACCAGTGCAGGGACGCTCCCCCCCACGTGCCCGCACTAACCCTAGAGACCTCCAAAATACCTGGAGGCAGGAAGTAACAGTGTTGGGGGATATAGATCCAGCAGGCAGATACTCAGTACCACTCTTCTGAACAAGTTACTGCAACTAAAACCGCTCATATAGTGTAAAACCAGCATTTAATTCAAGATAAAAAAGTATTGCACTCACATTTGGTTAGTGGAAAACAGGCACACAGTATACAGTGATGGTCCCCGGGAAACCACTCAAACTGATGCCATCTCAGGTCCACGCTTGATCGCACACCACTCTGCTCTCCTTCTGTAACGATCGGTGTAACACAGAGAGGGTCTGATTACCGGTGATCTGCAAAATCACCGAGAATGCAGAATATACCTGATTATTGATGATCTGCAGTATCACTGATAATCAGATATATCTACTAACCTCTGGACACCTGAGAGAGAAGTGAGTGATTGGGTGTAACAGTAACACAGTCGACTGTACCTAAGGAGTAGGTACAGAGGCAGTAACGAATACTGTACAGTAGTATGCTCCTTTCGTAAGCCTAGACTCTCCCAGGGGAGGAGCTAAGCAGAATGTGTGAAGGACAAAGCGTGAGTGACACCAATGAGCGGGTGTCACTACCAGATCTGGGAACTGCCTCTAACAGTAAGGCTAGTTCTAGAGGTCGGCCAAGCCAGGCCGTCAACACACAGACAAATAAAGTACAGAATCAGAAGGCAGATACAGAATCCAATAACAGGCAGGGTCAGGCAACGTAGAATCAGAATAACGAGGTACAGAATCAGGAGGCAGATACAGAGTCCAGGAACGAGCAGAGATTGGCAACAGGATATCAGAAATAGCGAGGTACAGGATCAGAGTTGAGAGGAATAGTCAGGCAGGCAGAAGGTCATAACAAATAATACAATTCAATATTCCTAATGCTAAGGTGTGAACTCCTTGATGTCAACACCTTTGGAAACTATGCTAGAACACAGAAACAGACAAGGCCTGAGTGCTACCACGTAGTGATCGCAACGACAGGCAACCAGAGAATGACCAGCACCCAGTATATATACTAAGGCACTCTCCAGCGCCACCCTAAAGTGCTGGACCAATGAAAAGTGGTGGAGATGTCAGCTGACCAGCTTGGTCAGCTGACCTTCTTCTGGCTGTCATATAAACTCTGCCTCTCAGCGCGCGCGCGTCATTCTGAACCTGTGTGGACTATCAGTCCCAGCCACACCAGTCATGTTTTGCAATGTCTCTGCTGGCCTGCACGCGGGGTGAGGCGCACCGCTATCTGCACGTGCGGTGGCCTCCCCGCCCCTGGTCAGACCGTCAGTAGCAGGCCTGTGCGCGCAAACCGCCGCGTCAGACGCGGCGGTTTTTCCGCGTTCCGCTATGCCAGCCGCGGAAACAGCCGCCTCATCCTGCGTCCCTGCGGCGGCTTTTCCGCGTTTCTTCACACCTTCCTTTGCCAGTCACGTGTGTTGTCGCTCCACCATGGGGTGGAGCAACGACACACGTGACTGGCAAAGGAAGGAGCCATATTTATTTCCTTTTAGGCAATACCAGTTCCATGGCTATCTTGCTGATCATCTACCATTAATTCTTTTAGCCATAGACCCTGAACAAGCATGCAGCAGATCAGGTGTTTCTGATATTTGTGTCAGATTTCTGAAAAGATTAGCTGCATGCTTGTTTCTGGTTTGATTCAAATACTACTGCAGCCAAACAGACCAGCAGGGCTGCCAAGCAACTAGTTTTGTTTTAACCTCCCTGGCGGTAAGCCCGAGCTGAGCTCGGGCTATGCCGCGCAGGGGGAGATCTCAGCCCCTGGTGGGGCGATTTTCATGCTATAAATTGCTGTGCGCGCAGCCAGCACTTTGCTAGCCGCGCGCACAGCTTGATCGCCGCCGCTCAGCGGCGATCGGCCTCACGCAGCGGCAAAAGAGGCCCCCCCCCGCCAGAGCCCTGCGCTGCCCGGACCAATGAGTTCCGGGCAGCGCTATGGGCTGGATCGGAGGTGTCTGACGTCAGGACGTCGGCTGACGTCCATGACGTCATCCCGATCATCGCCATGGCGACAGGAGAAGCCAAACAGGGGAACGCGTTATATACTCGTTCCCCTGTTTGCTATAGATGCCGGCGACGATCGCACTAGAGGGACACATTCTGGTAGCTTTACATGAAACAAAAACAAGAAAAAATTTTTTTTGCCAATTTGGCAAAACAAATTAACCGCCAGGGAGGTTAAAAGAAATACACTTGGCAGCTTCCATTTCCCCCACTACAGTTGTCCTCTAAGCATTGCTGTTTCCAAGCCAATGTTCCAATGTTTTTTTTTTTTTTGTACACTGCCAGCTTCTCCTGACTTATGGGGGTGATGGTCACACAGACCAAGCCCCCCCTCCCCCCACCACTGTCAATTTACGGGATATGTACACTGCCTGCTTCTCCTGACTTATGGGGGTGATGGACACTTTGATCGAGCTGCTGCTCCCCCCGCCACAGTCATTTTATGGGATATGTACACTGCCTGCTTCTCCTGGACCTGACTTATGGGGGTGATGGACACTTTAATCAAGCTGCTGCTCCCCCCACTACTGTTATTTTATGAGATATGTACACTGCCTGCTTCTCCTGGACCTGAGTTATTGGGAAGATGGTCACTCTGACCAAGCCGCTGCTCCCCCCGCCACTGTCATTTTATGGGATATGTACATTGCCTGCTTCTCCTGGACCTGACTTATGGGGGTGATGGTCACTCTGACCGAGCCGCTGCTCCCCCCACCACTGTCATTTTATGGGATGTGTAAATTGCCTGCTTCTCCTGGACCTGACTTATGGGGGTGATGGTCACTCTGACCGAGCCGCTGCTCCCCCCACCACTGTCATTTTATGGGATATGTACACTGCCCTCTTCTCCTGACTTATGGGGGTGATGGTCACTCTGACCGAGCCGCTGCTCCCCTGGCACTGACACGCGCACTTCATATAATTTTTTTTTATTCAAATCACTATGTATATTGAGGCGTTTAACAAAAAAACAAAAACATAAATGTATACTTTTTTCCTATTGTAACTTTAAAATTGATTTTCTCCAAAACTATAAGATCTTTTTGAAAAATTATTCCCCCCCCCCTTATACCCACTGTTCTCCTTAACATACTCTGCTAATTTGGTGATTCTAGCTTGTAAGGGGGCTTTGCAATTTACCACAAAAATTGCAGACATTAGGTGAAAATAAATGCTAAAATATTCAGGCGAATTTTCGCTTGTCGAAGCGAAAATTGTACTTATTTCGGCGAAAATTCGGCAGAAAAGAATATTTGCATTTTCGCTCATCACTGTTCAGGTTGCTTTCTTTGTTTGTTTCCCGACTCTTGGCGGGAGGGAAGTTGGGGATAGTGATGCTCATTTGGATTACGTGGAAATGACATTTCCACATTTCCGCAATTTGGAAATTTTAGCCCAATCACAGAACTCAGAAACATTGGAGAAAATGCAGAGTCAACTTGAAAATATTTGGTCAATCAGAGGATGCAAAAAATGATCAAAAAAGACTCCTTCAGTAAAATGGAAATCGGTTTTCTGCAGAAATACCCCATTACTCGGTAATTGCCCAATCAGAGAATGCAAAGTCAACTCGAAAAGTACTTGGTCAATCATAGAATGCACAAAATGACCAAAAAAAAAAGCCTCCTCGGAAATAGAAATTGGAGAATAAAAATCAGAAAGCCATGGCATCGGTAATCAAAATTGGCGGAAATCTGAATTTCCATGGAAATCGGCATTTCTGACCATCTCTAGTAGGGGGACTTTGGCCTGGGAAGCTCAAGTGCTACCATAGTACAAATTGCACCTCCTGCACCCAAATTTTCCCTCATAGCAACAACCTGTATAGGCACCTATGGTGGTGGCCAATATTTCTTGCTTTTTGAGGCGCATAGATTGGAGGGTTTGTGATGGGGACCTTAAGGTTAGTTATGGGTAAGGGTCTTGTACCGTAAAGCATTGCTGGAGGGTTAGGAAAGGATTAGGCATGGAGGGCAGTTAGTGTTAGGCATTGATAGGAGACTAGGTAGTGTTAGGCATCAGCGGGGGGGGGGGGGGGCTAGATGGTAGGGAGTTTGGTTAGGGTTAGGCATCGGCAGGGAAGTGGGTTAGGGTTAGGCATTGGTAGAGGGAGGGTTTTGTTGTGTGAGAATAGGGTTAGGTAGGTTTAGCGGAAGTAAGATGTCTGTGACATTTACCAAAATTTTACTATTAGAATTAGCACTGCATAATAGTAATATAAGTAATTTTACAGATATTCTGCTAGTAGTTATCTCCATTGCCCCAATTTTCCTGGCACCCAATTTGCATGTAGGGATCCTAACAGGAAGTAGCAAGTAGACATGCCAATGTTTCCTGTCAATAAATATGTGTGTAGTGCTGCTCGGATATTCCTTTTCAAAATCGGAATTGATCCAGATCCGAATACCCAGATATCCGGATCCGAATCGGATATCCGAATCCGAACTTTTTGGTATCTGAGTAAATTCGGATATCCGAACCCAATATCCGTCCGGATTCGGATATCCGGATAGAAAACCGTGACCTGAAAATGGCTTAAAATCGTTCCAACAGTCTCTTCAAATGGCAAAAACCCCTTTCGGAGGTCTCTCTCTCTCTCTCCCTCTCTCTCTCTCTCTCTTAGCCTGACTGCCTTCAAAGAGGATTTTTGTCATTGAAGGTGATTTTGGCTTCTGCTCGGATATCTTAACTAACTATCTGCCCGGATTTCGGATTTCAGGTGGGAAATCCGAGTTTGTCGGATAGTGCTATTCGGATTTTAAAAAATGTCCGAATTGCTATTCAAAGTTCGGATAGTGGAAAAAGTTTGGATTATCTGGGTAGTTAGGATATCCGAAATCTTGCTGAGCACCACTGATGCCAATGTTTCCTGTCAATAAATATGTGTGTACAGGTGCTGAAAGTAAATAGTCAGGAACAGCTCCTGACTGATAGCTGCATGGGTTTGTATGGCAATACAAGGAAAGTATGGCTGTGTATTTCAGTATATATCAGTCTTCTACTGAAATTTGATTGCATGTGTTTAGTGGAAAACGGTATATTATCCATATCAAATAGATATTGATTGTTCTGTCTATTTGTATGTAAATTGAGCGCGTCAGGAGTGCTGTGGGCTCAGGCTTGCGATGTACAGCTGCGTAGTTGCAATACTAATCAGAAAAGATATAAAAGTGCTCTCCCCAATAAACACACAGTAAATATAGACAAGGAAATGTTTATCAGTCCAGTGAATAGGGTCATTACACATGTTAAAAGGCAGTCAATAAAATTAATAAATGTTCATATGCAGCTCGTCTTTGAACAGTGCGCCTGCAAATATAGCCGTTATTTTTCTGATGTTGCACTTGTATTACAATTGTATAGCATAGTATGCACCGATGTACTTTTATTTTCCCTGACGAAGTCCCCATCTTTTTAGGGGGGGTGAAACATGTTGGGTTGAGGTTGGGTGAGGTGCTAGAAATAGTACAACTTTAATCTGCTCAGAGGGAAGACCTTTAGTGGTTTGGAGGTTATATAGCCAATTCATGTTCTCACCAATACTATATCCCCTCTCCTAGACTAGTTTAAACTGCTACAATAATTATGAGTGAAGGCTATTTGTTGTTTTATTATATAGCTAGTAAAAACTGCATTGTAAACGTTCTTTATAAGTATAATATTGTGTTTTTCTAACAGTCACTCTGAGCAGGTCTTCCACCTTCCGTGATATCAAAATGACAAAAAGACCAGATGCAAACCCTCATAACAATATGGTGGCTAGCTAACTCCAATGCAAATAATCCTAAATTGATGTTGTTTTTTGAATTCTAGTTTCCTGCAAATGTATGCAGCTTGAACATACAGTTAGCCCAAATGCCACAACCGCTACCATTGGTTGGTACATTTTCAAGCTGCATAGTACCATGTCATAAAAATTAGCATCAACTTGGAATCCTTTGCATCTCACTGATAGCGTTGGTGTTCACATTTGGCTATTTTGGTTCAGCCAACCCCCGAAAATACAAATTCAGCTAAATTGTATTAATTATGCTGCCAATTTTAGCATTTAATAGCAAAGCCCCCCTCCCCCCCCCCCCCCCCCCCATGCTAGAGTCACCAAATTTGCTAGGTAAGTTAAAGTACCCCTGAACCGCTATACTTTATATGCTGTCTTACCTGTGGTGCTGTGATATACGTCACAGCACCAACCTCCCTCTCCAGCGGCCCCTGTGCCATCCCCAACTCAGCTTAGCCAAAATATTCAACTTGAGCAGAACATCGATGATGGGCGGGGAGGAAGTGTCAGTACTTCCTCCTCTCTGCCTGTCCTCAGGAACGCCCCCTCCACTCGCCACTAATGGCTCCAATATGCACAGCGCACTGAGGCGCTGTGTGCAGTCTTGTGGTCATTGAGAATTGAGGTCGGAATGATAGTGTACTAATATAGCTATTAGTACACTATTGTTCCCTGCTCAATAATTTTTTTATTATTGCAAACAATAGGGGTTTCCAAGTGGTCATTACACACTTTGTACTGACCACCAGGTAACCCTAGCAGAAAATTCACTGGGAGCCTAGAGTATAATGCCCTGAAAATATAAAATAGATAATCAGCATGGTGATATTGCGACCCGCAGGTGGGGTCGGTGCTTCTGCGCCTCCGTGGGCACTCGTGCCCATGCGTCTACGTCCTCTGGCGCATACTCCACCTCCGTACAACTACTGCACAGGTGCAGTATGCGCCAGAACATGTGGTCGTGCGGGCATGAGTGCCTATGGAGGTGCAGAAGAGCCGACCCCACCTGTGGGTCGCAATCATTACGGCCGGCCAGTGGGGACATTGAGGAGGACTGTGGCTGCAGCAAGGTAGTGAGACTGCTGCGGGGGGCTATAAGAAGCCCCAGGTGAGTAAAAAATACTTTATTTATTTCACCTCTGAAGTCCTTTAAGAGGCACTCAATGCCAGGCTAGATACACAGCAGACACTGATAAATTTGGCCTGAGGAAGTGGGACCATCACCCCCCAACCCCTCCACCCCCACGAAACACATTGGCCAGTAACAATAATAGTCCTTTACTAATCCTGTGTCATCTCTGAGGTATGCCACCTCTTTTTTTTTCTTTTTTCCTTTTTTCTGTTTTTAATGTAATTCTATTACCGCTGGGTGCCTTTTTCTCAGCTGTTTACTTTTGTATAGGCCCTTGACTAATATCTGTGTGGACTTCCGTGTATTAACTCTGCTTTTTTTTATATCAAAACATGTATTTCTTACTTCTCTTCTGAAGCCTGGTCTCACGTAGAAAGACCACAGCAGATATATAATACATACTGTATATATTTGTTCAGCCTTATGATCCTTATTTCTTCCACAGAAGGCCAGTCTCTCTGCTTCAGAATATAGTGCCATAATAGAAGTACCCTTCTTGCCAGTTGGAAATGTCAAGCGATCTGTCACAAACGTGGCGGCGTGGCAACTCGATTGAGCCTTGCACCCTTCCCTTAAAGCCTTGCCCTTTTTTATCAATTCATTCCAGCATTCGGAAAGACAGCTCCACCATGACAGATCTATGGGGCACCCGTCCGGTCAATAAAAATGCCAGTTCATACATCAGCACCAATGGAACATAAAGCACCAAAGCCATTAGAATTTCATGGAGAAGAACAGCATTAATGCCATATTGTCACTTAAACCTCCATTTGTTTTAATAAACGCATAAACCGGCCGCCCGTCTCCTGATATCCATATTTCTGACCTCAGAGTGTATTTGCTGCGTTTTGGCTTCAGGTATCGATCAGGTAGGGACAGCAATCTAACAGAGGCTTGTCATAGAGGATTTACGGTGTCAGCCTATTGATCTGTATGTCTCGTTAATTTGCTGGAATGCCTTGCCCCAGGTCCCTGTGTATTATGAAAATTAAATAGCAAGGCTGGGAGCAGTAAAGACAGGAAAGAGCCTGCGGGAGCAAAGCCACATCCCAAAAGGAACAGTCTTAGCTGGGCTCTCTGGAGTCTCATCATTTATTTCACAATTATGCCAGAAATCTGGAATTCACTATATGGCTGCATTCAGGAAAGATTTCACTTCTCTCTCTCTCTCTCTTTCTTTCTCTCTCTGTCTCTCTCTCTCTCTCTCTCTCCCACACTCTCTCTCCCTTCCCCCCTCTCTCTCCCCCTCTCTTTCTTTTTCTCTCCCTCCCCCCTCTCTCTTTCCTCCCCCCTCTTCTCACGCTCTCTTTCTTTCACTGTACCCCCTCTTTTTTCCTCTCTCTCCATCTCTATCTTTCTCCTTTACCCCTCCCTTTCTCTTTCTCTCTCCCCATCACATTCTCTCTCTCTTTCTCTCTTTCTCTCTCTCAGGGCCGGTTCTAGATCCAGTGGGGCCCAGTAGCAAAGGTAACTTGGGGGCCGTCCTGAGCGCCCCCCGACCACTTCCATCACCACATGGCCATAGGTAGTTTCTCCCCAGTATAGATAGCCAGATTTGCCCTCCAGGGTTATGTAGCCCCCCACAGTATAGGGGAGGGGGCTGTGCTCTGAGGCCCAGGGGCAATTGCCCCCTTTTCCTTAATGGTAGCACCAGCCCTGCTCTCTCTCACTCTCTCTCCCCCTCCCTCCCTTTCTCCTCCTCTCCATTTCCCTCTCTCCCCCCTCTCTCCTCCCTCTCTTTCTCCCTCTCTCGCTCCACCTCTCCCTCTCTCTCTCCTCTCTTTCTCCCCACCCTTCCTTCTTCCTGTCTCTCTCCCTCTCTGTTTCTCTCTGTGTGTTTGTGGGTGTGAGAGAAAGAAAGAGATACTTATCTGTCTATGCCACTGTAAAATATATTCCATTCTAATTGCAATAGATTCCTGGAGTGAAGATTCATCCATTATTTATATGTGTGCTGCACTGGACAAAATGTCACATCAATGGTATTTATGTCACCATAAATGTGTTCCTCTGCCTTCCACTTCATCTATCTCTGCTGGATCACAAAATGAACAAGTGTTTTGGTGTACATGTGAATATATGTGTGTGTGTGTGCATGTGTGTGAGTGTGTATGTGTGTGTGTGTATATGTGAGTTTTTCGGTGTGTGTGTGTGTGTATGTATGTGTGTTTGTGAGCATGTGTGTTTGTGTGTGTATGCATGCGTGTTTGTGAGCATGTATGTATGTGTGTATGTGAGTGTGTAGGTGTGTGTGTAGATGTGTGTATGTGTGTGCAGTTGAGTCTTTGTGAGCATGTGTGTGTGTGTGTGTATGTGTGTGTTTATGAGCATGTATGTATGTGTGCAGGGGCGTAACAATAGACCCTGCAAAAGATGCAGCCGCAGGGGGTCCCAGAATCCACAGGGGGCCCATCCTGAGAAACTGACAAGTGAGGGCAAGGAGAGAAAAAAACGTTCTGCTCTTTGCACAATTGTTCTAATGACTGCATTAGCTCAGCCACTGATAATAAATCATACAAAGTTTTGTAGACAAAGATTTGTAGCCAGTCCCTATTCAGTGTGCAGGGAGAGGGGGCCAAACCCAAAGTTTTGCAAGGGGGCCCAGTGATTTCTACTTACGCCCCTTTATGTGTGTATATGTTAGTGTTTAGTAGAGTTGGGCCGAACGGTTCACCTGCGAATGGTTCCATGCGAACTTCCGTGGTTCGCGTTCGCGTCCCGCAGGCGAACCTTTGCGGAAGTTCGGTTCACCCCATAATGCACCATGGAGGGTCAACTTTGACCCTCTACATAACAGTCAGCAGGCACAGTGTAGCCAATTAGGCTACACTAGCCCCTGGAGCACTCCCCCCTACTAAAAGGCAGGCAGCGGCGACCATTACGGTCACTCGTGTGCCTGCATTAGTGAGAGTAGGGCGAGCTGCTGCACACTCTCTCTCATAGGGAAATATTAGTTAGGCTTAGCTTGTCCCTGGCTGCATACCTGTTCTGTGAACCCACCACTGCATACCTGTACTGTGAACCCATCACTGCATACCTGTTCTGTGAACCCACCACTGCATACCTGTTCAGTGAACCCGCCACTGCATACCTGTTCTGTGAACCCGCCACTGCATACCTGTACTGTGAACCCACCACTGCATACCTGTTCTGTGAACCCACCACTGCATACCTGTTCAGTGAACCTGCCACTGCATACCTGTACTGTGAACCCACCACTGCATACCTGTTCTGTGAACCCACCACTGCATACCTGTACTGTGAACCCACCACTGCATACCTGTACTGTGAACCCACCACTGCATACCTGTTCTGTGAACCCACCACTGCATACCTGTTATGTGAACCCACCACTGCATACCTGTTCTGTGAACCCACCACTGCATACCTGTACTGTGAACCCACCACTGCATACCTGTACTGTGAACCCACCACTGCATACCTGTTCTGTGAACCCACCACTGCATACCTGTTCTGTGAACCCACCACTGCATACCTGTACTGTGAACCCACCACTGCATACCTGTACTGTGAACCCACCACTGCATACCTGTTCTGTGAACCCACCACTGCATACCTGTACTGTGAACCCACCACTGCATACCTGTTCTGTGAACCCACCACTGCATACCTGTTCTGTGAACCCACCACTGCATACCTGTTCTGTGAACCCACCACTGCATACCTGTACTGTGAACCCACCACTGCATACCTGTACTGTTCAGTGAACCCGCCACTGTATACCTGTTCTGTTCAGTGAACCCGCCACTGCATACCTGTTCTGTTCAGTAAACCCGCCACTGAATACCTGTTCTGTTCAGTGAACCCGCCACTGCATACCTGTTCTGTTCAGTGAACCCGCCACTGTATACCTGTTCTGTTCAGTGAACCCGCCACTGCATACCTGTTCTGTTCAGTGAACCCGTCACTGCATACCTGTTCTGTTTAGTGAACCCGCCACTGCATACCTGTTCTGTTCAGTGAACCCGCCACTGCATACCTGTTCTGTTCAGTGAACCCGGCACTGCATACCTGTTCTGTTCAGTGAACAGTTTGGTGTGTCAGTGTGAAGCAGTACCTTAATTACACTACCTGATTGATGTATACACATGCAAGATGTTTTAAAGCACTTTAGGCCTGTCATTTAGCATTCAATATGATTTCTGCCCTTAAAACGCTGCTTAGCGTCAAATCCAGATTTTTCCCGGGGACTTTTGGCGTGTATCCCACTCCGCCATGCCCCCCTCCAGGTGTTAGACCCCTTGAAACATCTTTTCCATCACTTTTGTGGCCAGCATAATTTTTTTTTCAAAGTTCGCATCCCCATTGAAGTCTATAGCGGTTCGCGAACTTTAACGCGAACCGAACCTTCCGCGGAAGTTCGCGAACCCGGTTCGCGAACCTAAAATCGGAGGGTCGGCCCAACTCTAGTGTTTAGGTGTGTAGTTGAATGTTTGGGAGTGTGTGTGTGTGTGTGTGTGTGTGTGTGTGTGTGTGTGTGTGTGTGTGTGTGTGTGTGTGTGTGTGTGTGTGTTTGGTGAAGGCAGTCATGCTTCCGTGCTTATCTATGTAATTACAATCCGTACCTCTTTGTGAAAGACAGTGATTACTAAGTATTCCCAGTTGAAGATAGCATCGACCTGAGGATCACTTGACACATATATATTTGTTAGGATCTCTGGTCATTGAGTAGGAATGCTTTTCAGGCCCGCTTAATGCTTTTCAATAACAAATAAGTTGATTCTGGTGTATTTATGTTTGATTTATGTTATTTATGTCAAAACTTGAATGCCCCCCTGAGTGCTTCCCAAATACCCCCAGGGTACATTTACATCAATACCTGGCACAGCGGTGTGGCTGAGGAGATCCAGTTTCTTGATGCGATGGTGGTGTGGCCAGTGGCAGCCTCTTGTTGGAGGTAGTACGACACAGGAGCTCTGGAGAAGGGCCCTGATGTTGGACCACGCCCGACAATGGATTGGAAATGGTTACGTGTGTAATGTGTCTAAACTCACTGAGCGCTTTAGCAACATAATAAAGTCAGGTCTCCCCAGTAGTGAGGAGCACAGATTTCACATAAATGTAATTTCGCTTCACAATTACAATGCAAAATTGTAATGCGAAATTTCGGGTAAAATCGTAATTAATTTTGTTTGTAAATGTAATCAGGAACCGTAATTTCATAATTTAGTGTAATTTTTGCAATTTTGTGCCAACTTTAGCGGTTAATAGCAGTGCCCCCATACATGCTATCATGTAACCAAAATTGTTATGTATGTTGAGGGGAATAGTGGGAACAACCCCCAAAAAATAATTTTTCAGAAAGACCTTATAGGTTTTTTTTTTGTTGAGAAAATTGATTTTAAAAATGCAAAGGAAAAATGTTTTTTAAGCTGTAATTTTTCTGAGTTTAAAAACCATCTCTGTTTGCATTTTTTAAATTGATTTTCTCAAAAACTGCAAGGTGTTTTTGAAAAAAATGTTTTTTTACTTTTTGCCTCCCCTTCTCTTTAACCATTAAGTACCAGCAGTCTCTGCCCCATTAAGGACCAGAGACCGGTGGTACAGAAACGTCAGCATCCCGACGGAATACCAACAAATCACTGCACATACCCGTCGCAACCGCCATCACCACCGCACGTGAGGAACCTGGGCCACCCACTCTGCCGTCTCTATGACAGCAGAGTTAAAGGGGGCTTAGATGTTTTCCTTGCGTTGAAAGACATCCATGTCTACAATTACTAGGTAATGCCCAATGATGTTGATCCAGGGATTTTATCTGATTGCCATCTGGAGTCGGGAAGGATTTTTTTCCCTTTAAGGGCTAATTGGACAATGCCTTGTAAGGGTTTTTTCGCCTTCCTCTGGATAAACAGGGATATGTGAGGGAGCAGGCTGGTGGTGTACTTTATACTGGTTGAACTCGATGGACGTATGTCTTTATTCAACCAAAATAACTATGTAACTATATGTAAGAGTTCCTGTGAGCAGGTCAGGAGCTGCTTTCATTGGCTCCTGACCCTGCATTTCAATGTAAGCAAATGGGATCGGCTTACATTGAAAGACAATGAAATTCTGCTCCTGACCCGCTCACAGGGCTCTGCCATCAAAGAGACAGGCAGAGCCAGTGAGCTGCGGTAACAGATGACGGGGATTAAGTGGCGAGATCGGCAGGAGTGACGGAAACGGCGGATGCACGCGGCGGCGGCTAATTGAAATCTATGCTCTGCCAGCCAGGTGACCACCAAAACAGGGCATAGATTTCAATTAGCTCGGTCCTTAAGAAGTTAACATACGTAGCAATTTTGGTGACAACAGCATGTGTGGAGGATTTGCTGTTAACCACTAAAATTTGGCACTAAATTACACGAAAATTATGTGAAATTTCAAATGGATTACACAAGATCAGTTAACCACCCTGGCGTTCTGATTATATCGCCAGGGAGGCTGCGGGAGGGTTTTTTTTAAATTAAAAAAAAACTATTTCATGCAGCCAACTGAAAGTTGGCTGCATGAAAGCCCACTAGAGGGCGCTCCGGAGGCGTTCTTCCGATCGCCTCCGGCGCCCAGAATAAACAAGGAAGGCCGCAATGAGCGGCCTTCCTTGTTTTGCTTACACCGTCGCCATAGCGACGAGCGGAGTGACGTCATGGACGTCAGCCGACGTCCTGACGTCAGACGCATCCGATCCAGCCCTTAGCGCTGGCCGGAACTTTTTGTTCCGGCTGCGCAGGGCTCAGGCGGCTGGGGGGACCCTCTTTCGCCGCTGCTCGCGGCGAATCGCCGCAGAGCGGCGGCGATCGGGCAGCACACGCGGCTGGCAAAGTGCCGGCTGCGTGTGCTGCACTTTATTTGGGGCAAATCGGCCCAGCAGGGCCTGAGCGGCAGGCTCCGGCGGTACTGGACGAGCTGAGCTCGTCCATACCGCCCAGCTGGTTAAATGTCCAAATCATAATCATGTATGGACGTAATTGTGAAAATTGTATGCAACATTTTGAAAAATTATAATTACCAGATTACGATCCTCACTAGGGAAACCTTTAGTTTTTATGGCATAGATTTCTTTTTTTATTTGCCCATATGTCTCGGTTATTACAATTGTGCCCCTAATGCAATGTATGGCGATAATATTTTATCTTGAAATAAAGGTACATTTTTTCAGTTTAGTGATTTTTAATACTATATCAATAATTATGAGCCTTTATTTGCAAGAATAACAGTAATATACCTTCATGTGATACATATTTACAAGTGTTTTATTTGGTAACTATACGGTAGGTGTAAGGGGTTAATGTTCCTAATGCTAAATATTACTTCCAAAATCCGTGTGCCTCATTGGATATCAAGATTCACTAGAGTAACTATGTTTTGTAGTCTTCAACTGTTCAGTTTTTAGCATTTCTATGCCCCACTGCAACCAAGCTTTATGTTTTTAGCTACCAGGAGTGGACCTTGATGTGGTCTGATGTGTATTTTGAGAAAAGGTTTAATGTCCACCATGGTTACAAATTGTGGTCATGTATGTTTACATAGACTTTCTGGTCAGCTTAGGCCAGTCTGACCGTTTTCTTAAGGGTATATTCCCTAACTCTAATTCTTAGTGGTATATTCCTTATGAGGCATAGTCAGCACACATTACGTTTATTGGGATTTATGCAAATTAGGTAATCTATTATGTAATTTGCATAACTTGTGTTATATATGCCACACTTATGTTGCTTGTGTACAGGCAATGAAGATATTCCATATAGAAGCTGAGTTGTGTTAATTATGTAACCATGTCTGTAATCTGCATACATTCCGATACACTTAAAGTGTGCTGTCTATTACATGATAAGCTTAAAGGAAGCTTGAAAATAAACTGAGTTAAACAATTGTATATATCCTCCTTCTCCTAAAAATGTTTTTTTTTTTCGATATCCCACAGTTTTATTTTATTTTTAAAGTGAATGGGAACCGCATTTAAAAAAATGAGACAGATACTTACCCAAGGAGAGGGAAGGCTCTGGGTCCTATAGAGCCTTCCC
The DNA here is from genome assembly GCF_040937935.1 of Hyperolius riggenbachi. Lineage (NCBI taxonomy): Eukaryota > Metazoa > Chordata > Amphibia > Anura > Hyperoliidae > Hyperolius > Hyperolius riggenbachi. The sequence continues at coordinate 78,559,575 of NC_090648.1, read as the reverse complement.
GTTCCTTTCCTGGTCCCCCCGTTCCAGTGCTGGCTCACCCGGTAGCAGTATTTGACTAATTTAGTCAAATACTGCTTTACCCGGCCAAAGAAGGCTTCAGAAGTCTTCAGGGAGCCCGAGTGCTCCTGAAGAAGGGCGGCCCTGTACTGCGCCTGCGCAAGCACGCTCTCTTGCACGCTCACGCCTGTGCAGTATGGAGCCGCACCTCTGCGGGAGGACACGGCTCCCGAAGTCTTCCAAATACCCTTTCGGTGGGGGATTGAAACGGGGGAGACCCAGCACAGGATAGAGGGCACCGAGAGAGGAGGCGGAAGGCTCTATACGACCCAGAGCTTTCCCTCTCCTTAGGTAAGTATTTGCTTCATTTTTTTTAAAATGCGGTTCCCATTCACTTTAAATCTACTTTTTACGTTTTTACTGTTGCATCATCTCTGCTCAATCACATATGAATTGAAGTATGCCAGATCTAAAATCTATGAACTTATCGCTATATATTGCTGATTTAAAGTGTACCTAAGGCGACATATGACATTATGAGATGAACATGTGTATATACAGTACAAAACAAATTAACAACCAGGCTGTTTTACTTGTTTTATTTTGGTGCCTGAAAGAGTTAATTTCTAGGCATGAAAGTAACAGCTTTTGTCTTCCTGGCACCTTATCGGGAATATAGTAAACATCACTGATAAGCCAGTTACAGACATAAAAGTTTTCCTAGCAGAATCTAAGTTTTCCTGGCACCTATACTGGGGGCACCTGTACCTAGCTACCTATACTTGGGGCACCTATACCTGGTTACCTATACTGGGGGCACCTATACCTGGCAGAATACAACTTCTGAGAGCCGAGGTAGATAAAATACATGAACTATTGACCTTTTTTCTAACTCTGGGACTCTTATTATGCTGCTACTGAGCAGAGGCAAAAAATCAATTTACTCTGTAAATATTTAAAAATAAAATATCTAAAAAAAAGTCATTTTTTAGGAGTAGGAGGATAAATACAACTTTTTATCTCATCAGTTTATTTTCAGCTCGAGTTCACTTTAAAGTGTACATGAAACCAAAGAGGTCTTAGGTTTTATACTTACCTGGGACTTTCTACAGCCCCCTTGAGGCTGCTTGGTCCCTTGCCTTCACCGTGCAGCTCCTGTCTCCAGCTGGATGGCCTGGTATTCTTGCTGAGTCACACATGCCCCCATTGTGCTCTGCATTTTTACATTTTGACACTTACGGTTTTATGAATCAACTAGCCTCGTGATTTGGGGCATCTTGATTCATTCATTCCCCTTACGCAATTGAACCCCTGTAATAGCCACCGAGACTGAGTGGGCACCTGCCAGGGACAAGCGCGCAACCGCCGCAACACTGCTGGACAAAAATATCCGTCCAGCTTGTCAATAAGTGGCTACTGCTAGACAAAAATATCCGTCCGTTTGGACTTAAGTGGTTGACTAAGTAGATTGAAGGCTCAAGTGGTTAACTAAGTAGATTGAAGGCTCGTACCCCAGCCATGCCAACTTCATTAGGTTACTTTAGAGTATCCAAAGCACCATAATAGCCTTAATAAGGCAAAAATTGTATTGAACTCAGTACAACACGTTTCATGGGGTATCACGTCTGCTTCATCAGGGATATGATAAGACTATTGGCTGGAAAAAAAAACTCTAAGTTACTCGCTGTTTTGTTATCCTGCATTTGAACTACAACTAGAGAGAAGACCTTTTGGACCTGAGTGGGGTTGGACCTGTGCTCCCCACCCATCCTATAAGTGACCCTTCGTTTTGAATACCTCTCCTTTTTTGGAGTTGGTAATACACTAGGTTGGCTTGTTCTGTCTTCCTGTGTTTAAGGCTGAAAGTACATGTTTTTTTTCCATTCTCTGTGTTTTGTTTTGCTACAAGAGATGAAACAAGGCAGCATTAGCAGCCGAGAATACATTATTGCTCCCTAGACATGTGGCATGTTGTGCAGAAGAATCCAATGCAGATTGCTAATTCCTGAATTATTATGTACAGCATCTGATATCGTGTTTGACCAGGTAACTCTGTCCACAAGGCAGCAGCCTTCACTTGTCTTCCGAGCCAGCATGACGACTTAATTAAAACTTGCTATGTGGAAGGAAGCAGACAGACGAACGCTTGATAAAACAATCTGCTGTTTTCATGCTGAATCCGTGTCTCACGGCGCAATGTCACCAAGACTCCTTCCTCGACTATTGATCTCGATTTGTGCAATAAGTGCTTTGCTGTTCTTTGGTTCTGTCTGAATATATCAGATATAATTGTTTATGTTAGTGAGAGGATATAAATATAGTAGAAAAGGAGTTTTACGTTTTTGGGTTGTTGGTTTTTTTTTTAGTTTTTTATCTTCTGCAAAGCAGAAGGGAAAATATTTTGGTTCAGTATTTTGAGAAGATGATAAAAAGCAAAGATATGTATTGCTGATTAGAATAGATCTGTAAAGTTCTGTTTCACCTTCTGCTACCCCTTTTTCAAGAAAACAATCTAATGTTGTTTTAGCCAGCACCAAAGTTTTGGAAAGAGGCACTCAGCCAACTTTTCTTTCACTTACTTTTCCCGCCCCTATTTCAGAGCTCCAGGGCAGCGGGCAGCGCTTACAGTGAACACTCTACTTCCTGATTAGTAGAAGTAGAGTGAGCGGCGCTGCAGACAGAGAAGACAAGCGGCACATGGACCTCTATCGCACAGAGCCTGGAAGAGGTGAGTAATCACTGTAATCTGTTTCTGCTGCTAAAGCTCTGCCAAAGGAGGGGGGGGGGCACAGAAGGGGGTCTGAGGCAAGTGACGGACAGCCAATCAGTGTGCCCACTGCTCCCCCCTCTTTCACTGTATTCCCTGCTCTTGTGGGGGCACCTATACCTGGCTACCTGTACGAGGGGTAACCTATGCCTGACTACCTATACTGGGGGCACCTACGGTATACCTAGTTACCTGTACTGGGGCACCTATACCTGGCTACCTGTACGAGGGGTAACCTATGCCTGACTACCTATACTTGGGGCACCTATAACTGGCTGCCTATACTTGGAGCACCTATACCTAGCTACCTATATTGGGGGCACCTATACCATTCTACCTATACTGGAGACACCTGTACCTGGATACCTATACTGGGAGCATCTCTACCTAGCTACCTAAACCTGGCAACCTATACTGGGGGGGCTACATCTGGTTACTTAACCTCCCTGGCGTTCATTTGATGCAGAGTTCCGTCCGCGGGAGGGCTATTTAAAAAAAAAATTACATCATGTAGCTAGCACTAGGCTAGCCACATGTGTTCCCCAACTGCCCCGGTGCTGTGTCCCTTCCCCAATTGCAGCCGGCTATATTTACCGCTCCGGGATCCCACGAGAGCTGCCTGTAACCTCTTCACTCAGCTTCAGACGTCGCTATGGCGACGAGCGGACATGACGTTTGACGTCATGCGCAGTCACGATCCTCGCCATAGCGACATCCGGTGGTGACAGAAGAGGCTGCACCAGCGCGGGCTTTGGGGGGGGGGTTGTATAATGCCGCCGATCGCGGCGATCGGGGGGGGGGAGCGGCAGCAATCGCAAAACACGTGTAGCTAGTCAAGTGCTAGCTACACGATGTACAAAAAAAAATGTCCCCAAAAAATCTCCCTGGGCCATGCTATCCCCTCCGGCGGTAATGGACGAGCTGAGCTTGTCCATACCGCTCCGGAGGTTAATACTGGGGGTCGCCACTGGCTAACTCATACTGGGGGCTGCAAAATGCTGTTTCACAAATAGCATTTTCGAGTCTAGGAGGGGTGCAATTTATACACCCTCGCCCTGGCTGAAATTTAGCCTAGACACTGCACTGTGTAAGAATATTCTGTTGTCGCAGACTTGAAGAAGCGGGGATAGCTACAAAATTTGTTGTCCAATCTTTTGTTGTGTAAAATAAAACTTTCAGTTCTAAAAGTTTGGCTGATTCATCATTAGAGCTAAAGGTGGCCATACACTAATAGATTTGCAGCAGATTCAACCATCAGATAGATTTCAGTCAGATGCCTGTCAGGTCGAATCTGACAGGAATCTATCTGATGTGTGCCATACAGTCATACACTAGGAACAGATTTGCAACATATTTCAGAATTAAATCTATTGGAAATAGATCTAAAGGTGGCCATATATTAGAACGATTATGGGCAAATTCGACCAAGAGACAAATTTGTCTCTAATCGAATCTGCCCATATACTAGAGGCCGATTCCCATCTGATTTCAGCATGAAATCATCAGGGAATCGGCTGAGCCGTAGAGTAGGCCCGAACCTCTGATTTTAGGTTCGCAAACGGGGTTTGCAAACTTCCGCAAAAGGTTCGGTTTACGTGAACTTTCGCGAACCACAGTAGACTTTAATGGGGATGCGAACTTTAAAAACTAGAAACATTTATGCTGGCCACAAAAGTGATGGAAAACATGTTTCTAAGGGGTCTAACACCTGGAGGGGGGCATGGATGAGTGGGATAGACGCCAAAAGTCCCGGGGAAAAATCTGGATTTGACGCAAAGCAGCGTTTTAAGGGCAGAAATCACATTGAATGCTAAATTGCAGGACTAAAGTGTTTTCAATCATCTTGCATGTGTATACATCAATAAGGGAGTGTAATTAGAGTACTGCTTCACACTGACACACCAAACTCACTGTGTAATGCATCGCAAACAGCTGTTTGTGTTGTAACGGCCGTGCTGGACTGGTGCGCACCGTGGCGACAGCGGTTTTCAAGCCCATATGGTCGCCGGGCTGTGGTAACTCATTAATAGAACAACACTGACTATCCAGTTGATCAAATTTGGTCTGTCCACAATGAAGCAACGACCTTATTATCTTCTTGTATGTAGGTAGGCATAGGTAGGTGCACCAGTATAGGTAGGTAGGCATAGGTAGGTGCCCTAGTAATTAGCTAGGCATAGGTAGGAGTCCCAGTATAGGTAGGTAGGCATAGGTAGGTGCCCCAGTAGTTAGCTAGGCATAGGTAGGAGTCCCAGTATAGGTAGGTAGGCATAGGTAGGTGTCCCAGTATAGGTAGATAGGTATAGGTAGGTGCCCCAGTTGTTAGCTAGGCATAGGTAGGAGTCCTAGTATAGGTAGGTAGGCATAGGTAGATGCCCCAGTAGTTAGCTAGGCATAGGTAAAAGTCCCAGTATAGGTAGGTAGGCATAGGTAGATGTCCCAGTATAGGTAGATAGGCATAGGTAGGTGCTGCAGTAGTTAGCTAGGCATAGGTAGGAGACCCAGTATAGGTAGGTAGGCATAGGTAGGTGTCCCAGTATAGGTAGATAGGCATAGGTAGGTGCCCCCGTAGTTAGCTAGGCATAGGTAGGAGTCCCAGTATAGGTCGGTAGGCATAGGTAGAAGTCCCAGTATAGGTAGGTAGGCATAGGTAGGTGCCCTAGTATAAGTAGGTAGGTAGGCATAGGTAGGTGTCCCCGTATAGGTAAGTAGGTGCCCCAGTAGTTAGGTAGGCATAGGAAGGTGTCCCAGTATAGATAGTTAGGCAGGGCCTGGCTGGCACAGTAATAGCAATTACCAAGGTCCAGCTGCAACAGATAGGGCTGTATAGTGCAGTGTCAGTGGACAACACAAACAAAAACACATCAGGAGAACATTAGCTCTCAAAAGAGCTGTTGAGGGGTGCTATTTTAGCAATAACAATCAGCCAGGAGCAAGCTAACAAGCCTACAAGAGCCTAACTAATCTTTCCCTATGAGAGTCTGCCAGCAGCTGTCCTTTCACTAAGTAATGCAGGCACACGAGTGAGTGTAAAACCCGGGGCTGCCTGCTTTATATAAGGGGGGGAGTGGCTCCAGGAAAGAGTGTAGCCTAATTGGCTACAATGTGCCTGTTGACTGTGATGTAGAGGGTCAAAGTTGACATTAATGGCGCACTATGGGGGCGAATCAAATTTCTGCAAAAGTTTGTGTTTACTGGCAAACGCGAACCACCGAAAGGTCGCCTGGAACCGTTTGCATGCGAACCGCTCAGGCCATCTCTACTGAGCCGCTGCATCCGCCAAGGCGCTGCCCCCAAAATGTATAGATGTATGTAGTGTAGAGCATTTATACATTACCTGTCCTGTAGCAGCTTCTGCACGGTGTCCGTCCATCTCGCCGAGTAACAGCTGTACCGCCGGTGTGTATGCGGAACTTGGTGAGATGGACGGAAACCGCGTGGAGGCTGACACCGGACAGGTAATGTATAAATGCACTACACTACATACATTTATACATTGCAGCGGCGGGGTTTTCGTCGTCTCGTCACTCGTTCGCAATTCGGCCGCAGTATGGCCATGCACCCGACCAACCAACATCGGCCCGACATCTTCCAGCATGCGCGATCGACCGTGCGGTCATTTTCTGTCCCGAAATTGGTCACTTCATCGGTCGGGCATGCACTTGGCAGCACCAATTTTCATCCAATTCGATTATATGAATCAAATTGGATGGTCGATTGGTTGGTTGGTCGGCTAGTGTATGGCCCCCTTAAATGCATTATTGGACCATTAGATACAATGCAACTCTTTGGGCCATCGATCTGCTGCCAGCAGCAGATTGACCTAGATTTTCCATTCAGTCAGATAGATCAAATCGATCAAAATCGATCAAAATCGGCTGCAAATCGATAGATCAGCTGATTCAATAGAATCGATTTCCGATCGATCGATGGGTGAAATCGACCATTGTATGGGCCCCTCCTCAAACCTTCCTTTGCCTTTCCTTTTTAACAGTTTTAAAGTATTTTATTTCCAGTTTGGGTGCCTCTGAAAAGAGGTTGTATTTTTAGTTTAGTACCTTTAGGACTAACCTCCTCAACCCAGGACCACAACTGTTTAGGTTTTGGCACTATTCCCAGTGGGGTTTGTCTTAATATCTTCTCAGTCCCTGGGTCTCCTGGTAACCTCTCCATTAAGCTTAACCTCCCTGGCAGTACATTTCTGTCTAGATTTATGGGTCTAGAAGCGGAACATTTTTTCAAGAATTTTAGGCCTCCAATTTTTAAGTCTTAAAGAGAACCCGAGGTGGGATTTCATTATGTTAGTGGGGCACAGAGGCTGGTTGTGCACACTAACACCAGCCTCTGTTGCCCTATGGTGTGCCCCCATGTCCCCCTGCGCGCCGCTATACCCCCCGCAGTGCTAGCGACGCGCAGCGTGTCGCCAGCACAATGTTTACCTAAGCGCTGTCTGTTAGCGCCGCTCCCCCGCCTCCTCCGCATCGGCACTACCCGCCCGTGTCCCTTCCCTCCCGCTGATAGGAGGGAAGTGACACGGGCGGGTAGCGCCGATGCGGAGGAGGCAGGGGAGCGGCGCTAAGGGCCCTTTCACACCAGAGGGATTTTTCGGCGTTTTAACACCACGGCTGAAGTTGGCGTTTTGCTAGGTAAAAGAAAGTCCATAGACTTTCATTTTACCTTTCACATCTAACTCGGCGTTTTGAAGCGTTGCGTTTCAACGCTCCCAGGAGCTTTTTCAGGGCTGTTAACAGCCAAAGTTGGCTGTTGGCGTTTCAATGATAGTCAATGGAAAACGCCAACTTCAGCGTTTTCAAAGCCTTTTCAAAGCGTTTTACAGCTATCTTGTTCACTTATTTTTATAGAAGAAAAAAAAAAGGACGTTTTCATATGGGCTGTAAAACTCTTTCAAAAGGCTTTGAAAACGCTTTGAAAACGCCATGTATTGGCGTTAAGCAAAAGGCTGACTTTCAGCCTTTTCTACCGCAGCCTCTAGTGTGAAAGAGCCCTAACAGACGGGCATAGGTAAACATTGTGCTGGCGACGCGCTGCGTGTCGCCAGCACTGCGGGGGGTATAGCGGCGCGCAGGGGGGACATGGAGGCACACCATGGGGCAACGGAGGCTAGTCTTAGTGTGCACAACCAGCCTCTGTGCCCCACTAACATAATTAAATACCACCTCGGGTTCTCTTTAAGTCACCAAAATATATCAGAATAAAGGCCTGGTAGACATCTTGTGTATAAATAAAAAACTGGAACACAAAATTGTTGAAATAATTAAATGTATAAATAAACTGAAAAAATAGTGAAACTGTACAAATAAAGCACCAGACTATACCCCATCTATATATATAATCGAGTAAGTGCCTCAACCTTTAAACAAGAAGAAGAAGTAGTGCCCTGCCCCCAGGGCCGGACCAAGCAAGAAGGGGCTGGTCCAAGCAAGAAGAAGAAGTAGTGTCATATCAAAACAAAAGCAAAGAGGGATATTTTGCATATTTAGTAGCAGTGCATTGTGGGTAACCACAAATGTTCACTTATAGCTGAATTATTGCAGATTTGCTTCTGTTTTAAGAAGGCAAATTACACCAAGCTTTGCTTTTTTTAGTAGGGGGGCTTTTTGGTCTCTTTTATCCCCCTATACATTCTTAGTAGTTTGGGTCACCCTGAGCTGCTTGGTTACTCTGTTGTACTGGGCCAAGCCCTATCTCATACAGCTTTATCAGAGGTGTAGCTAAGGTTTCCAGCACCCGGGGACAAAGACTATTAATGCGCCCTGTAAGGAGGGACCTGCGCACCGTGCCAAAAAGGGGTGTGGCCATGCAACAGAATGTGGGCATGGTAATGGGTGGGGCCAAATATTCACAGCGGAGCGCAGATCTGGCATGAATGGAGTAAGTGTTCTGCACCCGCCTGCCGCTCATATCTGCAGGGGGAGCGAGAGAGAAGGTGAGCCCTAAGGTGAGGGAAGGGGGGGAGACTTCCCCCCCTTCCCCATCGCTGTGTCCACAGCTCTCCCTCTTCTCTGCGCTCCTGCTGAGGGGGGGATAAATAAATAATAATAAAAAAAAAAACCACAGGTCACGGCAGGGCGCCCCTAGGGACCCAGCACCCGGGGGCACATGTCCTACCCCGCCCACCCCAAGCTACGCCCCTGAGCCTTATCAATCCTTACTATGTACTGATGAGGACCAAATGTCTGAAACAGGCTGTCTACATGTGGGTTTGATATGACTGTGTAAAATTTAAAGCTATAGACTTGCTATACACCAGTGGTTCTATATGCTTGCTTGGCTTACTAAGGGTGAAAAGGAATTATTTGCATATTTAGTAGCAGTGCATTGTGGGTAACCACAAATGTTCACTCATAGCTGAATTATTGCAGGTTTCCTTCTGTTTTAGGAAGGCAAATTACACCAAGCTTTGCTTTTTTTAGTAGGAGGTCTTTTTGGTCTCTTTTATCCCCCTATTTCCCTATATCCCCTTGGTTACTCTGTTGTACTGGTCCAAGCCCTATCTCATACAGTCTTATCAATCCTTGCCATGTACTGATGAGGACCAAAAGTCTGAAACAGGCTGTCACATGTGGGTTTGCTATGACTGTGTAAAATTTAAAGCTATTTGCTTGCTATACACCAGGAGCTCTGGATGCTTGCTTGGCTTACCAAGGGGAAAAAGGGGTAATTTGCATATTTAGTAGCAGTGCATTGTGGGTAACTAACCACAAATGTTCACTTATAGCTGAATGATTGCAGATTCCCTTCTGTTTTAAAAAGGCAAATTACACCAATACAGTGTGCGGCATTGCAGGAAGTGACGACAGTTGAACGCACGATGGAACCCGGAAGAGGTGAGTCATCCCCGCCCGATGCCTCTTACTAATAGTGGCGGCTGCTACTGTGCTTAAGCAGGAGGGGGAGCGCACATGGGGGACCCAGGTGAGGGGGAGGGGGGGTTCCTGCTGAGCTTAAGCAGGAGGGGGAGCGCACATGGGGGACCCAGTTGAGGGGGAGGGGGGGTTCCTGCTGAGCTTAAGCTGGAGGGGGAGCGCACATGGGGGACCCAGGTGAGGGGGGTTCCTGCTGAGCTTAAGCTGGAGGAGGAGCGCACATGGGGGACCCAGGTGAGGGGGGGTTCCTGCTGAGCTTAAGCTGGAGGGGGAGCGCACATGGGGGACCCAGGTGAGGGGGAGGGGGGGTTCCTGTTGAGCTTAAGCTGGAGGGGGAGTGCACATGGGGGACCAACCCCCCTCCCCGCCGCTGTGCCCAATACCCCCTTCCTGCCCTCTACCCTCTTATGCGGAGTATGCTACGCCGCGGGTCGGCTAGTGTACATATATACCTAATACACCTCCCATGTGTGGTATATTTTGAAACAGGGAATGGCACAGAGGGCAACATCACAATCGGGGTAGTAGAAGCATGATTTCTTTCTGACTTTATTCCCTTTCCTATCAGTCTTAGTCGGCAAGCAGAGAGTAGTCAAAACCCAGGCAGAGGCTAGGCAAAAGTATGTGCAGATGGCAGGCAGAGAGTAGTCAAATCCCAGGCAGAGGTCGGTGCAGGCGGTAGGCAAAAAGTACTAGTCAAAACTAAGGCAGAGATCGGTGCAGGCAGCAGGCAGAGAGTAGTCAAAACCCAGGCAGAGGTCAGTGCAGGCGGTAGGCAAAGAGTACTAGTCAAAACTAAGGCAGAGGTCGGTGCAGGCAGCAGGCAGTGAGTAGTCAAAACCCAGGCAGAGGTCAGTGCAGGCGGTAGGCAAAGAGTACTAGTCAAAACTAAGGCAGAGATCGGTGAGGTCGGTGCAGGCAGCAGGCAGAGAGTAGTCACAATCCAGGCAAAAACTGGTAACAGTAAGGCAGAAGCACTTAGCTCAGAAGCAGTTGGGAACCAAATGGCTATATTGTTAACATTCTGTGCTTTCAAATGAGCTTATCTGCCATCTCTGCCATGGCAGTCAGGTGACAAAGGGGAGGGATCAAGTTACAACTTGTGATTAAAGACAAATGAGGAATTAGACAGGCTAAACGCTCTATAAACAATACAGATGCACCTTGCGCTTCCTTATAGTCCACTAAAAAATGTCCACAAATTAGTACTTTGATCTTTGTACAGGTTTTATCCCATCTAATCTTCAACTCCAATGCACCTCAAAAAAGAACCAAATAAAAAAGTTCAACTCATAGATTGCATTGGTTGCTGGAATCTTCCACCTTCTATTTCCCCGTGTGGTTTTACAGAGTCACCTCCTTTCCGTGCTCCACCACCACTAGGGACCGCTCTCACCTTTTGCTATGGCTGCCCCGGCTCACAGACTGCTCACTCCAATCTTGTAGGCTCTTTGATTCCTCCCACCTTGCAGTATTCCTCATATGTATGCAATGAGATTAACCTGCTGAGCGGTCTGGACGAGCTCAGCTCGTCCAACACCGCCAGAGGGTGCCGCTCAGGCCCTGCTGGGCCGATTTCCACCAAATAAAAAGCAGCACACGCAGCCGGCACTTTGCCAGCCGCGTGTGCTGCCTGATCACCGCTGCAGCGCGGCGATCCGCCGCGTGCTGCGGCGAAAGAGGGTCCCCCCAGCCGCCCGAGCCCAGCGTAGCCGGAACAAACAGTTCCGGCCAGCGCTAAGGGCTGGATCGGAGGCGGCTGACGTCAGGACGTCGGCTGACGTCCATGACGTCACTCCGCTCGTCGCCATGGCGACGAGGGAAGCGAAACACGGAGGGCCGCTCAATGCGGCCTTCCGTGTTATTTCTTGCCGCCGGAGGCGATCGGAAGATCGCCTCCGGAGCGCCCTCTAGTGGGCTTTCATGCAGCCAACTTTCAGTTGGCTGCATGAAATAGTTTTTTTTTTATTTAAAAAAAACCCTCCCGCAGCCTCCCTGGCGATTTAATCAGAACGCCAGGGTGGTTAAAACAAATACATAGCGTAGACCATTTAAATCAACTGATAGGGGGACACCCACTGCCAGGTAAATCACTGTGTATAAGCTTGGGCCACCGCAATAGCACACATGCACCCAGCACCACCAAGAACCGTGCTCACCTTCTATCTTGGCTGCCAAGGCAACAGACAGCTTCAATAGCATATGTGCACGATTCTGCCTTAGTCACTGATCCCCCTCCTGGCATATGGGTCCAGGGATGAGCAGAAACTACGCCAGTGTGAATTTACACATCGTAGTTCGCATCTACGCATCGTAGTTCGCAGGTGAAGTTTCAAAACTACGCTTACGAATTTACGCTTAGCGAAGTACCGCTACGCATAGCTTACGCCCATTATGCGTAGTTAACATGTTTATTGCGTAGTGAACTACGAATGCGTTACTCGTGTCTAATTTTCCGCGTGCGATTGTATGCTTACAAATGTACGCATTGTAAAGGGGAATGTACGCATAAGCATCCGCATACACTACACTTCGCACTAACCGTAATTGCGTATTGGTATTTTAACGCGTAGTCTACGAAATGCATACAAAGCGAATATTTGATTTCGAAGCCATAGTTTGGCGAAGCGTAATTGCGTAAAACTGCGAGTATTTCCAGCGTAGCGAATTTAGCTGACTACGACCATCCCTGCCTTACCATCAGCCAGAACAACAGTTCACCTTTTCAATCCCCTATTATTCCAGGGAATGGTTAGTTAAACCATCAATGGCCGCCCCTTCCTTGCGTTCCAGCGTCCTACTGCCCAGGCATTATACACGGTGATTTACATGGCAGTGGGTGTCCCCCTATCAGTTGATTTAAACGGTGAGAGCGGTACCTAGTGGTGGTGCACGGAAAGGAGGTGAATCTGTAAAACCACACGGGGAAATAGAAGGTGGAAGATTCCAGCAGCCAATGCAACCTATGCGATTAACTTTTTTATTTGGTTCTTTTTTGAGGTGCATTGGAGTTGAAGACTGGACGGGATAAAGCCTGTACAAAGTTCAAAGTACTAATTCGTGGATGTTTTTTAGTGGACTGTAAACAAGCGCAAGGTGCATCTGTATTGTTTATAATTTTATGAATATAAATGTGATATTCATACCTGTGCGGCAGACCTACAGTTGGGAGTGTTAGGTTGTATGTTAGGTGTGGAGCACGCCTAACTTCCTATTGGGAATTGATTTGCTAAACTCTCTATATACTGCACATGCTTGCAGCATTTCTCTATATTCACCTTCTGTCCTGTGCAGCAGATCGGGTCCAGATGGGGGAATCAGACAGGCTAAACTCTTGACATACATACAGGCTGCATTTCTCTAGGTTTCCTTCTGTCCTGTGCAGCAGATCGGGTCCAGAGGGGGAATTAGACAGGCTTAACTCTCCACATATAAACTGGGCGCATTTCTCTATGTTGAGCCGAAATTTTCGAAATTTCGCGTTACTATAATTACGCATGGGAAATTTGCTATTACGATGCGAAATTATAGTAGCGTAATTGCCATTAAAATCGTAATTGAAAATACCGTAAGCGTAATTTTCAACGCGTAATTTCGCGTTTCGTTCATAACGTAATTTTGCGTTAAACCATAAAGTAATTTTGCGTTAAACCATAACGTAATTTCGCATTTCTTCGTAATTTCGCGAATTTCGTAATTGTTAGCAGGGTTGCTCGCAAATTTTCGCCAAAGGCATTTTCGTCTACATGGCGAATTTTGATGCGAAATATCACTATATGGCGAATTTTATATGCGAAATAGCATTCCGTAACGCGAAAACGACACGAAAATTAACGCTTACAGTAATATGAACTATCGCGAAATTACGTTATGTAACTACGCTTACAAACGGTTGCATGCAAGGCAAACGTAATTTCGCGATACGCACTGTAATGCGAAAATTACGCGAAAATTACACTTAAGCGGAATTTCGCGAAATCTTTCTTCATTACGATTATGTACTTACGGCCATAATCGTAATTACACTAATTACGCAAAATTTCGCGAAATCGTAATTAAGTCATTACACTCATCTCTAATGTTCTCCTTCTGCCCTGTCTCCGCCTCACACCGCCGCTCTGGTTGGATTCCGGAACAAGAATGGATGTAAAGGGGATACCGGCAGCCGGGGGAAAAGCCTGGAGTCCCGCTGAGTAGCGCTGATCACACGCAGGACCCAGGCAACCAATAGGAGCAGCGGTTTAGCTAGCCCGAGCTGATCTCGGGCTTACCGCTTTCAGCTCCTGTGTCCTTGCCTGAGCTCAGTTCAGGAATATCGCCAGGGCGGTTAGTAGACTATTGCTAATATTGCTAAACCAGAATTACGATAAAACTGAATATGTGCAGGAAGAGGCAACTGAAAGGCATGTAAAGGTGCCAGGCATTTTCCTGTAGGAGATTCTGCTTAAAAGGAGTGTCAGATGACGGCAGCGGAGAGATAAATGAGAAAGAGCCGGCGGTGGCATTTAAGCAACCGTCTTTGCAGTGGGTGTTAAAATAATTGTATTGACATTAATTGTCATGTGAAGGATGGAGTGGGTAAGTAAGGAAATATGAGAAGCCTCAGGTTTGGCATGGTAATGTCCAAGTGTCAATTTTTCATCTATAATTTCACGTGAAATAAGTAATTGGCTCCTCTAGATAGAAGAAAAGGAAAAGGGATGAGGTCGGTGGCTTGCACACCGCAGATGGAAGGTTTCTTAGCAGGAAATATATTGCAGATTCTTTGAAATAGTAAGAACTGTATTCTGTTTAACCCTTTAGCAGCCAATTTATTTAACCACCTGAGCGGTATGGACGTCCATATCACCACAGGGGATCGCATGGCCCCGGGTGGTTTTTTTTAAAATAAAAATTGTCTCAGATCATGTAGCTAGCACTTGGCTAGCTACATGTTTCCCCCCCGATTGCCGCCGTCACCCTCTGAGCCTCCCGATCGCCGCCCTTATACATACCTTCCCCCGACACCCGCAATGTCGCAGCCTCTCCAATAGCATCCAGGCGTCGCTAAGGGGAGGATCAGGACTGCGTATGACGTCATATTCGATCGTCACCATAGCGATGACAGAAGCTGTTCAGGGAAGTTGCGGTTCTCGCGGGATCGCGGCTAGGTAAATATAGCCGGCGGCGATCGGGGGGATCAGAGCGGTGTCGGGGGATTTGGGGCAAATGTGTAGCTAGCCTAGTGCTAGCTACACTATATATAACAAATTTGAAACAAAAATTTCCCTCCTGCGGACGCATGGCCACAAAAATTGAACGCTAGCGTGGTTAAAGGCTTGCAAGTGCTCCAGGCCAATTTATTTAAGCACATTTTTTTTAATTTATTGTTTGTTACATTTCCTTGCTACTAATTAGTACTGCTGTAATGTGTATTTATGGCCACTTGTCACTAGGGGGCAGTGTGGGACAATAATAGAGAACTTCTGCTTTCAGTTTCTATATCCTCTGCTAGTAGAGAGACATCAAAGCATTCCAAAAATTTACAGCACATCAAGTTTTGCCGGCTGAGGTCAAAAGCAGGGCACTATCTCAAATGAGATCATTTATTTGAAGCTGCTAATGGATTAGGGAAAGGCAAGATTTGTAAGCGAAGTCCAATTCATTTACAGAGCTTCCCATTGTTATAGTTTAGACATGGAGAATGTCAGCAGGTTGGCTCATTGCTTGCTATATTCTGAGATTCCTCCAGCAGTAAGAAGTATGTGCTTTAAACTTTGTCCATTCTCTTTATCTAATAAAGTGGTGAAATGAGCCTGTCTTCATGGCCCTCAAATAAATGGATAGCATCCGCTGCGCAGCAATAGGTGTGCAAATCCTGCTTCTTTCTGGTCCCGCTGGTTAGTATCTGCAGTCAAAGAAAAAAGACTAGATAGAACAGGGATAACAGTTCCACCACTGACACCGTGTCAACACAGTTATTATTATTTATATAGCACCAACATCTTCCACAGTGCTGTACAGAGTATACTGCCTTGTCACTAACTGTCCCTCTGAGGGGCTCACAATCTAATCTCTACCATAGTCTTATGTCTAGTGTAGTGTATGTATCATAGTCTAGGGCCAATTTTTTTGGGGGGAAGCTAATTAACTTATCTGTATGTTTTGGGGGTGTGGGAGGAAACCAGAGTAGTGTTGGGCGAACAGTGTTCGCCACTGTTCGGGTTCTGCAGAACATCACCCTGTTCGGGTGATGTTCGAGTTCGGCCGAACACCATCAGGTGTTTGGCCATATGGCCGAACTAAGAGCGCATGGCCGAACGTTCCCCGAACGTTCGGCTAGTGCTGTGATTGGCCGAACAGGTCACGTGGTTCGGACCCGAACGCGCTCTGATTGGCCGAACGGGTCACGTGGTTCGGGTAAATAAATACCCGATCCACGTCATTTCTCCGCCATTTGTCTGTGGGCTTAGCTTTGGGTAGGCAGGCAGGGTAGTTCTCTCTCCAGCCAGGCTAGCAAGGGTCCCCCCAGTCATTGTGTCGCTGCTGGGAACAGTAGTACACCGCTCATCCACACTATATAGCATTGTGTTTACTGCCACTCTGTGTCTCTGCTGGGAACAGTAGTACACCGCTCACCCACCACTGTATAGCATTGTGTTTACTGCCACTCTGTGTCTCTGCTGGGAACAGTAGTACACCGCTCACCCACCACTGTATAGCATTGTGCTCTGTGTCGCTGCTGGGAACAGTAGTACACCGCTCACCCACCCACCACTGTATAGCATTGTGCTCTGTGTCGCTGCTGGGAATAGTAGTACACCGCTCACCCACCACTGTATAGCATTGTGCTCTGTGTCGCTGCAGGGAACAGTAGTACATCGCTCACCCACCACTGTATAGCATCGTGCTCTTTGTCGCTGCTGGGAAAAGTAGTACACCGCTCACCAACCACTGTATAGCATTGTGCTCTGTGTCGCTGCTGGGAACAGTAGTACACCGCTCACCCACACTATATAGCATTGTGTTTACTGCCACTCTGTGTCTCTGCTGGGAACAGTAGTACACCGCTCACCCACCACTGTATAGCATTGTGCTCTGTGTCGCTGCTGGGAATAGTAATACACCGCTCACCCACCACTGTATAGCATTGTGCTCTGTGTCACTGCTGGGAACAGTAGTACACCACTCACCCACCACTGTATAGCATTGTGCTCTGTGTCGCTGCTGGGAATAGTAGTACTCCGCTCACCCACCACTGTATAGCATTGTGCTCTGTGTCGCTGCTGGGAACAGTAGTACACCGCTCACCCACACTATATAGCATTGTGTTTACTGCCACTCTGTGTCTCTGCTGGGAACAGTAGTACACCGCTCACCCACCACTGTATAGCATTGTGCTCTGTGTCGCTGCTGGGAACAGTAGTACACCGCTCACCCACCCACCACTGTATAGCATTGTGCTCTGTGTCGCTGCTGGGAATAGTAGTACACCGCTCACCCACCACTGTATAGCATTGTGCTCTGTGTCGCTGCTGGGAACAGTAGTACACCGCTCACCCACCACTGTATAGCATTGTGCTCTGTGTCGCTGCTGGGAACAGTAGTACACCGCTCACCCACCACTGTATAGCATTGTGCTCTGTGTCGCTGCTGGGAACAGTAGTACACCGCTCACCCACACTATATAGCATTGTGTTTACTGCCACTCTGTGTCTCTGCTGGGAACAGTAGTACACCGCTCACCCACCACTGTATAGCATTGTGCTCTGTGTCGCTGCTGGGAACAGTAGTACACCGCTCACCCACCACTGTATAGCATTGTGCTCTGTGTCGCTGCTGGGAACAGTAGTACACCGCTCACCCACCACTGTATAGCATTGTGCTCTGTGTCGCTGCTGGGAATAGTAGTACACCGCTCACCCGCCACTGTATAGCATTTCTGTACTGCCACTGTACTGCTGCCAGTCAGCGTGTACTTTAAGGATAAGTGAAATGAAGAAGAAATCCTGTGAAAGAGGGAGGGGCAAGGGAAGAGGTGTTTCCCCTGACGGTTCACGTACAGGCCACAGTGGAGCACCGAAGAAAACCCACTCAATACCGCCCATGTTGTCCAGGAAATCAACCCTTACAAATCCAAAAGAACAGGACCAGATAATTAATTGGATGACCTCTCAAGCATCCAGCAGTGGGTTAAGCAGCACCAGCACATCACGCACGAGGTCCGAGTCCTCAGCCAGTTACAAGGAGCCAGTGGGCACAAAGCTGACACAACCGGCAGCGACACCACGCACACAACTGCCAAATAACGAGTCCGAAGAATTTCCTCAGGACACAATGGGGTATTCGCAGGAGCTATTCCCAGCCCAACAAACTTCCACCTTTCAAAGGTCAATGGAACAGCCAGAAATGTTGTGCCCGGATTCACAACCATTTACTGGGGGAAATGCACCGCGCACTGAAATGCAAGGCGAGTCCGAAGACTTTGAAACCCAAAACCCAGAGCAAGTTGGGCAGGAGGGGTTTCAATTGCAGGAGGTTGGCCGAGAAGATCTGGAAGACGACGTTGGAGTGAGCTGCGCAGAGGTTGTTCTGGGGAGCTCTACTCCACGGTGGCGGCCCACAATCACATATGACGAGTTTGAGGAGATGGAAGAGGAGGAGGGTATGGACAATGTTGATAGAGACCCAGATTTTGTATGTGAAGGAGAACATCGCCGTCGTAGCAGCACAGATGAGTCTGTTGAAGAACCCACTGCTGCACGAGTTCGCCTTGTGCCACAAGGTAGGTGGCGCGAAATTTCAGGCACCACAAGCGTGGAAGTTCAAGTGAGACGCAAAAGAGGCGCAAACAGAAATCGCCAGCAAGGCAGGTGCTCCAAAGTCTGGCCTTTCTTTGAAGACTGCAGTGAGGATGGTACCATGGTGATTTGCAAGGTGTGCAAGACCCGCCTGAGCAGGGGGAAAAATATTAACAACCTCTCCACCACCAGCATGACCCGCCACATGGTATCCAAACATCCCACTCTGTGGGCACCAGGACAGGGTACCAGCAACACTGCCTCCCTTGGGGTCACCAGACCAGGCGCGGAGCTAGGGGGGGTCGGGGTAGGTCAAGTGCCCCCGGGCGCCGGGTCCCTAAGGGCGCCCAGCTGAGCTGATTTTTTTTTCTTTTTCTGCGGAGGGGAGCAGCGCAGAGAAGAGAAGAGGGAGAGCTATGCGGACGGTGGAGAAGGGGGCCATCTCCCCCCCTTCTCTCACCTTAGGGCTCTCCATCCCTCCATCGCTGTCCCCTCCGTTATTGTCCGGGTGCTGGCGCAGCGGGCGGGACTCACCTCCGTCTCGCTCCAGCGCCGGATGGAAGTTCGGATCCCACAGCCGCTGCTCTGGTCTGGACTAGACCAGAGTAGCGGCAGATCCATCCGCGCTGCGACGAGACGGAGGTAAGTTCCGCCCGCCGCTGCCAGCACCCGGACATTAATGGAGGGGACAGCGAGGGAGAGAGAGCAGCTCTCCCTCTTCTCTGCGCTGCTCCCCTCCTGCTGGGGAGGCAGGGAGGGGGACACCTGGCTACCTACTCTGGGCATATATACCCCTGGCTACATCTACTGGGCATATATACCCCTGGCTACATCTACTGGGCATATATACCCCTGGCTACATCTACTGGGCACATATACCCCTGGCTACATCTACTGGGCATATATACCCCTGGCTACATCTACTGGGCATATATACCCCTGGCTACATCTACTGGGCATATATACCCCTTGCTACATATACTGGGCATATATACCCCCTGGCTACATCTACTGGGCATATATACCCCTGGCTACATCTACTGGGCATATATACCCCTGGCTACATCTACTGGGCATATATACCCCTGGCTACATCTACTGGGCATATATACCCCTGGCTACATCTACTGGGCATATATACCCCTGGCTACATCTACTGGGCATATATACCCCTGGCTACATCTACTGGGCATATATACCCCTGGCTACATCTACTGGGCATATATACCCCTGGCTACATCTACTGGGCATATATACCCCTGGCTACATCTACTGGGCATATATACCCCTGGCTACATCTACTGGGCATATATACCCCCTGGCTACATCTACTGGGCATATATACCCCTGGCTACATCTACTGGGCATATATACCCCTGGCTACATCTACTGGGCATATATACCCCCTGGCTACATATACTGGGCATATATACCCCTGGCTACATATACTGGGCATATATACCCCCTGGCTACATATACTGGGCATATATACCCCCTGGCTACATCTACTGGGCATATATACCCCTGGCTACATCTACTGGGCATATATACCCCCTGGCTACATCTACTGGGCATATATACCCCCTGGCTACATATACTGGGCATATATACCCCCTGGCTACATATACTGGGCATATATACCCCCTGGCTACATATACTGGGCATATATACCCCCTGGCTACATGGACTGGGCATATATACCCCCTGGCTACATATACTGGGCATATATACCCCTGGCTACATATACTGGGCATATATACCCCCTGGCTACATGGACTGGGCATATATACCCCCTGGCTACATGGACTGGGCATATATACCCCCTGGCTACATATACTGGGCATATATACCCCTGGCTACCTACTCTGGGCATATATACCCCTGGCTACATATACTGGGCATATATACCCCTGGCTACATATACTGGGCATATATACCCCCTGGCTACATGGACTGGGCATATATACCCCCTGGCTACATATACTGGGCATATATACCCCTGGCTACATATACTGGGCATATATACCCCCTGGCTACATGGACTGGGCATATATACCCCCTGGCTACATATACTGGGCATATATACCCCTGGCTACATATACTGGGCATATATACCCCCTGGCTACATATACTGGGCATATATACCCCCTGGCTACATATACTGGGCATATATACCCCTGGCTACATATACTGGGCATATATACCCCCTGGCTACATGGACTGGGCATATATACCCCCTGGCTACATATACTGGGCATATGTACCCCTGGCTACCTACTCTGGGCATATATACCCCTGGCTACATATACTGGGCATATATACCCCCTGGCTACATATACTGGGCATATATACCCCCTGGCTACATATACTGGGCATATATACCCCCTGGCTACATATACTGGGCATATATACCCCCTGGCTACATGGACTGGGCATATATACCCCTGGCTACATATACTGGGCACATATACGCCTGACTATATATACTGGGCACATATTATTCTCCTGGCTACATATACTGGGCATATATACCCCTGGCTACATATACTGGGCACATATACCTCTGGCTACATATACTGGGCACACATATCCCTGCCTACATATACTGGGCACATATACCCCTGGCTACCTGTTCTGTGGACATCTCTACCCCTGGCTACCTGTTCTGGGGACATCTATACCGCTGGCCATCTATTCTGGGGACATCTATACCGCTGGCCACCTATTCTGGGGACATCTATACTGCTGGCCACCTATTCTGGGGACAACTATAGACCTGGGGCTACCTATTTTTGGGGAACCACGTCAGATTGAGTGTATTTTGGAGAACTGCTGCCAGGTGAGAGGTGTCTACCATATTACGGGGGCATTCTACCTATTTATGTGAAATGCTGTCTATTTATGTGACTCATGACTGCTGAATTTGTCTTGTTGGGGGCCTCATGGTTACTGAATTTGTCTTGTTGGGGGCCTCATGATTTGTTGGGGGCCTCAAGATCGCTGAATTTGTCTTGTTGGGGGCCTCATGATTGCTGAATTTGTCTTGTTGGGGGCCTCATGATTGCTAAATTTGTCTTGTTGGGGGCCTCATGATTGCTGAGTTGGTTATGTTGGGGGTCTCATGATTGCTGAATTTGTCTTGATGGGGGGGGCTCATGATTGCTGAATTTGTCTTGGAACATGCTGGAAGGTACATACTGAGGGAGGGTGGGTGAGCGTGAGCCTGCTAACCTCCATATACATTTGGCTCCACCCATAACCACGCCCACATTTATTATGTGACCACGCCCCTTTTTTGGCGCGGCGCAACCTTAACTTTAGGGGGCGCATTAATAGTCTTTGTCCCCGGGCGCTGAAAACCCTAGCTACGCCTCTGCACCAGACTCACCACCAGACCCTCCTCAGCAGCAGCAGTAGCCCAGCCATTGCGAGGTTCACAACAACATTCACAAACATCAGACGACGCTGACACTGTCACTTTCCGGAATAGTGCTCTTGAGGTCTCCCAGTCTTCATCAAACACAACAACGAACAGCCGTTCAGTGTGCAGCCCTACGGTTCAGTTGTCTGTCTCGGAGATGCTTGAGCGCAAGAGGAAATTGCCAGCAAATAACCCCCGGGCCGTGGCACTAACAGCCAGCATAGCCAAGCTTCTGGCCTGCGAAATGCTGCCATATCGAGTGGTGGAGACAAACAGCTTCAAGGGCATGATGTCAGTGGCCATCCCACGTTACGTGGTTCCCAGCCGCTACCACTTTGCGCGCTCTGCAGTGCCTGAGTTGCATGAGCACGTGGTCAGCAAAATAACCCGAAGCTTGAAGAATACCGTTGCCTGCAAGGTTCACCTCACCACTGACACCTGGATGAGTGCGTTCGGCCAGGGTCGATACATCTCCCGTACCGCGCACTGGGTGAATCTTGTGGAGCCTGGCAGCGATTCCTCACCTGCTACGGCGCGTGTGTTGCCCACGCCGCAAACAGCTGCACCGCCATCCCTCCCACTGGATAACAACAGCAGCACCTACCTCTCTGACTCCTTCTCCTCCAACGCATCTCAAAGCTGTACCTCATCCGGAAACGCTAACCCAGCAGCAGTAGGATCGTGGAAGCAGTGCAGCACAGCTGTTGGCATGCGTCAGCAAGCGTTGCTGAAGCTGATCTGCCTTGGGGATAAGCAGCACACAGGGGAGGAAATTTGGAGGGGAATAAAGGAACAGACGGATTTGTGGCTGGCACCGCTGGCACCGCTGGACATGCCCGGCACCGCTGGACCGGGCATGGTTGTGTGTGATAATGGGAGTAATCTCATTCGCGCTTTAAGGTTGGCTAAGCTGACACACATCCCTTGCCTGGCGCACGTGATGAACCTAGTAGTTCAGCGGTTCCTGAGGACATACCCAGGCGTGGCCGATCTTCTGTTGAAGGTGCGACGAGTGGCCAAACATTGTAGAAATTCCAGTACTGCTTCGGGGGCACTCGCCGAGATGCAGGAGTGCTTCAATCTCCCCCACCATCGCTTGCTGTGTGATGTCCCTACACGCTGGAATTCTACGCTGCACATGCTAGCCCGCTTTTGCGAGCAGAAGAGTGCAGTGGTCCAGTACATGACGGCGCAGTACCGAGGCGCATTCGAACAGCTGCCAAGCTTCTGTGGATCCGATTGGGCCAACATGTTGGACCTCTGCCAAGTCCTCCAAAATTTTGAGCAATCCACGTTGCTTGTGAGCAGTGACAACTCTTCAGTCAGCATTACCATACCACTGCTGTGTTTACTGAAGAAGTCAATGTTGAAAATCAAGGAAACAGCTGTCATGATGCAACTGGGGGAATCTGAAGGAGAAAACGATCAGCGTGATGATACCAACATCAGGCCATCTGCCTCAGGAAACGCTGGCCCCAGCAGCTATGATGAAGAAGAGGAGGAGGAACAGCTGGAGTTGGAGCAGGAATTCCATGCCACCACTGACGAGGGCCAGAGCGGTGCAGGTTGGACTTCCACAATTCAGCGCGAATGGTCAGCAGAAGCAGACCAGGAAGAAGGTGACGACTATGATGCATCACAACAACTATCACAACGCTCACAAGAGGATGATGAGGATTCGGGCAGGACTCTGGCACACATGGCTCAATTCATGCTAGACTGCATTGAACGCGACCCACGCATTGTGCGCATTCTGGACAACACCAATTACTGGGTTTATACCCTTCTGGATCCACGGTACAAACACAATGTTCCAAAACTGCTTGAAGAAAGAGTCAGACAGGTCAAAATGGAAGAATACCAGCAGGCCCTTGTGGAGACTTTAGAGAGGAGATTGACATCCTCCCCCTCCTCTAGCCAGTTGTACGCCGACAGACTGACTTCCGCAAACCCAGGACGACCAGAAGGGCTGCAAACAACACAAGCCGAAGCTAGTGCCCAAAAGGGAATGGTATCGGCAGTGTCCTTAGAGTGGGAACATTTCCTGACACCCATGCAGCAGCCCACAGAACAGCAAGCGTGCAGATCCACCTCCAACACCGATCGCCTGGAGAAGATGGTCAAGGACTACATGTCAGATGGCGTAGCTGTGTTGAACAATCCATCTGCACCCTTCAACTATTGGGTATCGAAGCTAGACACCTGGCACGAACTGGCAATGTACGCAATAGAGGTGCTGGCTTGCCCGGCAGCCAGCGTTATGTCGGAACGCTGTTTCAGTGCTGCCGGAGGCTTCGTCACAGATCGGCGTATCCTATCCGCCTCTCTATAGAAAATGCAAACCGTCTGACTCAAATTAAAATGAATCAATCCTGGATTGGAAACGACTACGCAACACTCCCGGACCCCAACCAAGTAACATGAACAATGAACATCTGTGATGGGTTAGTGTTACCGGTCCCTTTTCCTGGAACCTCTCTTCTGTATTACATTTATGACTGCATGCCGACAAAAAGCAAATTGCTATCCGCACGCTTCTTGTCCGCATGCAAGGCCTGGGTTGTTGTGTCTCAAAGCGTGGCCTTCTCCTCCTGCGCCGCCCTCTTCCTGTTCCATCACGTGTGCTGCTGCTGGGTTAGCGTTACCGGTCCCTTTTCCTGGAACCTCTCATCTGTATTACATTTATGACTGCATGCCGACAAAAAGCAAATTGCTATCCACACGCTTCTTGTCCGCATGCAAGGCCTGGGTTGTTGTGTCTCAAAGCGTGGCCTTCTCCTCCTGCGCCGCCCTCCTCCTGTTCCATCGCGTGTGCTGCTGCTGGGTTAGCGTTACCGGTCCCTTTTTCTGGAACCTCTCATCTGTATTACATTTATGACTGCATGCCGACAAAAAGCAAATTGCTATCCGCACGCTTCTTGTCCGCATGCAAGGCCTGGGTTGTTGTGTCTCAAAGCGTGGCCTTCTCCTCCTGCGCCGCCCTCCTCCTGTTCCATCACGTGTGCTGCTGCTGGGTTAGCGTTACCGGTCCCTTTTCCTGGAACCTCTCATCTGTATTACATTTATGACTGCATGCCGACAAAAAGCATGTTACCTGTGCAAAGAAAACAGACATTTCCCGCATTTAAAAGACAGTTTTCCCTTTGAAACTTTAAAATCGATTTTCTCAAAAACTATAAGCTCTTTTTGCAAAACAAAAAATGTATCTTGTACCCACTCCCAAGGTGCACATACCCTGTAAATTTTGGGTATGTAGCATGTAAGGAGGCTTTAAAAAACACAAAAGTTCGGGTCCCCATTGACTTCCATTATGTTCGGAGTTCGGCTCGAACACCCGAACATCGCGGCCATGTTCGGCCCGAACCCGAACATCTAGATGTTCGCCCAACACTAAACCAGAGTACCCAGAGGAAACCCACACAGACACAAGGAGAACATACAAACTCCTTGCAGATTTTGATCTGGCTGGGATTCAAACCAGGGACCCAGCGCTTGCAAGGCGAGAGCACTAACCACTACACCACCATGCTACCCAGTTTAAACAGCACCTGTGCGCTAGTGAGGCTGATAGCTCCACACACACCCTATTCACACAAGGCTTGCCAGATATAAAGTACAAGCAAACCTCAAAAAAATTGGTGTGACAAGGTGATATTGTCACACCATATAAATGAAATTCCTTTTAAGCCTCCAGCGAGCAAGAAAACACTCAGAATAATTGCGACAGTATTTCATCTACTTTTTGGTAATTTTTTAACTGCAGAGTAGTGATGATCATAATTAGCTAATTACAATTGCGCGAAATTACGTGTACATTTTTGCAATTACGCCTATACGTAATTACAAATTCAATTGACTTTGCATTATCATTCGTAATTACGCATGAATTTACATGTAATTTTGTGCCAACTTTGTAGCAACTAGCAAAGCCCCCATACATGCCATTGCTACCAAAATTGCTACATATGTAAAGGAGAGTAGCGAGGATACAAGTCAGAATTTTTTTGTCAAAAAGATTTTGTAATTTTTGAAAAAATTGACTTAAAAAAATGCAAAGAAAATGGTATTTCAACTCAGAAAAATGACAGTTTAAAAATCATTTTTCTTTGTATTTTTTTAAATCGATTTTCTCAAAAACTACAAGGTCTTCGGCCTCATTCACACCTAAAATCGAAAACGCAAATGCAAGCATTTTGCATTTGTTTTTGTGCGCTTTTTTTCACCCTCCGGCGCTCCACTGCGTGCTGCGTGTCTGGTAAAAGCGCTTTTCCAGAGCGGTTTTGTAATTCACTCCCTGAAGTGAATGTCAGGAAGTGAACTCTTTGACCCGTGAAAAGAACAAATACAATGTATTTATTCTAAAAAAAAAAACACTGCATAAAGCAGTTTTGTGAGTGTTTAGCGCTCTTCCTATACCATCCATTATAGCAAAAACACCCCAAAAATGGTCCAGGCACCACTTTGCTGAACGCACAGTGCACGAACCTACTATTCTCCCTAACATATGTATCAATTTTGGCTGCAATAGCATGTATGGGGGCTTTGATAATCATTGCCATTGGTACGAAATTACATGTCAATTACGCGTAAATTCATCCGTAATTACGAATGCTTACAATGAACTATGAAATTAATTACGCTTTTCCCCAAAATTTCTCATTACGGTTACGATGCATAATTATGCATTGGCATAATTTTTGCTCATCGCTATTGCAGAGTGCTGAAAATGTATTTTAAAGTAAACCTGTTACAGGGAAAAAGTTCTATTTTACTTAACTCCCCCCCCCCACACACACACACACACACACCAGCCCCTACACCTGTTGCGCTCCATTGATCAGCTATGACCCTCCAATAGATCACCGGTTTGCTGGCCACTGAGCATGCACAGCCTGAGCCTTGCACTGTCCTGTGGCTAGTGCTATGCGCATGTGCAGAACGCTCACAGGAGCAGGAATGAGGAGTGCAGCCAGGATGCCTGCATGCATCCGTTACATGCACCGTAACTCGCAAGTGGTGAGTCTGCAAACTTTTGGAGGGGCTCAGCTGATCAACAGAGCGCAATGGGAGGGAATTGAGGTACCTGTAAGACTTATGGGGGCCGGAGGAAGCCCCAGGTAAGTAAAACATGCAAAAATGGTTCATTTGCACTACAGAAATCTACATGCCTAGAAAATCATGATATATCTAACACAATGTGCATAAAACAATTCCAAACTAGGGCTTTACAATTTGCAGTATGAATAGTTTTATACTTACATGTAGTGTGTTTTTTTTTCTGGAACATTCATAAATACTTGTGTCTACTGAAGTGTCAGTAATATGCGCAGAAGGGGCGCAGGGAGCTGGCTAATTGGAGTGGAACAAAACATTGGATGAATCAGACACTTGAGTAGAGCACAAGGTCAAACATAACAAGGAGCTTTGCATTAATGAAGGGATACCAGTAACCCTTGAGTTTAGACAGGGCAAACTGAAATAACTGTTCTAGTGTCAACAACTGAGTCATACGAACCATAGGGGTAATCATGCCTAAAGACATGACGTGTAAGGTCCAGAGATCTCTCTGCCAAACATTCATGTGTTAGAGTGATCCAGGCATATAGAACAAGGATCAGCTGGGCATCCGCATCTCTGCAATGTGCAGGCTCCCTCGGGGCCAGCCTAATGTCAGAAGGACAACAGAGTACAGGCTCCAAAATAGGTTGGCCGAGAGTTATCCCAGCACAGGCTGCACAGTATTCATAGACATATCATTGTTTCTCAGCATTCCATAACAGTGACCGCATTATCACAAATTTCCAGTTTGTTTTTCTTGCTTAGACAAAGAGGAGTGACCTTTGCAAAACACTCAGCACCCTCTAGAGACATCTGCCAATGTCAGGTGACATTATGTTCATCTTTTGTTCATTTCTGCCCATCTGAATGACTACCAGCAGAGCCCCGTAGAGGCAACACACATACCTTGTATTCAAACCTGATGCTACAATTATGCACTAGAGCCCTAACCTCTGGAAAAAAAAAAAACAGAATGCAAACATAAAATATCAAATGGGAGCAGCTAGCCACAAGATTTTGGCCAGCTGCTGCCAGGTTCACAGTTAGAGGTTAGGGTCCCTTCCAAAAGGATGGCCTCACCGCGGTGGAAGGGTCCAGTACGGAATACTTTGCATGCAAACTGTATGGGAAGCTAACATCCTCCATTAATGTTAATTTGGTGCATCTGTTTTGAATGCAAGATGTGTAACCTGCCTATAATTAGGCTCTGCACACCTATGTGGGCAGTCATTCAGATGCAGCCTGCTTTGGGAAGTGCTGCCACCTCTTCCTGCTGTTTAGAATTACCTGCTAATTTATGTTTCCTTTTTTGGGGGGCCATAACTAATTCTAAAAATGGTCACTTGCAGGGGCAAACCCAGTATTTTCAAGTCGGAGATTCCTGAAAGGTCTCCCTCAGCCGCGCACAATACAGTATAATAATATGGTAGGACATCATGCTGGATACACATAATGCAATTTCCCGTCCGACTGACAGGATCTGACAATCATTTCCTAAATGTTCCATCAGTTCCCGATCGTCAACGGGATCGATCAGGAGCAGTTTGAATGCAGATAATAATGACAGCCGACATCTGTAATGAATGGGAAAGTGAAGCATTCACACAGCAGGGCACAGGGCTGTGCTCATACCTGACTCTAAGTTCCCCAGAGCTGCTCCATGCTCTGTACACACGCTGCTGCTCCATACAAAGTCAACTGTAGCTGGGAAAGAAAGGGGGCAGTGCTGTGAGCTGCAGGATGCCTGCAGATATTCTGCTGTCTTACCTTGTTCCTGTCCCCAGACACTGCATTGGCCCTGGTCTGAGGGGGAATTCTGGGCAGCTGTAATCCTCCCCTGCGTTTGCCTATGACTTGCATAATATTTTAATCCTATTTTATGTGATGGATCTGCACAAAAAGTCTAAGATGGTGAAGTAAAATAAGAAACATACTGTATATAAAAACAAATTAAAAAAAAAAACAATAATAAACTGAAAATTGTCATGTGCATTTGTACTTCCCCCTCCCCCTTTGCCAAGAAGCCCCTAAAAAGTGCAGCCAATTACCTTCAAAGGTCACAACATTTGATAAATGAAGTCCACCACCAGTGTGTGCAATCTAAAGGTGGGTACACACATCAGATAAAAGTCTTTGGAAAATGAAAGATCACAGACCAATTTTACCCCCTTCCATGTAGTATGAGAGCCATACTTAAGGGGCCCATACACTCAGCCGATTTTCTGGCCGACCGATCGATCCCGATCGATCGATCGATTGATTGCAAATCGGTTGGCCAATCGACCGATCAATGGCCGATTTCGATCGATTTCGATGGATTTCCATCGAACTGGCAGGGTGGAAAATTTAGGGTCGATCTGATGAGATTGCTTATCAGTTTGCATTGGCCTTAATGGAAATCTGATGGCAAACAAATGCCATCAGATCGAATTTCAATAGATTTCAAACTGAAATCTATTGGAATTCTATCCTGGTAAAAAATGTTCTAAAAACGCATCAGATAGATCATCAGATGCATTTCTTATCTGTCTGCTGCCAATCTGACGAGTGTATGGGCACCTTTACACAGTCTATTCTATGGAGCTGAACTCCCCATCAGATAAAAATCTTTGCAAGATGCTGCACACAAAGATGCTGTACACATTCAAAAGATCAGTATCTTCAAAAGATCAATTCCTGCAAAAGATCCGTTCCTGCAAAATACATTCATAGTCTATGATATCTGCAGATCTCATACACACCTTGTTTAACGGACACTCATCTGCAGATCAGATCCACCAGGATGCATCTTTGTATCTGCAGATGATTGTCTGATCTGCAGATGAATGTCTGTTAAACAATGTGTGTATGAGATCTGCAGATATCATAGACTATGAATGCAATTTGCAGGAACGGATCTTTTGCAGGAACAGATCTTTTGCAGATACTGATCTGTTGTATGTGTACAGCATCTTTGTGTGCAGCATCCTGCAAAGATTTTTATCTGATGGGGAGTTCAGCTCAATAGAATAGACTGTGTAGAGTATACCCCTCATACTACATGAAAGTGGGTAAAATTGGTCTGTGATCTTTTATTTTCCAAAGACTTATATCTGATGTGTGTACCCACCTTTAGTGTCACATGATCTGTCAGTATAAACACCCCTTTCCAGGGAGGCCCCAGAGGCGTCAACACCACTTAGCAAGAGGCATCACACTATGAAGACCAAGCAACTCTCTAAATTAATCAGGGACAAAGTTGTTGAGAAGTATGAGTCAGGGTTGGATGATAAAAAAAAGTATCCAAAGCTTTGCATATTCCCTGGTGCACCATCGAATGACACCAACTTAAAATGGAAAGAACATGATACCGCAACAAACCTACCAAGAGAGATCTGTTGACCAAAACTTACAGACCGGGCAAGGAGGGCAATAATCAGAGAGGCAGCACAGAGACCAAAGGTAACCCTGCAGGAGTTGCAGTCAGAGTTCCACTCCAGACACTGGGGTATCTGTCCTGCCAGATCCCTAATTTCCATCAATAAAGCTGCAGACCTCAATCGTAGCCTCCATTTATTAAGCAGCAGGAAGACATTTATATTTCTGTACAGCTTCTCATTTGCCAAAGTGAGTGCTTAGTCAGGACAGACCAGGAAAGGTACGCAATGACCGAGCCCTAGAGTTGAAGAACACCAGAGACTGTGAATCAGTGACTACCCTTGTCTCAATTACGGGTAGGCTAACAACATGGAACATTTACAGAAGATAGTTTTCAACCATACTTCAGAAACTTCAATGTCACTTCCTCTGCTGCTGCTAATAAGGTCACCGGGCCACCTACTGACATCTATGGTTGGGATGGAGACATGGAAATCAATGTATTTACCTTGAGATCCAATCTCACTTATTATATGTTTTGTGCCTTGGCGATGAAATAAACAGAAAGTAATTTTGAAATGGCAATTTACAGGACCAGAAGACCTTTACGTAATAATCTAGCAATCAATAAACTGGAAGAGCGGGATAAAAACAAAATTAACAGAAACATTTCCGCACAGCAAAGACAATAGCAAAATGATATGGAAATTACATTACACAGCCTATACCATAATGATTTTTTTTAATTTTCTTCAATCAAGCTGGCTCAGCAATGCATCAGAATTCTTCTGATATTTCTATATTGCTGTATATTGGCATGCAGCCCTGCTTTTCCAGTGGTTTGTAGCCTAGGTTATGATGACATGCAGCCGTCTGCCCCAGAGCACTCTGGGAGATCAGGTGATGTCCCTGCTCACTTCACAGAGGGAAGAAAAAAACATTCTGCAGTTATTCACCTTGCCAGCAGTACAGACGTTAACATCTCTGGAAAAGTCAAGAATATAGATTACAGTGAGGAAAAACGTTGCAATGGGCAAACATTGACCAAATACCATATTTTTCGGACTATAAGACGTACTTTTTTCTCCACTAAAAGTGGGGAGATAAAGTCAGTGCATCTTGTAGTCCGAATAATACATATTCGAACCGGTGCATGCACCGGTGTTCTCATGTGTCCTCCGTTCCCCTGTGTCCCCTTATGTCCTCCGTTCCCCTGTGTCTGGTGTATATAAATACTTGCAGCCACACCATGAACATGAGGAAGAAGCTGGTTTGTGGGCTACAGTGGTGTAGCTAAGGAGCTGTGGGCCCCGATGCAAATTTTACAATGGGGCCCCCCAAGCACTCTATACATAACTGTAATGCTGGGGGGGGCATACTGTCTGACTACCTAGCACAATAAAGCTAAGAGCTGGATAATGGAAGAGGCTACACAGGCTGCCCAGAGCGACTGCAGCTCTGGGCTTCCGATAATACGCAATGGCAGCGCAGTGCGATGTTGCGCTGCTCCTGCAATAACAAACATAAAGACAGATACAGGACAGACTGGAGTAAGGTAGCCAATAGCAACCGCAGCAATGTCTACCTCACAAGGACAGGACTAGGCTAGCTAAGCACGGGTGATCACGCTAAGCACAACCTACCGAAACATGCTAAAAACTGACTAGCTAGACACAGAATATCAACAGTTCGAGTACGTGTATATCAGCAGCGGCACTGATATATCACCGTAGCACGAATACAAGGAAAATAACAAACGCTGACTACAATATGTATATATTGGCGATGAACCGATATATAATAACATCAGCAAGGAACACTAGCTAGAATCAGGAACAATACAGCGAACAAGGCTAGGTAATACAAAATCTCTATACTAGAAGGAGTACTGTGACGGATTGCGGAGAAACCGCCGCGCGTTCTGACAGTGAGGCGGCGGAATCCGCGCACAGAGCGGCGGTTTCCCCGCAGCAACATGCTTCTGGTTTGTCTGGACCTAGTAGTGCGCACAGATGGAGAGCTACGCGCGCGCGCGCCGCAAGACAGGCTCTTTATGCCAATAGGAGAAGGGTCAGCTGATCGAGGCGGTCAGCTGATCCCAGCTCAGCAGGTGATTGGTTGATGGGAGCTGGGCGGCGCTGTGGAGCGCTTTACTATATATATCTCTTGCTGTTCAGTTGTTGGTTGTCTGGCGTTGCGAATACCTATGTGTTAGCACTCAGACCTTAGTCAGATCCTTCAGTGTGGTTGAACCAGGTGGACCTGGGAATCTACACTTAGCCAGTTTACTGTGTTTCATCTGTGTTATTCTTTAGACCAGTTCCAGGGTGTAGAGACCACGGACCTCACACCCCAGACTAGGAATACTGTGTTTCATCTGTGTTATTCTTTAGACCAGTTCCAGGGTGTAGAGACAACGGACCTCACACCCCAGACTAGGAATACTGTGTATCATCTGTGTTATTCCTTAGACCAGTTCCAGGATGTAGAAACCACGGACCTCACACCCCAGACTAGGGAACTTGTGTTATCATTCTGTTATACATCAGACTAGTTCCAGGGTGTAGAGACCACAGACCTCACACCCAGACTAGGGAACTTGTGTTATCATTCTGTTATACATCAGACTAGTTCCAGGGTGTAGAGACCACGGATCTCACACCCAGACTAGGCATTGTTTGTTATCTGTTATGACTTATTGCTTTCCTGACTTTCCATCTGCTTTCTGATTCGGTAACTTGCATTTCTGATTACCTGTTGCCAAACCCTGCTTGCCCTGGATACCGAATCAGCTTCCTGTCTTTGTACTTTATCTGTCTGTGTGTTGCCGACCCGGCCTGCCCTTGGGTGCTCAGCCTTCCTGCGGGGGCCCCCTGCTCCTCAGAGGGGGCACTGCTACAAAAGCAGTCAGGGTCTCCTTCTCCTAGAGTCCTTGACTGCAGTAGAGTCTGTCTCTACTCACTGGACCACCTGCTACCCAGGGGGTCCAATTACTACTGTTACACCAAACACTTACACGCTTCAGGTGTCCAGAGGTTAGCAATATATCTGTATTATCGGTGATTCTGCAGATCATCAATACCCGGGTATATATCTGTATTCTAGGTGATACTGCAGATCACCAATAATCAGATTCTCTCTGCGTGCTGACACCAATCGTTACAAGTACGTATATATGTCCCTGTGGGAAATATATAACATAGCTCCACAGGATAACTGAACTAGAACGTAACAAGACAAGGAATATGTTTCACAGTATCAAAGGACCCAGTAACAGCTTAGACCAAGCTGAAGCTGAAACTATGATGGGCGGAGCACGCTTGCAGGAAGCACACCTTTATACTGAAGTCATCCAATGAGAGCAGAGATGCAAATCTCCACACAGGTGAATGGTAATCAGTCACAAGCAGGCTGGCTTGATTACCATTCCCTAGCTGACAGACTATCACAAGCAATGCATGCAGAACTATGCTAGCAACTGCATGTAAAGGAATCAGAACTGCTTGGCTGCAGTACCTCTGCAGCCAGCAGTACATGCTGCAGAAGCGATCATGACAATAACAATTGATAAGGCGCACTAAAACCTGCTAATGGCAACTACAGTGTCAGAGGTGCAAGAAGGGGATGGGGAACAGTTTGTTAATGATTACCACTATTCAAAGTATCTATAGAAGTGATTATTATGAACACAAGACAAATGAAGAGCTAATACTGCAGTTGAGGGAGAGCCCAAGGGCCCCCGATGCGGTCGCAACCTCTGCACCCCCTATTGCTATGCCCCTGGTGGGCTATCTTCCGATCAGGTCCCAGACCACCAATTTCGCTGCTGGCTGTCACCTCTTTGCTCCTTTCTTAACAGGAGCTGATGGTCTCGAAGGCGGGATCACGGCTCTGTCATCGGGGCCTATTGCTGCACTCCCTGTTACTGCACCCTACTCAGGCACGATATGGCTGGCGCTGTGCACCAAGAACACCTGCTTCGGGGTACCCTCCAGTACAGTTTTATCATGTACCTTCAACCAGTGAACTATGGAATGCATTTGTCCCTCATAGTGCCATATCCTATTGACTTTACTCCTGAGTTTTATCCAAACCTTACCAATAAAGTACTTCCACCATGCAAGAAAATACTCTGGAGTTTGATTTTTTTTTTTTAGACAAATGAAAAATTATTTCTTGGGAGAAAACTCGAGAGAAAAAGTTAATTAGATAAGGGTCATAGTCCTTTAGATTTTAACACCTGGCATCAGATTTTGCTTTTACTGCAGTTTAAGTGGCCTTAAATCAGAAGGTATTTGCTATAATGCAGCTTTAAATGAGAAACTGTGGCTTCCCACAATGCATCACTGCTGAATATGCAAATTATCTCTTTATGCCTAGGGATGATCGAAATGAGCAAATTCCGTTCCAGCGGAAATCACGGATTCCGTCAGTGTTAAATTCCGTCGCTATGAAAATTCCGCCGGATTTGTACGAAATTCCACAGAATTCCGGATTCCGTCTGAAAAATTGAAAAAATCCCTAAAGTATCCTTGTTTATCCTATATGGTGGCCCATACTCCCTATTTCCTCCCTTCCTCTCTCCTCCCGGAGGGAGGAGGGTCTCATCTTCCAGGGAATTGTAGTATTCCAAAAGCCAGCTTACATACCGTGGCTGGGAATTGAACCCAGGTCTCAGTGTGTGATAGGTAACTCACTTAACCACTATACCACCACCAAAACTACATGCTGAAGCCAGCCTAGCATGTACCATTATGATCAATCCAAGAGAAAAATTAGCTTGCTTAAGGATTTGTAGCCAGGCATGGCCTTGCCTTTTGTGTTCAACAGTTGTCTGAAGAGAACCCCAGATAGCCAGGTAGATTCAGCTCTCTGTCTCTCACTCTCTCTCTCTCTCTCTAGTAGGGATGGTCAACGCTTTCCGCGGAATTGTATTTTCCAGAATTTTTAGGCGGAAATTGGTCATTCCATTCCGTTTGGTTGGAACGGAATTGCTTTTTCAATCTGGCGGAATTCCGAAATTGCCTGTGAAATTCTGCCGGTATCCGTTGATGGTTTTAAGCTGAAAATTCAGTTCAAGGGCATCAAGTCCGAGAGAGAGAGGGAGAGCTCATTTTTCTCTTGGGTATAACACAATGGTACATGCTAGGCTGGTTTCAGCATGTAGTGTTGGTGGTGGTATAGTGGTTAAGTGAGTTACCTACCTCACACTGAGACCTGGGTTCAATTCCCAGCCCAGCCTGGGTTCAATTCCCAGCCAATGTAAATTGGCTTTTGACATGCTACAAATCCTTAAGCAACCTAATTTTTCTCTTGGATTGATCATAATGGTACATGCTAGGCTGGCTTCAGCATGTAGTGTTGGTGGTGGTATAGTGGTTAAGTGAGTTACCTACCACACACTGAGACCTGGGTTCAATTCCCAGCCCAGCCTGGGTTCAATTCCCAGCCAATGTGAATTGGCTTTTGACATGCTACAAATCCTTAAGCAAGCTAATTTTTTCTCTTGGATTGATCATAATGGTACATGCTAAGCTGGCTTCAGATTGTAGTTTTAGGTGTATAGCGGTTAAGTGAGTTACCTACCACACACTGAGACCTGGGTTCAATGCCCAGCCTGGGTTCAATTCCCAGCCAATGTGAGTTGGCTTTTGACATGCTACAAATCCTTAAGCAACCTAATTTTTCTCTTGGATTGATCATAATGGTACATGCTAGGCTGGCTTCAGCATGTAGTGTTGGTGGTGGTATAGTGGTTAAGTGAGTTACCTACCACACACTGAGACCTGGGTTCAATTCCCAGCCCAGCCTGGGTTCAATTCCCAGCCACGGTATGTAAGCTGGCTTTTGAAATACTACAATTCCCTGGAAGATGAGGAAATAGATAGGTGAGGAAATAAATTTGAATTCCGTAAAATTCCGCGGAATTAAAAAAAATTCAGCGGAATTCCGTTTTACAGCTATAGCAATTCCATTCCGACCACCGGAATCGGAATTGGCCCAATTCCGTCCAGAATCGTGGAATTTAGAATTCCGCGGAATCCAGCGACCATCCCTATTTATGCCCCTCTAGCCAGGCTTACATTCAGAACCGCTGGTGTATAGTAAGCCTACAGCTTATACATTTTAAAGAGCCACATTAACCCAACATTAGTGATGTCGCGAACTTGACATTTTCGGTTCACGAACGCGAATTTGCTGCAAGCATTCGCGAACCCGCAAACTGCCCTAGACTTCAATGGGCAGGCAAATTCTAAAACCTAGAGGGACTGTTTCTTGGTCGCAAAAGTGATGGAAAAGTTGTTTAAAGGGGTCTAACACCTGAAATATAGCATGCTGGAGGGGGATCCATCACAAAAGTCTCATCAAAAATTACGTAGTTGACCCAGAGTTGTGTTTTAATCTCAAAAAGGCAGAAATCACATTACATTCCTAAATTTGTGGAATCTCTACCCAACATGCAGACAGCCTGTTTCAGACTTTTGGTCATCATTAATGCATGGCAGCGATTAATACGGCTCTGTGGGGATAGGGCTTGGACCTAAACAACAGAATACCCAAGCAGCTCAGGGTGACCCAAAACCATTAGGAAAGTATAGAGAACTAAAAGAGAATGGAAATAGATAATTTTCAGCAGTGGTGCATTGTTGGAAACCAAAGTTGCTCATTTAAAGATGAATTATTGCAAATACCTTCTGTTTTAAGAAGGGAAATTACATGTTAGCTTTTCAGTAGAGTGGCTTTTTAGTCTCTTTTAATCCCCTATACTTACCGAGTGTTTCTGGGCAGTGGTGCGCAGCAAGATTTTGGATATCCGAACTACCCAGATAATCTGAACTTTTTCCACTATCCGAACTTTGAATAGCAATTCGGATATTTTTTATAATCCGAACAGACTATCTGAGCAAACTCGGATTTTCCATCTGAAATCCGAAATCCGGGCGGATAGTTAGTTCAACTATCCGAACAGGAGGCAAAAATCACCTTCAATGGCAAAAATGAGAGAGAGGAGAGAGAGAAGAGAGAGAAGAGAGAGGAGAGAGAGGAGAGAGAGGAGGGAGAGAGAGAGAGAGAGAGAGAGAGAGAGAGAGAGAGAGAGAGAGAGAGAGAGAGAGAGAGAGAGAGAGAGAGAGAGACTTTTGGAAGCATTTTAAGCCATTTTCACAGGTAATTTCTGGTTTTCTATCCGGATATCTGAAATCCGTCCGGATATCCAGGATATTGGGTTTGGATATCCAAGTTTACTCAGATACCAAAAAGTTCGGATTCGGATATTCGATTTGGATCCAGATATCTGGGTATCCGGATCCAAATCCATTTGAATTTTAAAAAGGGGTATCCGAGCACCCCTGTTTCTGGGCCACTCCGAGCTGCTTGGGTGCTCTGTTGATCCAAGATGGCAAGGCTCTTGTTGAATTTGTCATCCTTCAAATTAACTGATACTACAATGAACAAAAGGTCTGCATTGTAATCACTTTATATTCTGGCGTATAAGACTACTTTTTAACCCTTGAAAATCTTCTTAGAAGTCAGGGGTCGTCTTATACGCCGGATATCAGTGATACCGGGTGATATGCAATACTGACAGGTGATGCACATACGGGACATGCTGGAGGGGGGAGCTCGGCAGTTGCCACATATGCTGGGGGGGGGACAGCTCACCGCTCACGTTGCAAGGTCAGGGACACCCAGGGTATGGATATACCACATACAGTACAGCACCAGTATCTATTCATACATATCACCAGTATATGATTTTTTAAAATTTTTATTTGGTGTGCATTGGAAGAGGGGTAGTCTTATACGGCGAGTATATCCCAAACTCTATATTTTAACTGGAAAAGTTGGGGGTTCGTCTTATACGCCGGAATATATGGTAGATGTTCCCCTTCTCTTTATTAGTGATGATCGTAATCTGCTAATAACAATTACGTGAAATTACGCGTCCATTTTCGCAATTACACATGCACGTTATTACAGATTTGTAATTCAATCAGTGCTGGGCGTAATGGAAAAAAACTACGCTTACGGATCATTACGCGTAATTTTACGCTATTACGCATTACGGAATTACGCTTACGGCGTAGACTTTTATCTACGGTTCATGTCTGTAATTACGCATAGCCCTTACGCAATTACGCGTAAGAATACCGTAATGCAGGTTGTTACGTTATTGCCTTACGCGTAATTTCCTACTAGCAATTAATGCGTAAGGCCATGCTCCCAAGCGGAAAAGTTGACGCATGGATCAATGTTAGGTAGCCGCCGACTTTAAGGGTTAATAGCAAATCCCCCTTAATTGCTTAGAGCCTCAAATTTGGAGAATATATTAAGGAGATCAGAAGGAATAAGAGGAAAACATTTTTTTTCAAAAAGACCTTATAGTTTTTGAGAAAATCGATGTTAAAGTTTCAAAGGAAAAATATATACATTTAAAAACCCGCCGACTTTAACGGTTAATAGCAAAGCCTGCTTAAAATATAGGAACACCAAATTCCCAGGGTATATTAAGGGGATCAGTGGGAATAAGAGGGAATTTTTTTTTCAAAAAGACCTTATAGTTTTTGAGAAAATCGATTTTTAAATTTCAAGGGAAAAAATGTCTTTTAAATGCGGAAAATGTCAGTTTTTTTTGCACAGGTAACAATAGTGTTTTATTTTCATAGATTCCCCCAAGTGGGAAGAGTTTTACTTACTTCGTTCTGAGTGTGGGAAATATAAAAAAAAATGACGTGGGGTCCCCCCTCCCAGACCTCTTTAACCCCTTGTCCCTCATGCAGGCTGGGATAGCCAGAATGCGGAGCACCGGCCGCGTGGGGCTCCGCACCCTGACTATACCAGCCTGCATGGTCCATGGATTGGGGGGTTTCGGAAGGGGAGGGGCAGCCAAGCTTTCCCCTCCCCCTCCGAGCCCTTGTCCAATCCAAGGACAAGGGGCTCTTCTCCACCTCCGATGGGCAGTGGAGGTGGAGGCCGCGATTTCCTGGGGGGAGGGTTCATGGTGGCATCTGGGAGTCCCCTTTAAAAAGGGGTCCCCCAGATGCCCACCCCCCCTCCCAGGAGAAATGAGTATAGGGGTACTTGTACCCCTTACCCATTTCCTTTAAGAGTTAAAAGTAAATAAACACACAAACACTTAGAAAAAGTATTTTAATTGAACAAAAAACATAACCACGAAAAAAGTCCTTTAATATTCTTAATTAACCATTAATACTTACCTGTCCCTTTAAAAGCCAGTTCCCACGCAATATCCTCGGAAATTGGCTAATCAGTTACAATGTAACAAAGTTGTTACAATGTAACAACTTTGTTACTTTGTAACTCCACCGCACCATACACTTAACGCTAAGTCCCCGCCGGCTCCCGCCGTCCACTCCGCCCACACCTGTCACCCATATACATGCTGGCACCCATGGGTGCCAGCATGTATATAGGTGACATGTGGGAGAGGCAGGGAGGGCAGCGAGAGCCGGCGGGACTTAGCGTCCTGCACGGACCCGACAGAGCTCTGAGCTATATAGCTCAGAGCTCTCTAAGCATCTTTGTATTTGGGCTCCGAGGAGCCCCATTGGTCCTTAGCAGACCAATGGGGTTCCTTTAAATCAGAAGGAACCCCATTGGTCTGCTAAGGACCAATGGGGCTCCTTGGAGCCCAAACACAAAGATGCTTAGAGAGCTCTGAGCTATATAGCTCAGAGCTCTGTGGTCCGTGCAGGACGCTAAGTCCCGCCGGCTCTCGCTGCCCTCCCCGCCTCTCCCACATGTCACCTATATACATGCTGGCACCCATGGGTGCCAGCATGCATATGGGTGACAGGTGTGGGCGGAGTGGACGGCGGGAGCCGGCGGGGACGTAGCGTAAGTGTACCATGAACCCCCCAGGAAATCGCGGCCTCCACCTCCACCGCCCATCGGAGGTGGAGAAGAGCCCCTTGTCCTTGGATTGGACAAGGGCTCGGAGGGGGAGGGGAAAGCTTGGCTGCTCCTCCCCTTCCGAGACCCCCCAATCCATGGACCATGCGGGCTGGTATAGTCAGTGTGCGGAGCCCCACGCGGCC
Source organism: Hyperolius riggenbachi (assembly GCF_040937935.1). NCBI lineage: Eukaryota > Metazoa > Chordata > Amphibia > Anura > Hyperoliidae > Hyperolius > Hyperolius riggenbachi. The sequence continues at coordinate 78,519,250 of NC_090648.1, read as the reverse complement.
GGTGCTCCGCATTCTGGCTATCCCAGCCTGCATGGGGGACAAGGGGTTAAAGAGGTCTGGGAGGGGGGACCCCACGTCGTTTTTTTTTTATATTTCCCACACTCAGAACGAAGTAAGTAAAACTCTTCCCACTTGGGGGAATCTATGAAAATAAAACACTATTGTTACCCATGCAAAAAAACTGACATTTTCCGCATTTAAAAGACATTTTTGCCCTTGAAACTTAAAAATCGATTTTCTCAAAAACTATAAGGTCTTTTTGAAAAAAAAATGTTTCCTCTTATTACCACTGATCCCCTTAATATACCCTGGGAATTTGGTGTTCCTAAATTTTAAGCAGGCTTTGCTATTAACCGTTAAAGTCGGCGGGTTTTTAAATGTATATATTTTTCCTTTGAAACTTTAACATCGATTTTCTCAAAAACTATAAGGTCTTTTTGAAAAAAAATATTTTCCTCTTATTCCTTCTGATCTCCTTAATATATTCTCCAACTTTGAGGCTCTTAGCACTTAAGGGGGCTTTGCTATTAACCCTTAAAGTCGGCGGCTTTTTTATATTATACGGGAGCGTAATATTACGCGATTACGGCAGACTGTGTAATTTCAATAGGAGTTTACTGTCTTATGCGTAATTTGTTACGCGTAATAACGTAACCTACGGTCTACGCGTAATTAATTACGTGTAATACCGTAACCTTACACGTAACGCTTACGGTGCATTTGTAGTGAATTACGATGAGTAATTACGCTAATGCGTAATTTCGGCCCAGCACTGAATTCAATTGACTTTGTATATTCATTCGTAATTACGCATGAATTTACGCATAATTTACGCATAATTTCATGCTGACTTTGGCGGTGAATAGCAATGCCCCCATACATGCTATTGCTTCCAATTGCTGCAAAAAAATGTTTTTCAAAAAGACCGTTCAATTTTTGAGAAAATCAATTTTAAAAATGCAAAGAAAAAAAGTTTTTAAACCCAAAAAAGGTTTAAAAACCAATTTTTTGTATATGTTACGGCCAGAACCCGAAGTTTGGCCACTTTGCGTTCTGGCCGGCCAATGTGCGAACTGGCCTCTGCGCTGCGGCCAATGTTAGAAATGAAATGATTCCAGTAAAGATTAATGTGTGTTCTGGCCGTCTCGCTGCGGCCAAATGTGTCAAAAATGCGTTCATTCATTTAATGAAATTAAGCCGGCGGCAATGTAGCAAATGAAGCCGCCGGCTTTCTCTCCTCCCCCCCGCCTCTCTCTCTCTCTCTCTCCTGGCATCTGGCGGGGACATGCGTGTCCCCCCAGAGTCGTTCGTCGCAGCAGGGAATCCTGCTGTTCGTTTCTGCAGAGCGGGTGCTGGCAGAAGAAATGTCTGCAGCCTCCCCGCTCTGCTGCCCTGGCGCGACGAACGAATCTCGGGGACACGCGTGTCCCCGCCGGCTGACCGAGAGAGAGAGAGAGAGAGAGAGAGGCGGGGGGGGGGGGGGGGGGAGAAGAGAAAGCCGCCGGCTTAATTTCATGAAATGAATGAATGCACTTTTGACACATTTGGCCGCAGCGAGACGGCCAGAACACACATTAATCTTTACTGCAATCATTTCATTCCTCACATTGGCCGCAGCGCAGCAGCCAGTTCGCACATTGGCCGGCCAGAGCCCGAAGTGGCCGGCCAGAACGCAAAGTGGCCAAACTTCGGGTTCTGGCCGTAACATATATTTAAAATCGATTTTCTCAAAAACTACAAGGTCTTTTTGAACAATTATTTTTGTAACTTGTACCTACTATTACTTGTAACTACTTCTTAAAGAGGAACTCCAGCCTAAACAAACATACTGTCATTAAGTTACATTAGTTATGTTAAGTAAAATAGATATGTAATATAATCTCTTACCCACCCTGTTTAAAAAGAACAGGCAAATGTTTGATTTCATGATGGCAGCCATCTTTTTGGTTGAAAGGAGGTGACAGGGAGCATGAGACACAGTTCCAACTGTCCTGTGTGCTGATCACCCCTCCCAGTTGCTAGGCAACGTGAACAACAACATAGGAAATCCCATCATGCTCTGCACAGCATCAGGGGAAAAAAGCCCGGGCAGTTTTCTTTGATGGGAGGAGCTTAGCTAAAAATGCAGCTAAAAATGATGCTTTGGTAAGAAAAACAAAGTTCTGATGCTGTGAAACTGTTAAAGAAACACCAAGCCTTTTCAGTCCTGCTGAGTAGAGTTTTAGTCCGGAGGTTTACTTTAACACATGTAGCAATTTTGGTAGCAATGGCATTTATGGGGGCTTTGCTATTCACCACCAAAGTCAGCACACAATTATGTGTAAATTCATGCATAATTAGGAATGGGAACAATTAATTACGAAACTGATTACGCTATTCCCCCAAATTTCGCATTATGATGCATATTTGCCCATTACGATGCGTAATCATGCATGGGCGTAATTTCTGCTCATCACTGCTCTTTATTGATTACATTCATCAACCATACATAATAACACTACACCATAATGGGTTATTGTTATTTTTTTTCTGTGTTTTTCTTTCGTCAGAAAGTTAGCAGAAAACCTTCAAAAACTAAATTAGACTAAATGTCTGATGGTGAATACTGTCCATTCTTTATTCTGCAGTCTGTGTGCAGTTTCCCCCATAGAGTATGAAGCAGAAAAGCCTGGACTGCTCAGTATCTAGTGGCCTCATTCTGTACCACATAACACACCCAAGGGAGAGCATCAAAATAAGCGTAGCTCACTGCTTTGCCCTGGTTGCATTATGCTGTACTGCTGTATTTTGAATATCCAACTCTGTAAACATTGACTGCACTTCTCTTCCTGGTGCTCTTAAAGTGACATTGAAGCAAAAATAAACGTATGATAGAAGGAATTGTATGTGTCGTACAGATAATTCATAGAATGATAGTAGCAAAGAAAAGAGTCTCATATTTTTATTTTCACTTCTATTGCTTTATTTATAACATTAGATCATTCTTTCATATTTGCAGTTTAGAAAACACACTCTGGGCTTGATTCGCTAAGGCAAATAGCATTCCTTATCTGAGTTAACATGCCTTATCAAAGGTAATCTGAGTTAACATGCCTTATCAGAGAAAACATGCTTTACAAAAGTTAACATGACTTATCAGAGTAGCAAAGCGAGCGCTACAAACTTATACCTGCTAATTGGCAATGACAAGAGCTCCACGTGTCCTGCCCTGAGCCCCTGCAGGTTCGTAGCGCTACTTTAAAAAAGCGTGTTAACTCTGATAAGGCATGTTAACTCGGATAAGACATGTTATCTCTGATAAGGTGTCTTAACTCAGATAAAGCATGCTATATGATTTAGTGAATCAAGCCCTCTGTATTTTATGCTGTAAAACAGAGAAGAGCTAATGATCCTTTGTACTTTCCTGCAGTAAAACATTATCTTAAAGCGGAACTGTAGAGTGCAAATAAACACATTGTTTCACTTACCTGGGGCTTCCCCTAGCCCCCAGCAGCCGGGCCACTGCGCCTGCTGGCCACACGTATCCTTTCTTCTCGTTCCCCGCTATTGCAGTGGGGAACACGAAGAAAGGATACGTTTGGCAGGGCTGCGCTGGCCTCGACTTACTAGTCAAGGTACGGGACAGAGCGGGAGAACGGAGGCTCGGGCAGGACCGGCGCGGGACAGGACAGCTGCTGGGGGCTTGGGGAAGCCCCAAGTAAGTGAAACAATGTGTTTATTTTCACTCTACAGTTCCGCTTTAAGTTGTCTCTCGCTGTTTTATGGCTGTTTGGCTGACTTCGACCAAGTTGGGGAAATAGCTCGGAGAAGCTCTTTTGCACACATAACAACACAAGTGTTTTAACTCTTGCTGTACTGGAAAACAACATGATACTTTTTTCAATAGTACAAATGTTCTGTTTGTTATCTGTACTACACATACAGTATACTACACAACAGCCTGCTGTAGACTGTGTTAAAGGTTGAACACAGTATAGTTGGATCTGTAGCTCTGCTTAAGGTGCGTTCGCACCTTTGACAGATGTCATCCATCAGGGATCAGGACTAGAGATGTCCCGAACCTCCGATTTTAGGTTTGCGAACCGGGTTCGCGAACCTCCGCAAACGTTCGTGAATTTCCGAACTTTTGCGAACCACTATAGACTTCAATGGGGAGGCGAACTTTGAAAACTAGAAACATTTATGCTGGCCACAGCAGGGCAAGACAGAAGTTGGATGGCAAATTGGGAGAGCTCTGGCCACAGGTCAAGCCTGCACACCCAGAAGTCCAAGGGTTCATCGCTGCTCACACAGTGACTACATCCACATTTAAGACCAGGTAGTCAGCTACCTGCCGTTCCAGGCGTTGGTGGAAGGTGGATCCGGAAGTGCTAAGGCGAGGCGTTGTACTAAAGAATATCCGCATGTCCGACATCACCATGAGATCGCTAGAGCATCCTGTCCTTGCCTGCACGGACATGGGAGAAGGATTACTGGCAGTGGTACCTTTATTGCGTTGTGCTGTGACATCACCCTTAAACGAATTGTAAAGCATAGTTGCCAGCTTGTTCTGCAAGTGCTGCATCCTTTCTGCCTGCTGGTCATTTGGAAACATCTCCGCCACTTTGTGCCTATACCGAGGGTCTAGTAGTGTGGCCACCCAGTACAGCTCATTCCCCTTAAGTTTTTTTATACAGGGGTCTCTCAACAGGCTGGACAGCATGAAAGATGTATGGCTATTGGCTACCTTAAATTTTTCAACATGTCCAATCTAAAAAAAATGTGAAAAACAACAGGAAATTAGAATTTTTTAATTAACTACTAGCCGATCGCGTCACGCAGATGGGCAGCCCCATGACCGCCTAACGCCGATTGGCGTAGAGTACTGGGGCTCTGTTTTGCAGGAGATCGCACGCAGGCTGCGCACGCATCTCCGGCTTGGTGGGCGGCAACCGACACCCGGGAGACTATTACACGGCGAAACCGCCATCTATAAAGCTTGTACAGCGATGCAATCTGGTGCAGCGCTGTACTGGGGACAGCCGTGTGACACGGCTGTCCTCTCCATTGGCCTAGAAGTGATAGGTTGTCATAGGCTGAAGCCTATGACAGCCGATCACAGTGATAGGCTGGCGGGGGAAGGGAGGGAGTGGCCACTGCAGCACAAATAAAAAAAGACAATTTTTTAATAAAAAACAAATATTTATAAAAACAAAAACAAACATCTGGGGTGCAATCAGACCCCACAAACAGAGAGCTCTGTTGGTGGGGAGAAAAAAAGGGGGGGGGGGTAAATCACTTGTGTAAATCATTTGTGCGGCCCTGCAGCTTGGCCTTAAAGCTGCAGTGGCCTATTTTTCAAAAAAAAGGCCTGGTCTTTAGGGGGGTTTAACACTGTGGTCCTCAAGTGGTTAAAAATATGACCATACAATACTGGAACTTCCATATGAGCAAACTGGCCAACTACTCAGGGATCCAGATCTGGCTGTAGGGGCCTCCCAGGTTTCCCCCTTGGGCGGAGTTACTTTAGGTGTATGTTGCAAAGTTAATGGCAGACCTAGTTAATGGAGAAGAGGTGCCGATAGGGATGAAGATGAAGGGTGCAGAAGAAAGAAGGAGTCAGATTGGTGACCGGACAGGTGTGTGCATTCTGCAAAAAAACGGGGCCCAAGGGGACAACCTAATACTAGTTGGGGTCGGTGGGAGACAAAGGCCACCTAAAGCTGTGCTATTAGTGTGTGTGTGTAAGGGGGGGGGGGAGCAAAGACTAACTAATGCTGCTATCTGTGGGGAAGAGAACAAAGGCCATCTAATGCTGCTATCCGGACGGGGGAGGCAGTTGTCCCCTAGTTCCCCCATATTAGGGAGATTGGGGGGGGGGGGGAGGGGGGGAGGGCTATGTTCACTTTTGCCCAGGTTCCCATTTTATCTAGAGAAGGCCCTTGCTAACAGTGTTGGACTGTGGTTGTCTCTCTGCTTCATGTTTTTTCTTTAAATACTTGTTCTGTGCATGGATTATGTTTTCTGTGGAATTTTCCCCTTGTAGTAATCGCGGTTTCTAATAAAAAGATGATTTCAGCTGAGCCACTGCTTCTTATGGTATAATACACTTTATAATCGACCATGGAAGAACTTTTAGTTCCATCTTTCGTTGACAGGCCTCAGATATACACGTGTGGTTAAAATAAGTACTGGAGATAAAACTAATTTGACATAATCCCTGAGGAGCAAGGCCAGACTGTTGCTGACTGCGGTCTCTGAGCCCTGAGAGGAGAGACAGAGCCTGAGGGGACGGTTTCCTTGCAGTCTCCAGCAATAAGCACCAAATAGCATTTATTGAATGAGTGGTAATTACACAACAGACATGTGTCACCATCCTGACCTGTTCACTCTGTTCCAGCAGAGGCATGATGAAGCTGGCTGCAGGATGTCTGCACTGCATTAACTGTTGTGCTACAGGCCAGAAATTGGACTTGTTCTTTTGGTTTGCAATTAAAAGAGAAAAAAACAGTATAAAGAGAAAGGCTACTGAGGCTCCAGAAGCAAGTATACTTATTCAGTGAACATTTAAAAAAAATACACTTTTAAAGAAAAATTGAACTGAAAATAAAAGTATAAGATTATTAAAGCCCTCTACCCAGTATAGCTAACAAGATATGCCCCCAGTATTAGGTAAGCACCTCCCTAGTCAAGCTAGCCAGAGATGTGCCTGCAGTAGCCCCCACTCCTCACTATAGGTAGCCAGATGCACCCCCAGTTTTAGGTAGCCCTCTCCCCAGTATAGGTAGCCAGATGTGCCCCCAGTATTAGGTAGCCCTCTCCCCAGTATAGGTAGCCAGATGTGCCCCCAGTATAAGGCAGCCCCCTTCCTACTATAGAGCTATGTCCCCAGTGTTAGGTAGCACCCTTCCCAGTATAGGTAGCCAGATGAGCCCTCAGTATTAGGTAGCCCCCTTCCCTATTTACAGTAGATAGCCAGATGTGCCCCAAGTATTAGGTAGCTCCCTTCCCGGTATACAGTAGATAACCAAATGTGCCCCCAGCATTAGTTAGCCGCCTTCGAGTATAGATAGCCAGATCTGCCCACAGTATTAGGGCTGGTGCACACCAGAGCGGTTCTGCAGCGTTTAAAACACTTGCAGGGGGAAAACCTCTTGGCTAATGAAAGTGAATGGGATGGTACACACCAGAATGGCTCGTTTTTTCCACAAACGCAAACTCGGGGGCTGCAGCATTTTTTAGATTTCTGAGGCGTTTATGCCTCAATGTTAAAGTATAGGAAAGTTGAAAACAGCTCTGAAAAACACTAGATCAGGGCGGTTTTCCAGGCGGTTTTTTTACAGAAACTGTTCAGTAACAGCTTTACTGTAACAAAATTTGGAATTAGAGATTTCCCAAACGGTTCGCCGGCAAACAGTTCCCGGCGAACTTCTGTGGTTTGTGATCACGGCAAACCGGGAACTTTTCCGGAAGTTCGGTTCACCCCCATAGTGCATCATGAAGGTCAACTTTGACCCTCTACATCACAGTCAGCAGGCACATTGTAGCCAATTAGGCTACACTCCCTCCTGGAGCGCCACCCCCTCCCCTTATAAAAGGCAGGCAGCGTCAGGTAGTGGACTCACTCGTTTGCCTGCAGTAATTAGTGAAGGGACAGCTGCTGCAGACTCTTACAGGGAAAGCTTAGTTAGGCTCTTGTAGGCTTGTTAGCTTACTCCTGGCTGATTGTAATTGCTAAAAAAGTACCCCTCAACAGCTCTTTTGAGAGCTAATCTTGTTCTTGTGATGTATTTTTTTTTTTTTTTGTGGCCCACTTGCATTATATACAGCCCTGTCAGTCAGTGTCACTGTGCCTGTCTGTGTGTGACAGGTGCACATGTAGTACCCATCACTGCATATACCTACTACCTGTTGTGTTCACTTCAGTGCACCCACCTACCTATGTGAGCGCATGCAGTGTCACTGTGCCTATCCGGTACCTGTCTGTGTGACAGGTGCACATGTAATACCTATACCTGCATATACCTACCTGTTGTTCACTTCAGTGCTCCCACCTACCTACGTGAGTGCACGCACTGTAATATACCACTCCGTGCCAGGGGCATAACTAGAAATCACTGGGCCCCTCTGCGAATATTTGGATGCCCCCCCCCCCCGCCCCCCATAGGTGACAAATAATCGTAATGGGGCAGCGTTTCACTGTAAATTAATTGTAAAGTGGGCAGCATTTCACCAATCGTAATGTGGGCCAGAAAATCGTAATGTGGGCAGAGTTCACCAGAAAATCATAATGTGGGCAGCAGTTACCAGAAAATTGTAACGTGGGCAGCAGTCACCAGAAAATTGTAACGTGGGCAGAGTTCACCAGAAAATCGTAATGTTGGCAGCAGTTACCAGATAATTGTAACGTGGACAGCAGTCACCAGAAAATTGTAACGTGGGCAGCAGTCACCAGAAAATTGTAACGTGGGCAGCAGTCACCAGAAAATTGTAACGTGGGCAGAAGACACCAGAAAATTGCAACGTGGACACCATTCACCAGACAATCGTAATGTGGGCAGCGTTCACCAGAAAATCATAATGTGGGCCAGAAAATCGTAATGTGGGCAGCGTTCACCAGAAAATAGTAACGTGGACAGCATTCAACAGACAATCGTAACGTGGGCAGTGTTCACCAGAAAATCGCAATGTGGGCATCAGTCACCAGAAAATCGCAATGTGGGCAGCAGTCACCAGAAAATCGCAATGTGGGCAACAGTCACCAGAAAATCCTAATGTGGGCAGCAGGCACTAGAAAATCCTAATGTGGGCAGCAGACACCGGTAAAAAAAATGCCCCTGTAAAAAAAACAAAGAACAATTCACTTACCTGTCAGGAGTCTCTCCAGGCCTCTCAGCTCCCTGAAGATCCTCCTGTGCACTGCAACACATCTCCCGCGCTGACAGGCAGAGTGCAGGGTACTGGAGACACAAATAGTCTTCAGTGCAGGGCTTCGGCGGCAGCCATCTTGCCGTAGCCCTGCTCTGCCTGCCGGAGGATTATGCAGGCTGCTGGAGTGGGGCTGCGGGGAATGAACTGGCGCAGCGTCTATTAGACGCTGCGGCCAGTTAAGCACCTCGCTGTGGGGTGCAGAATCGGGAGGACGCCCCCCCCCCCGCGCACAGTGAGTGGTCCCTAGAGCGGCTGGCCCCGGGCCCCCCTGCGGCTGATGGGGTCGCATCCCAGGTAGGTACGCCGGTGCTCCGTGCATACCTATTAACTGCACCTGCGTGACTGACTGCACATTGTATTAGTCAAGTCAGTGCATACCTTTCACTTCATCCCCCCAATATGGACAAAACAAAAGGCAGAGGCAGGCCACCTGGCAGGTCTGTTCGAGGTTGTGCTGTCCTGATTTTGTGCGGCCCGCGACCAAAGTACCTTGTTCAGAAGAAGGCACGTGCCATCAACCCCCAATATTGTCAGAACGTAGTTGACTATTTAACACAGAACAACTTATCTTTCTCAGCTTCAGCATGGAAGCGTGACATATCTTCCTCCTCCTGCTCTGATTTTGGCACCCCACTTAACACTTAGTCGGCCGCCACCACCAAAGTGCCATCACCCCAGGGCTCAGCGGTGTGGACATTTTTTTGTGTGTCTGCCTCTGATGAGAGCAATGCAATCTGTACTCTCTGCCACCGAAAATTGGAAAGACCAAGACCCGCGTAGGGACAACTACCTTATGAAGGCACATGATTACAAAGCACAAACTGCAATGGGATGACCACCTGAGGGAAAGCAGCACACAAAAGCAAATCCACACACCGCAGTGGAATATATGCAATTATTTCTCAAAAAAGGCGATACCCAAACTGTACCATGATGTTGAAAGGCAAGTGGTGTCATTTCTGGCACACAGCATTGGGTCAAGGGACCATCTGACCACGTGGTCTGCAAAGCATGGTCAGGCCTGCCCAAAGACTAAGTCAGTCCCCACACACAGCATCTCTGCCTGCACGCCGTGTGACTGCCTGCCCTAAGACTAAGTCGCTCCCCACACAGCATCTCTGCCTGCAGGCCCCTTGACTGCCTTCTCCGCCACCACCAACAGGGTACAGGACTCCAGGCGGATTCCTGAATTTTAAGGCCGCTATAATAATAATAATGCTAGCAGCGGCCGCTATAATAATTTTTCTGGTGCATGCACATGCCTGCCTAATTTTTCTGGCTGCACTGCAGCTGCAACAACAGAACAAGAGGCATGTACATGTGCCAATTCCCCTTCGTGATCATTACCTTGCCGCTGTGAAGGGGCTTGCGTATCACAATGAAGCAATGACCGCCGGCTATATGAGTGTCTCGGAGGGGGGGGGGGCACACCCAAGATAATAAGGTCGTTGCTTCATTGAGGACAGACCAAATTTGTTCAGCTGGACAGTCACTGTTCTGTCATTCAGCTACCTCAGCCCGACGACCATATGGGCTGGAAAACCACCAGGGCCTGCACTCTCGCCATGGTGCGCACCAGTCCAGCATGGCCATCACTACACAAACAGCTGTTTGCAGTGCGTTACAGTGAGTTTGGTGTGTCAGTGTGAAGCAGTATTCTAATTACACTCCCTGATTGATGTATACACATGCAAGATGTTTTAAAACTGCAATTTAACATTCAATGTGATTTCGGCCCTTAACCTCCTCAGCGGTATGGACGAATATATCCGTCCATCACCGCCGGAGGTCGCCGCTCAGGCCCTGCTGGGCCGATTTTTACAAAATAAAAAGCAGCACACGCAGCCGGCACTTTGCCAGCCGCGTGTGCTGCCTGATCGCCGCCGCTCTGCGGCGATCCGCCACGAGCAGCGGCGAAAGAGGGTCCCCCCAGCCGCCCGAGCCCTGCGCAGCCGGAACAAAAGTTCCGGCCAGCGCTAAGGGCTGGATCGGAGGCGGCTGACGTCAGGACGTCGGCTGACGTCCATGACGTCACTCCGCTCGTCGCTATGGCGACGATGTAAGCAAAACAAGGAAGGCTGCTCATTGCGGCCTTCCTTGTTTATTCTGGGCGCCGGAGGCGATCGGAAGAACGCCTCCGGAGCGCCCTCTAGTGGGCTTTCATGCAGCCAACTTTCAGTTGGCTGCATGAAACAGTTTTTTTTTTATTTAAAAAAAACCCTCCCGCAGCCTCCCTGGCGATCTTAATAGAACGTCAGGGAGGTTAAAACGCTGCTTTGCGTCAAATCCAGATTTTTCCCTCGGGACTTTTGGCGTGTATCCCACTCCACCATGCCCCTCTCCAGGTGTTAGACCCCTTGAAACATCTTTTCCATCACTTTTGTGGCCAGCATAAATTTTTTAATTTTCCAAGTTCGCCTCCCCAATGAAGTCTATTGCGGTTCGCAAAAGTTTGTGTGAACCAAATTTTCGCGGGAAGTTCACGAACCCGGTTCACAAACCGAAAATCGGAGGTTCGGGCCATCTCTATTTGAAATCTGCTACACAAAAATGCTGCAAAAAACGCTGCTAGGCATGTTTACAAAAACGTTCTATACATGCCTAGAATCGCTCTGAAAATCTGCTTCAAAAACCTCTAGCGTTTTGCAGATCTACTAGAGGTTTTTGGTGTGCACTGGGCCCTAGGTAGCCCCACAAACCCAGTACAGAACAATATCCAGTCATTGCCTCTAAACCCAGCATAGATAGCCACATGTGCCCCTAATATTAGGTAGCCCCCCCCCTTATATCCTTCTCTACCCCTGTCTGTGGCAGCATCTCATCTCTATGACTCGCTCTATCAGCGCTGTGACAGGGCTGAAGAGGTATCCTGGTGACACTGACAGGTGAGTTCAGATACAAGCACACTTGCATATGGCTGGGTAAAGGGGGCACTCGAGCGGGAGGGGGGGGCACAGGCGCACCCTCAGGGCTCTGCACCTACATGCTGATGCCTCTTGAGCCTCTGCCTCTACCCAGCTCTGTCGCTCATGCTCTATCTGTTACCTTACCTAGTATTTATGTGTTCTTATTATTATTATTTAGCACTTATATGGCACTGACATCTTTCACAGCGCTGTACATAGAATATTATCACTAACTGTCCCTCAGAGGGGCTCACAATCGAATCCCTACCATAGTCATATGTCTATGCATGTATTGTGTAGTGCATGTATCATAGTCTAGGGCCAATTTAGGGGGAAGCCAATTAACTCCCCACACAAACCAAGGACCAAGTGCTGACAAGGTGAGATTGCTAACCACTACATCACCGTGCTGCCCTAACATGCATTATACAAGTAACACATGTTAGAGTCCTGAGTGGTAAGACTTTACACATGTAGGCAGTGGCGGACACAGCCAGCAAGTGGACAGAAAGGCAAAAAAATGGGCGTGGCAATGACCGGATGAGGGCGGAGCTAACTGTAACTTAAAGCGAACCCGGGGTGAGGGTTTATTTCCTTTTAAACAATACTAGTTGCCTGGCGGCCCTGCTGATCTATTTGGCTGCAGTAATAAACTGAATTACACCAGCAACAAGCATGCAGCTAATCTTCTCAGTTCTGACAATATTGTCAGAAACCCCTGACCTGCTGCATGCTTGTTCAGGGTCTATGGTTGAAAGAATAAGAGGCAGAGGACCAGCACGGCAGCCAGGCAACTGGTATTGCTTAAAAGGAGAGAAATATGGCAGCCTCAATATTATTCTCACCTCAGGTTCCCTTGAAAAGTGCAACGCAAAGACAGTGGGCCCAAGTTTTGGTGACCCTTTCCCCAGAAAATTCACATAATTGTGCAGGTTTTCTCAAGAAAATACACATATATGCCCAGAAAATACGTGCAATCATGTCGGCAGATATGCCCAGAAAATACGTGCAATCATGTCGGCAGATATGCCCAGAAAATATGTGCAATCAAGTCGGCAGATATGCCCAGAAAATACGTGCAATCAAGTCGGCAGATATGCCCAGAAAATACGTGCAATCAAGTCGGCAGATATGCCCAGAAAATACGTGCAAACAAGTCGGCAGATATGCCCAGAAAATACGTGCAAACAAGTCGGCAGATATGCCCAGAAAATACATGCAATCAAGTCGGCAGATATGCCCAGAAAATACGTGCAAACAAGTCGGCAGATATGCCCAGAAAATACGTGCAATCATGTCGGCAGATATGCCCAGAAAATACATGCAATCATGTCGGCAGATTTGCGAAGAAAATACATGCAATCATGTGGCAGACCTGCCCAGAACATACACCTGCTAATATAAATAAAACAAAAACATTTACTCACCTGCAGCAGCAGACCTCCTGTCCCAGCCTCCATCCGGCGCGCAGCTCCCATGGGTGGTTGGGTGGATAGGTAGCCTAGTGGGTGGGTGAGTGGGTGGGTGGGTTGGTAGCCTGGTTGAGTGGGTGGGTTGGTAGCCTGGTGGGTGGGTGGGTAGGTAGCCTGGTGGGTGGGTGGGTAGGTAGCCGGGTGGGTAGGTAGCCTGGTGGGTGGGTGGGTAACTAGCCCGGTAGGTAGGTAGGTAGCCCGGTGGGTGGGTAGGTACGGAGCAGTGCTTTTCAGCGCTGCTAGATTTGGGCGCAGCCGGCGCCTTCATAGACTTCAATAGGAATCATTCCTATTTAAGCGCTCAGTGAGTAACGTTGGCTCCGTCAGAAGACAGAGCCGAAGTTGCTTAAAAACATAATAATTCGGCCTCCAGCAATCGCTGGAAGCCGAATTATTTCATTCCCCTACTATCCATGTCGGCCTGGAGGGGGAATAGTAATTTAATCGGCCCGGACTTGTGCAGAAGCAGGATCAGCCATATAGCGCTGTATCCTGCGCCCAAGTCTACCGGCGCCGACTTCAAATGTACGCGGGTAGGTAGGTAGCCTGGTGGGTGCGTGGGTAGCCGGGTGGGTGGGTAGGTAGCCTGGTGGGTGGGCTGGTAACTAGCCCGGTAGGTAGCCGGGTGGGTGGTTAGGTAGGTAGCCGGGTGGGTGGTTAGGTAGGAAGCCTGGTGGGTGGGTAGCCGGGTGGGTGGGTAGGTAGGTAGCCGGGTGGGTGGTTAGGTAGGTAGCCGGGTGGGTAGGTAGGAAGCCTGGTGGGTGGGTAGGTAGCCGGGTGGGTAGGTAGGTAGCCGGGTGGGTAGGTAGGAAGCCTGGTGGGTGGGTAGGTAGCCTGGTGGGTGGGTAGGTAGGTAGCCTGGTGGGTAGGTAGGTAGCCGGGTGGGTAGGTAGGAAGCCTGGTGGGTGGGTAGGTAGCCTGGTGGGTGGGTAGGTAGGTAGCCTGGTGGGTGGGTAGGTAACCTGGTGGGTGGGTTGGTAACTAGCCCGGTAGGTAGCCGGGTGGGTGGTTAGGTAGGTAGCCAGGTGGGTGGTTAGGTAGGTAGCCGGGTGGGTGGTTAGGTAGGTAGCCGGGTAGCCGGGTGGGTGGGTAGGTAGCCTGGTGGGTGGGTTGGTAACTAGCCCGGTAGGTAGCCGGGTGGGTGGTTAGGTAGGTAGCCGGGTGGGTGGTTAGGTAGGTAGCCGGGTAGGTAGGTAGGTAGCCGGGTGGGTAGGTAGCCGGGTGGGTAGGTAGCCGGGTGGGTGGTTAGGTAGTTGAGTGGGTGGTTAGGTAGGAAGCCTGGTGGGTGGGTAGGTAGCCGGGTGGGTAGGTAGCCGGGTGGGTGGTTAGGTAGTTGGGTGGGTGGTTAGGTAGGAAGCCTGGTGGGTGGGTAGGTAGCCGGGTGGGTAGGTAGGTAGGAAGCCTGGTGGGTGGTTAGGTAGTCGGGTGGGTAGGTAGGTAGCCGGGTGGGTAGGTAGCCGGGTGGGTAGCTATCCGGGTGGGGGGCCCGACTCCTATCCTCCCTCCCTCCCTTCCTTCCTCACCTCGGGGGGCCCCCTCCCGATATGCGCGGCGGGAGAGTGAGCGGCAAATGCAGGAAGTCTTCAGGGCTCTCCAGGCATCCGCTAGAGGCCCAGCCGCTGAGTCTCCAATATGTCTCCAACTGGAGACATATTGGAGACCAAGCGGCTGGGCCTCTAGCGGATGCCTGGAGAGCCCTTCCTGCATTTGCCGCTCGCTCGCTCTCCCGCCGCGCATATCGGGAGGGGGCCCCCGAGGTGAGGGAGGGAGGGAGGATAGGAGTCGGGGGGCCCCCGGGAATAAAATAATAAAAAAAAAAAAAAATATTAAAAAAAAAAAAAAAAGTACTTAATGCCATGGGCCCCTGAAGAAAACGGAACTTCAGGGGCCCTCGTGCGGCGGCACGGCCTGCACGGCCGTATGTCCGCCCCTGCATGTAGGCCTTGATTCACTAACCAGCACTAATCCGGTTAGTGTGCCTTATCACTTAGTGGGCACAAACTACAGCGCTAACCTTATCTGAGGTTAGTGTGCCTTATCTGAGGTTAGTGTGCCTTATCTGAACTTAGTGCCCTTTAAGTAGCTTTGTGCACACTAAAATATGCAGAAAGCTACATTGTGCACTGCACCGTGCACAGCGCGCACAGCGTAATGCGTCAATCTTTGCGCGCTATACTGTATATGATGCAACCATAAGGTCGCATAGAATGCAACGATAACGGTGCACTGATGTGCCATTTAGGTCGCATCCTATGCATCAGGTACAGTATAGCGGGTGCGATGTTATTGTGCAGTGCGCGATGTAGCTTTTTTAGTGTGCACAAAGCTACTTAAGGGGGGCACTAAGTTCAGATAAGGCACACTAACCTCAGATAAGGCACAATAACTTCAGATAAGGCACACTAACCTCAGATAAGGCACAATAACTCAGATAAGGCACACTAACCTCAGATAAGGCACACTACCTCAGATAAGGCACACTAACTCAGATAAGGCACACTAACCTCAGATAAGGCACACTAACCTCAGATAAGGCACACTAACTCAGATAAGGCACACTAACCTCAGATTAGGCACACTAACCTCAGATAAGGCACACTAACTCAGATAAGGCACAATAACTCAGATAAGGCACACTAACCTCAGATAAGGCACACTAACTCAAATAAGGCACACTAACCTCAGATAAGGCACACTAACCTCAGATAAGGCACACTAACTCAGATAAGGCACACTAACCTCAGATTAGGCACACTAACCTCAGATAAGGCCCACTAACTCAGATAAGGCACACTAACCTCAGATAAGGCACACTAACTCGGATAAGGCACACTAACCTCAGATAAGGCACACTAACCGGCTTACGCCGGCTAGTGAATCAAGCCCGTAAGCTGTTACGTGAATAAAATAACGTGTACATTCATGTGTTTCACCATAAGTCGGCTGTGTGAATCAACCCTATAATTTCTGCTTTAATCCAGATAGGCATTCTGGGTAATATAGTCTGGTATTCACTGTCTGACATACTTGGAGGTCACATGGTCACGCCTGGTTGAGCAGCTGCATCCAAAGAGGAGAGCAGGCAAGCACAAAGACCTTTGGCCCATTGCAGAGGTTCTACAAAAAAATCAAATGGACTCAACAAAGGGAACAATTAAAGGCTTTCCTTACCGATACAGCCCTTATTCAATTAACTTTTTCTGCTGTTTTCTCCTTGGTGATAATTTCATATCAATAAATAAAATGCCTTTAAAGCCACCAGCAAGCAAGAAAATACTCAGAATAATTTTGAAAGTACTTTACCTTCTTTTTGGTAGTTTTTCAATAGCAGCGTTCTGAAAAGTTATTTTAAACAGAAGGTGAAAAATTATCTCCTAGGAAAAAATGCAGGAATAAAAGAGAATTGAATAAGGGTCCCAGATTCTATACTTTAAAATACCAGTTTTGAATTCCTTTTGGGTTAACTATACTTCTATTTTTCCACCCTTCCCATTCACGTTCGATTGTTTTGCCTGGACATCATTTGGAAATGGGATAATAAAAACCATGAGAGGCACCCAAAAAACAATAGTAATCAATATAAATTTGAAAAGAATGAAATTGCATGCTTACCTTAATGAATTGAGTGAACATATATTTCAGACTTTTGTTTTTGCACAAAAAGGACAACGCATTTCTCGGCTCACAGCCGTTTCCTCGGGTCAAAAAACAGTGCAAGGTTCATCATGGTAACCAGCTCTGAGTGCCTATCATTTGGAAATGAGTATAATTTTCCCTTTCTATTTACGCCTCATCCTTTCTCGACATTCCATAGTATACATGTGCCTAACTGCCTATATACTTTGTTCTATTTAGGCTGAGTTTATTAGCCCTTTATATCATCTATCATCCTTACAATGTTGAAGATAAACATTGGTGGTGCAATCATGGCCGGATTTCAGGCAAGGCCATATAGGCCATGGCCTAGGGCACCAGGAAAGCAAGGGGCGTCTGTGGGCAGCATGGAGGCAGTAGCAGTTAGCCTGCCAAACATTTGTCTTGCTACGAAGAGTTTTCACATAGCATTGCGCGGCTACAAACAGCAGGATCTGGCACTCGGGGGATGAAGGGGCAGTGAATGGGCACTTACAGTGATCTCTGAGCCACCTGTCACTCACTAACTGACTTTAGAGGAGCCTACAATCTAATCCCTGCCATGTTGGGAGGGGGGGGGGATTTAGGATGCTGCCGGTCAGAGGCAGCTGCTGATAGTTGGCCTTGGGCGGTAAAAACTACACATCCGGCCCTGGGTGCAATAACTTCTACCACACTATAGACGCTCATCTAGTGGATTCAATCTGGATCTAGTAGGGCATACCGTTTAACTGTTTATAAGAAGATCCATTGTAATAACCTTGAGAGACATTATAAGGTGCTCTCCTCACATTTATTAGTGCTATATCTCCCTTATTACTAGTTTTAAGATTCCCTACTGAGCCTGAGCTCTTGGAATAAATGGTATATGTAATGGGTACGAGTATTAGCCCATAAGGCAATGCTTTAAACTCAGAGATTTATCATGCTCTTGCAGGATCTATTATTTTCAGGGACTTACAATACCTATTACCCTCCTTGCAGTTTATGGCCGAGTAATTTGGAATTCATGCTCTATTTATTATATCTGCATATTGTACCTTGTTATCTTGTTAACTGCTGAAAACTCTATTGCATTGTACTAATCCTTATGCCTTTTTGTTAATTAAAAAAAAATAAAAACAAGAGAAAGAAAACAGGGTTTGTCCTGCTACTTTGCTTTGTATCAATAATAATAATAATAATAATAATAATATATATGTAGTTCCTGACTTACGAACACCCAATTACTAAAAGACCTGCTGATACGAACAGCCCAAAAATGTGAAATGTGAAATCAAGTAAAAAAAAATAATTTTCAAAAAGACCTTGTGGTTTTTGAGAAAATCCAGTTTTTCATAACTCAAACAATTTTTTTTTAAATCAGTAAAATTACATTTTGCTGTGGTACAGGGGAGGGCACAGGGGGGCAAAGGTGACACAATGTGAGGGGTGGGGCAGAAGTGGCAAAGAGGGGGGCACTGAAGGCAATGGGGGAATAGAGGTGCAACAGAGAGGGATACGGAGGTTAGGGGGGACATAAATGAGGTACAGGAGACAGAGATGGTACAGCGTTTTCTTATGAACAGATTCAGCTTGAGAATCAACCTACAGTTCCTTTCTCGCTTATTAACTGGGGACTACCTGCACACTAATTGTAGTCACTTATTGTTCACAGAATGTGCCTCGTTTAATTTTATGCATAGTTGTGATTGAACCTGAACCAAGAAAAATTATTAAAAATAAACACATGATGTACCTGCAAATGAATATTACATACTTACCTCACCATCAGTTCCTCTCAGAGGCTCACCATCCTCATCTAATACTGATTCCTTCCAGTTATGACAAGATTTTGTAAAAACTGAAATATATCAGTTGCTGTCAGTTATATATCAGTTGCTGTCAGTCATAACTGAAAGGACTGATAGTATAGTTGCCCCCAGTATAGATCAGGGATGGTCGTAGTCAGCCAACTTCGCTACTCTGGAACTACGCGTAGTTTTACGCAATTATGCTTCGCCAAACTATGGCTCAGAAATCAAATATTCGCTATGTACGCATTTCATAGACTACAC
Organism: Hyperolius riggenbachi; assembly: GCF_040937935.1. NCBI lineage: Eukaryota > Metazoa > Chordata > Amphibia > Anura > Hyperoliidae > Hyperolius > Hyperolius riggenbachi. The sequence continues at coordinate 78,500,272 of NC_090648.1, read as the reverse complement.
GTTAAATACGCAATTATGCGCAGTGCAAAGAGTAGTGTATGCAGACACTTATGCGCTTATGCGGAAACATTTCCGCATTAATTCCCCTTGAAATGCTATTGTCGGGAACCAATGCTTAATTTTGTACGCATACAGCATAAAACTAGCAATAATCTTTCGGGGCATGCGCAAGTGTACATTTGAACAGTACACGGAAAAATATACGCGATTACCGCATTCATAGTTTACTTTGCAATACACATGTTAACTACGCATAGCAGGTGTAAACTGTGCATAGCGGTACTTCGCTACACTTAAATGCGTAAGTGTAGCTTTGAAACTTCGCCTACAAACTACGATGCGTAGATGCGAAATATGACGCGTAAATCCGCACTGGCGTAGTTTCTGCTCATCCCTGGTATAGATAGAACTGATGTTCAAGGTAATGTCTTTGTTTCCTTATGGCTCAAGTGGGCAATATTACAGATTAGCAGTGTGCTGACCCGAAAGCTGTTAAGGGGTCATCACCATTTGTAAAAGGAGGAGAGGATGAGTAGACTACTCGCGAGGTAAGTATGATGTGTGGATGTTTATGTTGACTTTTAGGTTCAGGTTTTCTTTAAACCAACAAAGTGCCTTCATTGCTTGCGGTGCTAAATACCCTTCTTCACCAGTTTGCATTGCTTCACATCTCCGTTTCTTCCTTTTACCAGGCCCTATAGGATAAAGCAATATAGCAGAACAGCAGCGGAAGCTATTTTCTGCTTTTGATGGCACAAACCTGCAGTTCTGCCTGTGACTTTTGTCAATGCGTTACCATAGTGAAGTGACAGAAACTGTTGCCGGGGTCTCTGGGGGGATGTCTGTAGCTCGCAGCATCTCTGTCCATTTGAAACCAAGCGACGTACATCCTGAGCGGTTATGACAGTCTGGAAGGCCCCTGTTGGTTAATTTTCAGACCTCAGTCTGATGCCGCCGCGTCTTCCTATAATTCGTTAGATTGCTGCAAAATAACGATCACGGAAGCCTTGCAGATTAATGTTAAATTCAGACAGTCGGGGGAGATCCATAGTGTCTGCCAAACAAAAGGAAGGATGTGTGGGAAAAAATAGGAGAGAGAGACTTGCAGGCACGGCCAGTGGAAGAACAAATGAGGACTTTTGGCTGAAATGTGGAAAATGCAGAAGAACACAGTGTGATTTTAGGAGCACTGCTGAGCCATTTATTTTAAATCCTCTCCACTGTCCATTTTTCTGATTAGGTTGTTATTGCATACAAACTAAAATGGATAGTGACACTAGTAGCAATTTTTTTTTAGATAAAAAATAATCTTTACTTATAAAACAAACCTGCACTTACCGTATTTTGCGATTTGGCTGCAAAAGCAATACGTCTATGGATACTTTCACACCTATTGCAGTCTTTTGCTGGGCGCCGGAAGTATTTGACACAAGAGCAACAGCGCGTTACCGCAAGCACCACCCTTAACGCACGGGCTTAAATACTATTCCATCCCTCCCCCCCAAGTTGTAGCAACTTGGAGGGACACATAATTAAGGTCTGACTATTGCTCTCACCTGAATTGCATTGAAAATTGCACTCCACTGTTACAGCCGTAATAACATTATGTCTATGGCGGTGTTCAGAGCAGGCGCTACACAACTGTAAGTGCATGATGAAATCACCTGTCTCACCCTAAAACCCTCCGGTAGTGCCTTAACCTTAACCCCCCTGACCCCTAACACTAGAGACCCCTCTTGCACCTAATTCTAAACCTGAGGAAGGGCTCCGCCCAAAACATGTTGTGTATCTTGTGACTCCAATACAGCTTGTTGCTGCACAGCTTCTGAGTGCTGTGTCCTTTTTTATTATTTTGCACCTAACTCTAAATACACTCCCAAACCCCCAGCCACCTAAAACTGTCCACCGATAATGGTTGTCAGGTTAATAGCCACGAGTAGTGGCTATTAGCGGTAAAACAGCGGGTGCTCACTATTTGTAGCCTCAGTTTGCATAGCAGGCTACCCCACTGCGTGCCATTTTGGAAGGCGCCTCCTGCGCCCAAATTACCGCTACTAGCTGCTAACTGTGGCTATTAACATTGCCCACCCTTATTATTTGCTTCAATGGTGGTGCCCTTATTACCTGCTTAGGGCTATGTCATGCTTTTGTTTTGAAGCCTTATCCCATCTGCATTGGGCGTGTGACACTTTCTTTTTATGCTGTTATTAGCAGCATTTGATGGTGTTTCCTGTAGCTGACCAGCTTCAGCACCACGGAAAGCTCCTCTTGCTGCAGAATATAACAAGGAGTTCTGACAGGCATGTGAGCAGAAGCTCTATCTATGCTATAGTGAATGAAGCCTGAATGCAGGCTTAAAGAGACTCTGAAGCGAAAAAAAAATGATGATATTATGATTTGTATGTGTAGTACAGCTAAGAAATAAAACATTACGATCAGATACATCAGTCTAATTGTTTCCAGTACAGGAAGTGTTGAGAAACTCCAGTTGTTATCTCTATGCAAACAAGCCATTAAGCTCTCCGACTAAGTTAGTCGTGGAGAGGTCTGTTATCTGACTTTTATTATCTCAACTGTAAGTGAACTGTTTACTTTTTCTCTGCTAGAGGAGAGGTCATTACTTCACAGACTGCTCTGAAAGACTCATTTTGAATGCTGAGTGATGTGTAATCTGCACATATTATAGAATGATGCAATGTTAGAAAAAACACTATATACCTGAAAATAAAAGTATGAGAATATTTTCTTTGCTGCTAATCTTCTAGTAATTATTCATAGTACACAAATAATTCAATATATCATATATTTTTTTTCGCTTCAGTGTTTATGTGTTGGTCATTACAGTCTGACTGAAATTTAGTGCATCAGGCCCATAGCAAGTATTAAAGGGATTTCACAAATGCTGTCTGGTATCCATTGTTTTTCTAACCTTGAGAGTCGTATGGTCATGCAGGACTGACCCATCCACTGGCTGAACCCAGAGAGGAGAGAAAGCAATCTGTACTGCAGTAGCAAGCTAATTTGACCAACAACACAGGCATTCTTCCCAAAACTTTACTTTTATACACTGTTTATATTCTCTTATGATTCTTAATGCTCTTAGAATTCTCCTTCTTCTGAATTAGTTTGTCTTTTAAAACATTTGCTGCCTTTAACTTCTAAAGAGCCCGGAAGGAGCAGCACTGAAGCTAAAATACTTTGGACACACAACGAGAAGGCGAGACTCATTGGAGAAGACCCTGATGCTGGGAAAGATAAAGGGCAAAAGGAAGAGAGGATGGCAGAGAATGAGGAGTCCATGGAAAAAGAGCGTCGGGGAAAAAAAGCCATGGGTGCGGGCAATAAGCGGTAATAGCGTTTATAAAAATATTGTGTTGTATTTCATTTACAATAATGTTTTACAATAACGTGTATGAAATCGCAAATTGAGAAAACGATAATCTTCCCTGTTTTAAAAGTGAAACTTATAATTACGTTTGTTAAAAAACGATACTATATGTATAATTGTTATAATTGTATAATATTGTGCAGGGGCGCACCTAGAAAGCCCCGGGCCCGCCTGCAAAAAAAATTCCGCCCCCCCCCCCCCCCAGGGCCCTCTCAGGGACTTTTGGGGGGCAGGAGGGGTTGCAGGATAAGAGGAGAGCTGTGGCCGCAGAGCGGTGGGGAGGGGGGGAAATCCCCCCCCCCTCACCTTGGGCACTCCTCTCAGCGCTCCACTCCTGCAAGCAATCATCGGTGGTGTTCGTGGCAGCAGCGCCAGGCAAGCTGAGCACATACCTCCTTCTGGCCGGAGGTCTCCGATCACTAAGTGCTTCATAGAACTTCCTGTTTACATAGGAAGTTCCATAAAGCACTTAGTGATCGGAGACGGGCCAGAAGGAGGTATGTGCTCAGCTTGCCTGCCGCCGCGGCTGCCATGAGCACCACCAATGATTGCTTGCAGAAGGGGAGCGCTGAGAGGAGAGCCCGAGGTGAGGGAGGGGGGGGGGGATTTCCCCCCTTCCCACCGATCTGCGGCCACGCTTTCCTCTTATGCTGCGACCCCTCCTGCCCCCAAAAAGTCCCCGAGCGGGCCCTAGGGGTCGCATCCCCTATTGTTACGCCAGTGATATTGTGTATAACCTTCATTTATCGTTTTTCTTCATTTGAAAATATTGTTCATAACGATTAAAAAATATATATAAGTATGTTCGTAATAACTGTTGTAAAACATTAGTAAATATTACTAACATTTTACTGCAACTAAACCTAACCCTACTCTCACACAGAACCCTCCCTCTATCTATGCCTAACTTTAACCCTAAGATCCCCCTGGTGGTGCCTAACCCTAAATACCCCCTGGTGGTGCCTAACCCTAAATACCCCCTGGTGGTGCCTAACCCTAAGACCCCCCTGGTGGTGCCTAACCCTAAGACCCCCCTGGTGGTGTCTAACTCTAAATCTCCCCTGGTGGTGCCTAACCCTAAGACCCTCTGGTGAGACCTAGCCCTAAGACCCCCCTGGTGGTGCCTAACCCTAAGTCCCCCCTGGTGGTACCTAACCCCAAGACCTCCCTGGTGGTGCCTAACCCTAAATCCAGGGGGGATTTAGGGTTAGGCACCACTGGGGGGGTAGGGTTAGGCACCACCAGGCGGTGCCTAACCCTACCCCCCCCCAGTGGTGCCTAACCCTAAATCCCCCCTGGTTGTGCCTAACCCTAAACCCCCCCCCCCCCCCCCAGTGATCGCTTTATTGTGTGGATAATAATGTTTTACAAATAGTGACTGTAAAAAATATATTACAGTTTACTTACTAATCACTTTATTATGTGAATAATAATGTATTACAAACAGTAAGGGATAACATTTTAAATAACGTTTTAGTTAAATACGACAGATATGTTTAGCATTTTTGTAAACGTTATTCATCACGGGCGCATTTTGTAAACTAAAATCATCACAAGCGCAGTTTGAAAACGTTAATCTCTGGGCGTCATTTGAAAACGTTAATAATCTTTGTGCGCCTTTTTTCCCTGGTCGGCGCCCATCAAACGACATTTATTATGGGAGTGAATGGCGGCACCCTTTTTGTCCACCTGCCTCATGCGCCCAAATTTCCTGCTTCCGAGAATGAGATGGCTAGATAGCATCATGGAAGCAACAAACATGAGCTTGGACAAGCTTCGAGAGGCAGTAGAAGATAGAGGGGCCTGGCATGCTATGGTACTTGGGATCGCAAAGAGTTGGACACGACTGAATAGCAACTGAACAACTACATAAGTGGATGGGGAATTAAAGGAAGTGATAATCAAATCAGTGGTCCGGAGGCGTCCCAGATCCTCTTACAATGTTGAAAGGATTGTCAGCACATCATTCCCTATAGCGCACACTTTATTGTGCCAGTCTCCACGAGATAGTCCAACAATTGTTTCGGGGGCCACGCAGGGCCCCCCTTTATCAAGGCATGTGGTTACATGGCATTCCTATAACAATCACTTTTTATATAAAAAAAACCTAAATACCCCACCCCTAATGAGTGACCTCGCAAAGACATCATATTGATTGACAGAAGTAAACAATGAGCATCTCTCATAAATTGCTTACAATCAAGAAAACATTTAGGTTCCAAACATGTTACAGTGCACACAGTACTACTAAAGCAATAGATCTTACCATCCAGATGTGCCCATATTGTCTTAGGTGTCATTTGTTGCCAATTACGCTGGCACACTTTGAATCCAGCGCCGCCCCCCGTCCGTTATGTCTAAAGCTACTGATAATTCCTTTGGCTGCAGGCGGCTGATTCCACCTCCGCTCACCACCAACATTTGGGACATGGGCGGAGCTTAGCGCCTATACTTCATTCCCCCTGCTGCGTTTGTGTCCAATCAGGGCCATCTACAATGTTCCGTATTACGAACTATGTGCTGCTTTGTTCCTGCCTGCTGGTGGTGGTGTTTATTTGGACTGCCTTGGACTTTGCACTATGCCACCAGCAGGGGGCTTATGGACATGTAGCAGCCCTGGGGGGCTGTCATCCACCAGCAGAGGGCTCTGTGGACTGTGAGCAGCCCTTCAGCAATTCCCACATGCATCCTGTTTGCTTTCTGGACTATATAAGAACTGCATTTTCCTCCTGCTGGTTGCCAGAGCTTAGCAGTTCTTTGCAGCCTTGAGCTTCTGGACAACCTGCTACCTGACCTGTTCCTTGCCCTGATATTGTATTTGCCTTTCTGTTGCTGAACCCTGTATACTTTGGCTGACTCTGATTCTTGCCTGCTCCTCTGTACCTCGATTGGTTTGTTGCCTGACTTGCATTACGTTTGACTGTGATTTCTGCCTGCTCCCTTTGTACCGCTATTGTTGTATACTATCCCTGTATATATTATCCTGTACACACACACACATATATATATATATACACACATATATATATATATATATATATATATATATATATATATATATATATATATATATATATATATATATATATGTGTTAGCTAGATTAGATAGATAGGGTCTTTGGGTTTTTTTTGCACATTTATTTGTATGGTGATTGCTCTGTATATATTGTGTTGTGCACGTGGTTTATATGTTAACCACTGTGTATATATGTTAAAATGCCCCTGCGGACTGGCATATATAGGCCAAACTACAAATCCTTTTAAGAAAAGATTTCAACGCCATCACAGTGATGTCAGGATGGCATGGGCAGCAAAGGAAAAGAACGAGAACTTATATACCAAACCTGTGGCTATACACTGTGTAGAAAACAATCACAGGGCTCATCAAATTGGAGGGGTGGTCATTGAGCAAGTTAAAAAACCCAAACGGGGAGGTGACTAGGAGAGACTCCTGCAACGTGAGGCTTTCTGGATTTTTGAAATGGGTACTATATCCCCCCGAGGTCTCAATAGTAACAATCCACTGACATGTTATCTGAAGGAAAGATGAAATATACATGTATACATGTTTGATCTAATAGTGATTTTTTTTGGTTCGCAGGATGATTGTATGTTTTTAATTGCACTTTCTTCATCATAGGGAGAATACAGTGGTAATGATTAGGGATGGTCACTGGACCCGCGGCCGGAATTTGGCTATAGCACTATGGCGGAAATTCCGCTGAAAAATATGGAATTCGGCGGAATTCTACAGAATGCAAATTTTTTTTGCCCCCAAACATATTTCTGCCTAAAACTAAGAATTTCTGCTTGACAGGCTTCCTTATTCCATTCCCTCTTCCCCTCCGGAGGAGGACCTTGTCTTCCAGGGAATTGTAGGATTTCAAAAGCCAGCTCACATACATTGGCCAGGAATCGAACCCAGGTCTAGTGCTTGGAAGGCAGCTCTCCTCACTGCTATACCACCACCAACACTACATGCTGAAGCCAGCCTAGCATGTACCATTTAGTGTTGGGCGAACAGTGTTCGCCACTGTTCGGGTTCTGCAGAACATCACCCTGTTCGGGTGATGTTCGAGTTCGGCCGAACACCTCATGGTGTTCGGCCTTTTAGTTCGGGTTCGCCTGAACTACTCAATGCCCCCCGAACAGGGCCCCTGTTCGGCCGAACAGGGCCCTGTTCACCCGAATACGGCCCCCCTATGGGGTCGCAGGCATAAGGGGGGAGCATGCCCCGATCGCGGGGGGGGGGTCGGAAATTCCCCCCACCCCCTCCGCTAGCGCTCCCCCCTCTGCCCGCTTCCCCATAAAAAAAAGTTTGCGGAAAGTTGATAGTACCTGCTGTAAAGTTTGCGGAAAGTTAATAGTACCTGCTGTGGCTGGCTGGCAGTGACTACTAGGAGAGGCGTTGAGGCTGGGCAGCGGGCGGTTCAGCGGTAGTACCCTTGTGGTACTTCCGCCCTTTCTCTGACCTCACGTCCTCTACGTGATGGCGCATACGAGGGTACGCGTCACGGGTACCCTCGTATGCGTCATCACGTAGAGGACGTGAGGTCAGAGAAAGGGCGGAAGTACCACAAGGATACTACCGCTGAACCGCCCGCTCCTGGCCTCAACGCGTCTCCTAGTAGTCACTGCCAGCCAGCCAGCCACAGCAGGTACTATTAACTTTCCGCAAACTTTACAGCAGGTACTATTAACTTTCCGCAAACTTTTTTTTATGGGGAAGCGGGCAGAGGGGGGAGCGCTAGCGGAGGGGGTGGGGGGAATTTCCGACCCCCCCCCCGTGATCGGGGCATGCTCCCCCCTTATGCCTCCCCCCTTTTTGGGCCCCCAAAAGCGGCATGTTCGGGGGTCCCATTGACTTCCATTGAGTTCGGGATTCGGGCCGAACATGCCGAACATCTGGCCCATGTTCGGCAGAACGGACCCGAACATCCAGGTGTTCGCCCAACACTAGTACCATTATGATATATCCAAGAGAAAAATGAGCTTGCTTAGGGATTTGTAGGATGTCAAAAGCAAACTCAAATACATTGGCTAGGAATCGAACCCAGGCCTACCGCTTGGTAGGCTGCTATCTTAACCATTACACCACCAACACAACACACTACAATGCTACATGCTGAAGCCAGCCTAGCATGTACCATTGTGATGTATCCAAATTAAAATGAGCTTGCTTAGGGATTTGTAGGATGTCAAAAGCCAACTCACATACGTTGGCCAGGAATCAAACCCAGGCCTACCGCTTGGTAGGCTGCTATCCTAACCATTACACCACCAACACAACACACTACAATGCTACATGCTGAAGCCAGCCTAGCATGTACCATTGTGATGTATCCAAATTAAAATGAGCTTGCTTAGGGATTTGTAGGATGTCAAAAGCCAACTCACATACATTGGCCAGGAATCAAACCCAGGCCTACCGCTTGGTAGGCTGCTATCCTAACCATTATACCACCAACACAACACACTACAATGCTACATGCTGAAGCCAGCCTAGCATGTACCATTGCCTTCAAATTGGCTACGTTTGATGGGACACAATGTATGCGTCTCATTGGACGCATGACGCCAACTGGAACTGGATTGGCCACTCTCGGCATGTGGGAAACCACGTGTCTGGAGTCAGAACTTTGTAGATGGCCCTGATTGGACACAAATGCAGCAGGGAGAATGGAGTATGGGTGCTAAGCCCCGCCCATGGCCCAAATGTTGGCGGTGAGTGGAGGCGGAATCAACCGCCTGCAGCCAAAGGAATTATTGGTACCTTTAGACATAACGACCGGGGGCGACCAGGATTCAAAATGTGCCAGCGTAATTGGCAACAAGTGACACCTAAGACAATATGGGCGCATCTGGATGGTAAGATCTATTGCTTTAGTAATACTGTGTGCACTGTAACATGTTTGGAACCTAAATGTTTTCTTGATTGTAAGCAATTTATGAGAGATGCTCATTGTTTACTTCTGTCAATCAATATGATGTCTTTGTGAGGTCACTCATTAAGGGTGGGGTATTTAGGGTTTTTTTTATATAAAAAGTGATTGTTATAGGAATGCCATGTAACCACATGCCTTGATAAAGGGGGGCCCTGCGTGGCCCCCAAAACAATTGTTGGACTATCTTGTGAAGACTGGCACAATAAAGTGTGTGCTATAGAGAATGGTGTGCTGACAATCCTTTCAACATTGCATCTGATGTGACATTGCCTGTGTCACTTTGTCAAGCACCCAAAAATATTAGATGGTGTGCCGACTTCTTCCAGGAACATCAGATCCTCTTACAGCCCACTGTACCAGCTCAAGGTCCCTCTTTATCTCCTGGCCTTCACTCTCAGCTGTCAATGACTGCATATAGACTAGGTATGGTTGAGTATGGTCCTCATATGTCCGGTAGAATGAAGCCATGCATGGCTTTTTTTTCTACTGCGCTTCATTCTTCTGGGCATGGGCAGACCTTCTTTGTGCATGCTCAATCCAGATGCTCTCATCCATGACTGTACAGAAGATGGGACCTTGTGCAGTAGGTTGGTCCGGGTAGCCTAACCACCATACAGAGGCTTCTCACTACTGCCGTAAGTATCTAGCTTTTTCCTTCGGACTTCAGCTTTCCTTTAAGTTTGCATTGCAGATGTTATTCCTATCCAGTGCTCATTACATTTTGTCCCCCTTTAAGGATGATAAATATTCATCTTGGCTGCAAATCGACATATTTTTATATGAAGCCACCAACCACAAAAAAGTGAATAGAAATTCAGGTTATAAAAAGAGACTTGTTTTCCTTTGTGCTTGCTGTTTATATTGTAGGCTATACTGCCTTGTCTACATGGAGACGGGGAGGATGAATTGAGCACAATAAATAAGCTTCGGCTGCCATGGAGGCACACTGCTGCAGACCGTAATAAATAAACATGTTTGTTAATTTGATTTAAATGGCATGACTGGGATCTGACGCCGAAAACAAAGCTGTTGGTGGCAGCTGCATCTTCGAGGAAATAAAGCAGGAAGAAGACAGGAATATTCAATGGACTGCGACACAAAGGCTTTGAAGTTTATTGAAACCCAAGACTCTCCCGGCCCATAGGCTATGAAGGAGATTGGAACAATGCATATTAGTCTTTCTCTTCTCGCCTTAGCAGCTGTAGAACTGTCCCATCAATCATAGGATATGTGTCTCTCTCCCGCTCTAATCGTGTTTACTGTTGAGGTGAGAAAATGAAACCTTTCACGAGTGATTCCATCTGCTTCCTCTGAAATGTCAACTTGTAGCGGTTATATTGTACATGTGTTTTCCTCCTATAGCTGAAATGCTTGGGGAGTGTAGGACAAAATCAGGGAATGGGAATCAGGGGTGCAGCAGTAGCCATAATAGTTGAAGGTGGGTGTGGTGAGGTTCTGGATGAGGGAGATACAACTAGCCATGGAGTCTTCTTCATCCACTATAACAAGTTCTACCCCACCATTACAAAAATGCTACATGTGCACCTACCCTGTTCCTTTTTTAGAGCATGTTCCAGTTGTGTTTCATTTGGGCGCAGGGAGAAGCCAGCTCTCCCTGTGCTAAGTAATCTCCCCTACTGATTACCTAATTTCTTCCTTTTTGCACGTAATTTTGGGCTTTGGCTATTGCCGGCACCCAAGCTAGATAAAACAAATAACATTTCTAGCTTCAAAAGAATCAAACGGACTCCGGCACTCTTCAAGTTGAGCTTCCTTTATTTCACCACGAAGCAAAGGTACAACAAATTTCCCCTACAGTTGACAGCTGCTTCTGCGCAGCACGCCTCCTCAGGACACGAGGAGCCTAACATTTCTATTGCGCTTTTCTCCTGGTGGACTCAAAGCACCAGAGCTGCAGCCACTAAGGCTAGCTCAGTAGGCAGTAGCAGTTCTAGGGAGTTTTGCATAAGGTTGCCTTACTGAAAAGGTGCTGGCTTACTAAACAGGAAGAGCCGATGTTCGAAGTCAGGTGAACTTTGTCAGAGGCCTTAAACATTATGCTATCAAGCCACTACGTGAATTACACTATAGGCGTAATTAACATTGTAGCCTATGGTGACACCCAAATACCCGGTTTGGTTGCTTTTCCCGATAAGAAGTGCAGCCATCATAACCCCATTCCCACTCTCACAACAAATGTGGCAGCTTCACCCCCATAAGATGGTATGCCACCATGACCCTCCCATCCAGACCAGCCACCATAAGATCCCCCCTCCTCTTATGAAGAGTAGTGCCGCAGTAGTACTGATTACATGGCCTATAATATGCTCACTTCCTTCTTAATTGTTTGTGTTTTTTTCACCAGACATTTGAGTTTAACTAAAGCAATTTAGATCAAGAAAAGTTTGTATAGGCAGAATGCATTGTTGGAATTGGGGAATAAAAATCAGGAGATACTCACAGGCATTGAGACTAAATGAGGGGAGATGGGGGTGTAATTACTTCCATGTACTTTGGTCTAGCATCCCATCATACTTTGGTTATGTTTTCCCCACTCTAGCCGTGCCGCTGCCAGGCAGGGCTCTGGATGTCATCACACATGGAAAACATTCAAAACAGAAGAATGTGTCTTAGTTTACATACATCAAATGTTGCTATTTGTAAAGTCAGTTCACATGGCAGGAGAAGGAGAGGAATCAGAAATATTAGTGACGTTTTAGAAAATCATTCAACTGTCTTAAGTGGTATACCATGTATTTGCTGCATTTTTCAAGGCTAAACTGAATTAAAAGTAAACTTGTAGCACTGGTCAGCATGCAGCCTTACCACCTCAGCAGTAGTGATGAATGTAATGTGCTAGTTATGATTTCTCAAAATGTCATGGAATTTTTGTAATAACGATTACAGTCATAATAGAAAAATCATAATAAAAATAAATTACACAAAATTTTGCATGATTAGGACCCTACACAATTTTTTTGTAATTACAATAATTTTTGTAATTGAAATTGTTCTCATGAATACATTTTCCTAATTACTAAAATGTTCATAATTATGAGTATTTTTGGGGACAAATTTTCCTGTAAAACATGAAGTGACGATTTTCTGCAATTTTGTAATTTTTTGTAATTTTCTAGTTTCACAAGATATTATTGAAGTACAAGTAACACAAAATTAAACACGAAATGATGATTTAACACAACATTACGATTTAACGCTGAATTACAACTGATAATTACAAATTACAATTTTGTGTTGTAATTTAGTCTTACAAGGTATTATAATATTACAAGTAACACAAAATTAAACAAGAAATAATTATAATTCAACACAAAATAACAACACAAAAGTAAAATTTTGCTGGTAATGACAAAATACATTTTTGTGTCGTAATTGCAAATTTCATGTTATAATTACCAAATATGAAATTTTGGCTCATCACTGCTTAGCAGCAGTGGCCTCTGTCATTAATTTAACTCTGCTGAACCCAGTAACTTGACTACTAACCCCCCCCCCCCCCCCTCCCCATCTCCTCTCCCTCCTACACATGAAACAATCCGGTTTCAGCATTGGTGCAAAAGCGAGGCTATGGTGCCACCAGCAGGCAAAAAAGGGTGTTGCCCACACTTGAGAATCATGACATTGGCCTCAATTCACTAAGATCATGCTGGTGATAATAAGGCAAGAGAAAACTTACCACCACACATCGATCACAGTATGTTCAGTGCTAATTCACTAAAGAAGCTTGCCTTATTAAGGTGCAGAGATACGTTTTCACAGTGAGAGAGTTATCTTATCACTTCAGTCCTTAAGTTATAGTCCTTAAGTTATAAGTCTGTAGTTATTTTCACATGCAGTTAATTAACAGCCTGTCTTCAACTTTAGAATTCTGGAATTATTTTAAGGATTGAAGAGTTAACTTTAGATACAGTGACCAGATTTTTCTGGGTCCAACCTGGGACGGGGAGGGAAGGGTGGGGGGTTTGCGCCGTGCAGAAAAATGGGCATAGGGGGATCAGGGAGGCGTTTGCGGCGTCCTTAGCGTGCCGCCCCAAAAATGGGCGTGGCCGTGACATTGTATGGGTGGAGCGTAACCGTAACCCCAAAGCAACAAATATAGCCAACTATGACCATTAAATAACAAATGCAGCAACAGTTACCCCAGACACCAGGAAATAAACACAATGTGGGCAACATTTCAGCAGAAAACGAACGCAATTTGGGCAACATTTCAACAGAAAACAAATGCAATTTGGGCAACATTTCAGCAGAAAACAAACGCAATTTGGGCAACATTTCAACAGAAAACAAACACAATTTGGGCAACATTTCAGTAGAAAATAACGCAATGTGGGCAACATTTCACCAGAAAACAAATGCAATTTGGGCAATATTTCAGCAGAAAATAACGCAATGTGGGCAACATTTCAGCAGAAAATAACGCAATGTGGTCAACATTTAAGCAGAAAATAACGCAATGTGGGCAACATCTTAGCAGAAAATAATGCAGTGGGCAACATTTTAGCAGAAAATAATGCAGTGGGCAACATTTTAGCAGAAAATAACGCAGTGGGCAACATTTCAGCAGAAAATAATGCAGTTGGCAACATTTCACCTACAAAAAAAGGAATTTACTCACCTGACAGAAGTCTCCTCTGGCCGGCCGGCCTCTGGCGCGCAGCTCCCGGACGAACTTCCTCCTGCAGTCTCCCGCACTGAATTGAATAGCAGGGCTACTACACAAATAGTCTCCAGTACAGGGCTTTGGATGCCATCTTCCTGTAGCCCTGCTCTGCCTGCCGGAAGATTATGCAGGCTGGAGCGGGGCTGCGGGCTATGAACTGGCATGGCGTCTATTAGACGCCGCGGCCAGTTCATGCAATCGTACGGTGGCCAGAGTCCCGAGGTCGGGACATCTCACAGCTAAAAGCGGGACGTTTCCCGGGACCTCATGCAGCCTGGGACAGGGGTCCCTGAATCCGGGACCTGTCCCGGGTAAAGAAAAAGGTGTATAGAGGAAGGCGCGACTGGACCTTTGTTTCAACACTGATCATGTAATTAAGAAATTGTGCAGACAGCATAGAAAATTAACACTTAAACATCTCCGCAGGAAGTGGAATGTTTCCACATTAGAAACTTATAAGGAAGCAAAAGTGCTGCCGTGGGGAATACGGGAAAGGGTCATTCCTGCTGAACATTTGCGGAATGACGCTTTCTCCCTAAATGGAAAACTGCCTGCATTTCTCATGGTTTTGTCATATTGAGACTAATCATAGAGGAGGAAACTATTCAGATACAAGAAATCAAGGAGGCAGTGGAATTAAGTATCTCCAGCTTGGAGCAATATAAAGAACATCCCATTTTTGTTAAATTAAATGATGTCTTGAGGAGTGAGGTTGAACGCACACAGAGGAGGATTAAGAAAGACAAACAGGCCAAATATCTGAAGGATCTGAGCGAGTGGAAAGAGGGTGAATATTTTTTGTACTTGCCCGGATGCCAACGATCTAGATCTGGGAGTAGACCAAGGAGGGGTAGAGAGGAAGGGGATAGTGAGGATAATCCTGATTCTCCCACATCAACGGCCTCGGGAAAGTCAGTCGTTTTTTAGGAGAAGGCGACACAGACAGCGACGTGGAACCAAAAAAAGAAGCAAGAAAAAGGAAACGGGAGAGGCTGAAAGAAAAAGAGAGAGCAGCCTTTGAAACCTATATTGCGTGTTCAATCACCACGGTGGGGCAAGAACGCGCAAATATAGATATGGAATTAAATGGTGGAGAGAGACAGACAGTGACCTATCCCCCTTCCATTTATGAATCAGCCAATGATACTAATACACCTGCTCTTAATGTTAATAACCTCTCAGACTTCCCCTTGGGACCAGACCACATTTCCCTCCTTAGTAAGTCTTTCTCACCGGAGGTGGGGGGCAATGAATTTCTGGCCCAAAACGATTTGCAGTTGTTTGTAACAAAAATCTTGCTAAAATCAATATATGCAGAGAAACGAAATGAGGAGCCTCTTCTCGTTATAGATGGGGAGAAAATGGCAAGGAGGGTGACTTAAAAAAATGGACACTTAACGATTTAGACGCTTTAAGAACGTTGGAACAATTGAAAGATCAGACCGGGCATGAGGCTGAAAATGATCAGCTAATGCAGGGAGTCGAGAGACATTTGATTGATCATGTGAATTGTTACAACAAGTCTCTCTACTCTAATTCAGCGTTGGGCATCTTTCTCGACCTGGTGACCTGTGACCTGAGGTCGATAGGATGGTCCGAAACGGGACGCGACAATTTAACACGAGAGGAACGACGTGCCCTTGAGGAACTGAAGTGTGTGGAGGCCGTTATTGTACGTCCAAGCGACAAGTGGGGAAATGTGGTCGTGTGGTCACAAGAGCTCTATTTTGAAGAGGCTAACAGACAGCTGTCTGATATAAACACCTATGTATGATTACAGAGCAACCCCTATGAGAGAATCGCGTATGGGGTGGCCCAATGATGATGCGGCAGAGGAAGGAATTATTGAGGAAGAAACTAAGTTCCTTAGGACAGAGACATACAGAGTCCCGTTCTGTACCTGATCCCTAAAGTCCATAAAAACATCAATAGTCTCCCTGACCAATAGTAAGCGCAATTAATGGTCCCACAGAGAGAATGTCTAAGTGGACAGATGAAAAAATCAAGGGCCTGATGAAGTCATTACACTCTTATGTGCAGGATTCAAGAGATGTATTGCGCCTCCTGGAGGGTCTTGAGGTTGAACCGGGGGATATACTCATGGGGATCGACGTGGAGAGTCTATACACGTCGATCTCCCACGAGGTGGGCCTGCGAGCCGTGGATTTTTTCCTGAAAGATGTATTCCCTGGAACACCGGTTCATAATGAGTATGTGGTGAGGGCCATGCGATATGTCTTGGAGCATAATTGCTTTCTGTTTTGAGATTCCCATTATAGGCAGGTGCGTGGGACCTCTATGGGTGCGGCCCGTGCGCCTGCCTATGCCTGTTTACACCTGTCTATCCAATGCCGATGTGTAATCGGCACATTAAGGTATGGCTTTGTTTTATTGATGATGTGCTGGTGGTGTGGAGGAGAGGGGAGGAGGAGTTGGAGCGGTTCATGGAGCAGCTGAACTCTAATCAGCGGAACATCAGCCTTACATACACGTATAGCAATACCGAGATTGCTTCTCTCGATTCGCTTATCAAAAAGGCTGAGGGTGAGCTGCATACGACAACCTTCCGAAAAACCCACTGCAGGGAATACTCTCCTCCACGCCACCAGCCATCATCCCCAGCAGCCAGCATCTAAAAGACGGGATACCAACTGGTCAGTTCCTGCGAATCCGTAGGAACTGTTCGCGGGACGTCGATTTCCGGCTGGAGGCGATCAGGATGTACGACCGATTTAGGGCATGCGGATACCAACATGAAGTGTTATGCTCCGGGGAAGAAAAGACCATGCAGACCCCTCGAAGGAGATTGCTATATGGAAACAAAAAGATTTATTTCCCAATATAATGCCAATTGGGGTAGGATTCGTGACAGTCTGTTCCAACATTGGCCGGTTCTGAAAGTGGACCCTCAGATGGGACCAGTGGTGGGCCCACACCCACAGATGGTGGCCAGGTATGCACCCAACCTGAGAGACCAACTGGTCCACTCGGATCTGTTTCCAAGGTCGAATTGGCTGGGAAAACGTATCCCAAATGGTATGCATGTGTGTGGTAATTGCTCAGTGTGTGAGTATGCAGTAGAGGGTGAGACCTTTGGTGCACCACAACAGCAAAAAGAGTGGAGGATACACAGCTTCATAAATTGCAATTCTGAGTGGGTATTATACCTTATAGAATACACATGTCCCATGATTTATGTGGGGATGACAACTAGAAAGCTGAAGAAGCGAATATCCGAACACATAAACAATATCAAATGTTGCAAAAAATTCAATGGAGAATATAGGAGATCCTTGGCAGAACATTTCTGTGAGATTCATGCTGGGTCACTGACTGGATTTAAGTTCAAAGGATTTTATAGGTTGACTAACGACAGGAGGGGGGAGACAGAGAACAGGTCCTTTTGCATCAGGAATGCAGGTGGATTTATCTACTGAACTCTCTATCCCCAAATGGACAAAATCAAAAATTGGAGTACAATTCTTGTTAAGTCTAGTACAGTGCACTATTGTGCTAGTGAGTTGTACAAATATTATCAGTATATATATATATATATATATATATATATATATATATATATATATGTATATATATATATCAGTGGCCGACTGATGTAGGAAGCTGCAGGTGGATACTGCAGTAAGATGGGAGCCGGCTCACAGTGTTGCTATGGACTGCAGGGACTAGCTACATGCCCATATGAATATGTATAAATAAGGCAATACCGCCCCCCCCACGTCATACACTCTGATGAAGCCCGCGGTGGGCAGGCGTTGCGCGTCAGTGGCTGGATTACAACCTGCAATGTGACCTGAGCACTCCTACCAACACTGGAACTCCCGGTTGAACGGACTCCTGCTGCAAAGTCTGATTCACTGCTCGCCGCTGCAGACGCGCTGCTGGGTTGAGCGGTGTTACAGTGGAGAAGCCATCTGACCCCGGAAGTCCCCAGAATAGGACTGCATCAAGTGCAAATGGACTGGTGAGATACCGGTGGTGCCCATCTAATGTATAGGGATCTGGCTCAAATGACACAGCGGGATCTTTGAATGTCAAAGTGGTTGAGATCCGTATAGTGACCTGGCAACCTCTGTCTCCCCGCTCTGTGTACTTAACGGACTTTGGTACCGGTACCAGTGTGGATGAGGCGTGCATGGTTGTTGGGTTATGTGTGTAGCGCTCTGCGGGCCAATATTGTTTTAATTGTTTTTAGGGCGAGTGCTGCCCAATTTTCATACAATTTGATACAATAAAGGTTTGTTACTTTGGTATTCCCTGGGCTGTTGCAATTTTTCTATGCATATGGCTATATATTGGTTGTTTTGTGATGGCCCCTATAGTATTTAATAGTGTGGGACCTTGATACAGAGGGTGAGATAGACAGTTGATTGCATGTATAGTGGCTGGACCTTTGTTTTATCAAGGTTTTGCCAGGGGTCTTGCTGGCCCAGTTTTGCTGCGGGGCCCGCTGAGTTCTACTTATGCCTCTGAGTTGGAGGGTCTTACTATATTATTATATTATTATATTTATATAACTTTGTGCTACCTTAATGGGGCCACACTACAATCAGTGGTTCATTGTCCTGCCTCCCCCCAACATGCTGGACATTAGAGCTAATTAGAGCTCTATATACCTGTGATTGGCTGCCATAATCATAACAAAGCAGCTTATTGGCAGGGCCGTAAGGTTCTACATCAGGTGCGTTGACTCTGTATAATCATGTAATATAAACACTGTATTAAAATGTTAAATAAGCACATTAAGGCTGTCAGTGTAATATATGTGACTTAACTGATTTTAGTCTAGCCCATTCTTTTTTTTTATATTTTTATGCATGGGTGTACATTTATATGTGTACCCGGTTATTATTTGAAGCAATATAGTTACAAATCTATATTCATGACATCTGTTTGAAAGATTTATTGCTGCCTTAATCTTCTATAAATGGCGGAGCGCAGCAGTAAATTTGTCTAGACTTTTGAGCGTTTCTGCTCACAGGCGATGTAGGGTGTCTGCTTTATCGCTAACCGCTGCTTTATGTGTGAGTGTAACCAAGCGAGGCGCCGCTACATTTTGTTATTATAAAACGGCAATTTCCTTACATCTAACTGCTGCAAAATCATTCTATTATGTGCGTGCCTAATAAATATGCCAGCTCACGCTCCACATATTTGCTAATTATTGCTAATACTTGCACTGAGCTTCTCGGAATTCAATAATCATTTCAGCCAATTATAGATCATTATTGCATTGGATATTAGCAGTTTAGAACACCAAAGTTTTATGGTATTCCTCCTTAGCAAGTTAAATGCTCACGTAGAACACTTTTCAGAGTTTTTGCATGTTTTTTTCTTAGGATAAACTTTTGTTCTGATGTTTGCAGGGGGAGTCATGGCACAGGATGTCAGTTAACTGACGCTTAAAGCGCATCTGAAGTGACATGATGAGATAAATATAGGTACATATAATATTAATAAATAATAATAATAATAGCCCTACTACGAAATTATCTGAAGTTCCATTTTGTTTCCCAATGCAGCAAAAGTTTTAAAAATTTAGTTGTTATCTATGCAAAACAGCTTGTCAACATCTTGTCAAATCCAGTGTGGTTTCCTGAAGAGTAGATACAGGCTAGACATTACTTCTCTCAAACAGAGGCGCCAAAATAGAGTAAAATATGCTACAAACAGTTTAAAATAAGTGGTAGTGGTTGACTTTCCTTCCCCAACAAAGACTCAGAAAGTCAAGGTTCCCTATAAACCAAACTTTAATCAAAAAGCTTCAAACAGGCAACGCGTTTCACAGGTATTACCCAACTTCTTCAGGCAAGGCAATAAAAGGAGCAACTTTGCCAGAGGGAGGCACTATTTTTTAGCTTTGAGCTCAGCAAAGTTGCTCCTACTGGCAGACATTAAAGTGGAATATAACTCTGCATTTCATCTTTGCTCTAAAACATTATTTACAGCATGTTATATGCAACCAGCATTTTTTTTTACTAGACCAGCATTCAAAAGGTTACACACAGAGCTTGAAAGTTCAGTTCAGTGAAATGCAGACACATCCGAACTTTAGATAATGTTATCTTGTGTTTACTTAAATGTATCAAGTGAGGAATGTGACACATTATCTGACTGTGCAGGAGCTGCTGGAGACAGAGAGACACTGAAAGCATGTCTGCCTGCAATACAGCAATGAATAAAACCAGTTATAAATAAAATGCTCAGCTCACAAAGCAAAAAACTGTATGTAATGATCGCTGCTGCAGCAGGTGTTGCTGGAAGTAGTAGTGCTGCAGCTCAGGCAGTTCTGATCTCTTTCCATGCAAGCTGCATAGCTTTGTCTGCCTTTCCCTGCTGTCAGCTTGTGACTGATTATCATTCACCTGTGTGGGAATCTGCATGTCTGCTCCCATTGGATGACCTCAGTATAAAGATCTGCTTCCTGCAGGACTCCTCGGGTTTTCATAGCTTCAGTTTGAGCCTGTCTTGCTGTCGCTTCAGCCCTCGATCGTGTTTCTTGTTCTAAAGATACTTTGCTGGTCTTTGCATCATATATTGGTTCATTGCCAATATATATGCATACCAGCACGTTTATTATTTTCCTTGTATTTGTGTTACGTTGATACATCAGTGTCGCTGATGTATACGTACACGAACTGTTTATATCCTGTGTGCAGTTAGTCAGCTTTCCAGCACGTTTTGGTAGGTTGCGCGTACCGTGACCACCCGTGCTGAGGTAGTTACCCTGCTCCTGGTTCTGTTTGTGGATTGCGTTCATCTCTGCGAAGAGATAACGAATCCTTCTGAATCCTGTTCTGTTACCGTTTGTGGATTGCGTTCATCTCTGCGAGGAGATAACGAATCCTTCTGAATCCTGTCCTGTTACCGTTGTGGATTGCGTTTATCTCTGCGAAGAGATAGCGAATCCTTCTGAGTCCTGTTCCCTGTATCGTTCCAGTCCTAAGTCAGTGTTCCTGCTTATGTCATATATCGGTTCATTGCCGATATATACATATGTTAGTCAGACGTTACAAATAGTTTCATTGATAGCTGTAATTGTAATACGCTAGGAAATCATACTTATTGTATATTTGTCTGTGTTACGTTCATCTATCTTGATCCTGCTATTTCCTGACTATCCTGTCCTGTCTTTGTGAGGCACGCCATCGCCGCAACGCATTGGCTGCCTCATTCCAGTCTGTGTTATTGTGGACGCTTGCTGTCACTAAGTAGTGGCTAGTTAAGCAAGCGTTCATTCTGTTTACCTGTCCTGATCTCCTCAGTTCTGGTTTATGCGCTCAGCGCTACTTTGCGCTGAGACGTTATAGCGAAAGTATTGTTTGTGGCTGTCGGATCTGCACTGGCTCTGTGCGCCACAATCTCCTATTGGAGTCAGTCCTCCCCTCCACTATACTAGGGATAGCCTGTTTCCTTGTGCTAGTGTGTGTACCTCCTCCACGTCAGCTCATGCGTTGCATGCTGACTGTGAAGAATACACCACCAAGCCTCACACTGTACTTTTGAAAACCTTCTTCTAACTTCTAAATGAATAATAATACTTATGCACAAATGCAAATATGATAACCGTAGGGCATATAAAAAGTAGATAAACATGTTTTTATTGAATATTATGTCAGGGCTTTAAACCGCTTTAAAAAAAAAAAAAAAAAAAAAAACTAGACAGCACCAACTGAAATTATCTATTACCACACCCTCTAACAATGTGAAATGATAAAGGCTGGTTTCACAGTGGGACGTTACAGGCACACGTTAGAGCAGCCTGTAACGCACCCCACCGCACCCCACCGCACAGCAATGAAAAATCAATGGGCTGCTCACAGTGCCCAAGTTGCGTTACACAGTAACGCTGCGCCATCACACAACGTACTGCATGCAGTACTTTGTAAGTGGCAGAGCCGCGTTAGACTGCTTGCACATGCTCAGTAACGTTGGGGAGGAGCGGAGAGCGGCCAAGCACATGGCTAATTAATATGCACTGCACTAACGTGCAGTGTTTACTTCCTGGAGCGGCCGCTCGGTGCGGCGATTCACCGGGCGGGACCACGTGATGCCGCATGCGTCCAAGAGTGCGCATCACGGACGCCAGAGTGAGCTGCACAACGCGGCTCACTCTGACATCCACCTTAGAGAGCTCCAGGCATTGCGTTAGGGGCACGTTATGCGACCATAACGTCCCCTAAAACGCAACGTCCTGGTGTGAAACTAGCCTAAAGGTTGTTGTTTTTTTTATAGATATACATATGCACAGAGGGAGACCCTGGTTGCTTGGCAGTTGGAAACAGCATTTATTTCCCACAATGCAACAAGGCTCCCACTGTGTGATGTCAGGACCTAGGTCCTGACATCACACTGTGACAGGGGTTTCATCACAATAACAGCCATACAGACGTCCCTGATGATCTATTGGAGAAAAGGACTTAGTTAACTGTAACTAACTTTAGAAAAGGTGTAATCCTTAGTTACAGTTCCTTTTTAATGCAGACCAAATCCCTCTAACCTCATTTTCCATTTTCTCAGGAATCATTATTAATAGTGAAATCATTTCTGCATCTCTCCCCCTCTCCTGTGGATGTAAAACATCTTGCTAAATACTTTGATTGTCTTTCATGTTAGCCAATTCTCAGAGTCCTAGCAAATCTTGAAATCTCAGCAGATGCTATATTAAAACGTGCATCTGTAGATGCTCTTCCCCTGTGACGCGCTCTCTCTCTCTCTCTCTCTCCTTTCTCTCTCTCTCCTTTCTCTCTCTCTCTCTCTCCTCTCCTCTCCTCTCTCTCTCTCTCTCTCTCTCTCTCTCTCTCTCTCTCTCTCTCTCTCCCAAGCTGCACATTTATAACCCTCACTCAGGAAGACTTAGGATTAACATTATTCTCACTATCACTACACAAATATGTCTGAGGCCCAGTAAAGTTTATTTCCCCATGGATGTATATATTGTGGATAGTCTTCCTATAAAATGGAGTATGCAGAGGCATAGTGGGCCTGATGCAGCTATTTTACCACTACTGGTGCAAGGGGAGCACGGCTTTTAATTCTTAAAGAGAACCTGAACTGTAAATAAAAAGTCAAAATAACCATACACATGTCATATTTACAACCTGTGTAGTCTACTTTTCAATGGCTTTCTCCTCTCCTGCATCCCATTTGTCCACTATGATCAATGGAATTCCCGGTCCTCTATTTTAAAAATGGCCATTACCCCATAACAGCTTCCTGGTGCGCACACTGTTAAACTGTAATATCACCCACTTAAAGAGACACTGAAGCGAAAAAAAATATATGATATAATGAATTGGTTGTGTATTATGAATAATTACTAGAAGATTAGCAGCAAAGAAAATATTCTCATACTTTTATTTTCAGGTATAGTGTTTTTTCTAACATTGCATCATTCTATAATATGTGTGCAACACTCAGCATTCAAAATGATTATTTAAGAGCAGTCTGTGAAGTAATGACCTCTCCTCTAGCAGAGAAAAAGTAAACATTTCACTTACAGTTGAGATAATACAAGTCAGATAACAGCCCTCTCCAGGACTAACTTAGTCAGAGAGCTTAATGGCTTGTTTGCATAGAGATAACAACTGGAGTTTCTCAACTCTTCCTGTACTGGAAACAATTAGACTGATGTATCTGATCTTAATGTTTTATTTCTTAGCTGTACTACACATACAAATCATAATATCATCATTTTTTTTTCGCTTCAGTGTCTCTTTAAGCCATAGGGAAATATGGGCATTACCTTGCACATTCAGCTGTAACTGACAGCTGCTGATATATATATATATAACACAGAATCCTGATTGGAGGATATAAACACAAATCAAATCCTATAAAAAAGAATTAAAAGTTAACTTTTAATAGTACATATTAAAACCGGAAACGTGCCTGCTATATTGTTACAAGACTGATAAACAACATCTGGGGCTACATACGAGTAGGTATATAAGAGAAATCTATCTCACGGAAGCCCTCTAACGTTGTGAAATCATCATAAACAAAGTAGGGACTGGTAGTCAAACAAAGGTATATGAGGAATCACCTCAACAGCCCTCTATCATTGTCAAATATATATTTACATACTACCCCCACCAAAAACCCAACATGTTTCACTTCCTTAAAGAGGCTCTGAAGCCTCTTAAAAATCCTTCTTTTATTAAACAATCCTGTTGAATACCTTAATCCTACCTAAACCGGCGTATCCCCACGGGAACCCCCCCCCCCCCCTAACTCGCCCTCCCTCTCCCCAGCAAAATCCACGACTCGTGGATTTTGCTGCCCCTGTGCGCTTCCGTGTGAGGCAGAGCTATGAGCCGCAGCCCTGTCTCAAACGCGTCTGTCAGCGGCGGATCTCCGCCTCCGCCCGCCCTTCTCAGCGAAGTAAGACTGAGAGGGGCGGGGGAGAGGCGGCGAGAGGCGGCGATACACCACTGACAGACGCGTGTCAGGCAGGGCTGCAGCTCATAGTCCTGCCTCACATGGAAGCGCTGCCCAGATCACCTCCCGTGAATTTAGGGGGGATTTAGATAGTTTACAACCGCACAAATGCAGCGGTTTAGGTAGGGATCACAGTAAGAAGAAAATGGTGAGCTTCTGAGAGGAACTGACGGTGAGGTTATTATGTAATATTCATTTGCAGCTACGTCATGTGTGTATTTTAAATAATTTTACTCGCTTCAGGTGCCCTTTAACTCCGCATGTGTTACTGCGGTAATGCATGCGTTGCTTTGGTGACTCAAGTTATGTTGTTACCATAACAATGGCTGGCTAACAGCCATTAACGGCAGGTGCTCCCCCTATGCTAGTATCGGTAAAATTGCTGTGTGCTCCCTGCGCACGGCAACTTTACCGGACCTCACTGCATCAGGCACTTTGGCCCTTATTCTATTCACTTTTTCTTCTAAGTTTTCTGCTAGGAAACATTTTTTTCATTTTTTGTATAAAATAACTTCTCAGCACTTTGAAAACGTACCAAAAAGTAGTGGAAAAGGTACTGTCAAAATTATTCTGAGTATTTTCTTGTTTGCTGCCTGGTGGCATTGGTGGCAAAAAGCATTGTATTGATAAGGTGTGAAGATCTCACCAAGGAGAAAACTTAGGAGAAAGAATGAATTGAACCATTGGCCATTGTGATGAGAGCGCAGGCAGAGCATCCCCAAACCATGTGTGAGGAGTAGAGATGAGCAAGGGCATGCTAATGATTCTAGTTGATACAGGCCTGCATTTACCTCACATAGGCACAGATGTCCTGGCACCCTAGACTTCACCTTCCATGAACCTACAAGCCCCTGCCGAACCGTAGAGATGGCCTGAACGGTTCACCAGCGAATGGTTCCCAGCAAATTTCGGTGGTTCACGTTCGCGAGCAAATGCAAACTTTTCCGGAAGTTCAGTTCGCCCCCATAGTGCATCATGAGGGTCAACTTTAACCCTCTACATCACAGTCAGCAGGCACATTGTAGCCAATCAGGCTACACTCCCTCCTGGAGCCCCCCCCCTTATAAAAGGCAGGCAGCGTCAGGCTTTTCACTCACTCGTGTGCCTGCATTAATTAGAGAAGGGAGAGCTGCTGCAGACTCTTATAGGGAAAGCTTAGTTAGGCTCCTGTAGGCTTCTTAGCTTGCTCCTTGCTGATTCTTATTGCTAAAAAATCACCCCACAACAGCTCTTTTGAGTGCTAATCTTGTTGTTGTGATCTATTTTTTTGTGTATGTGTCCCACTGACACTTGTGTTGCATAGACAACCTTGGTAATTCCTACTGTGTGTGCCACTGCCAGGCCCAGCACATTCAGTGACTACCTGTGTGTGTGACAGGTGCACATTGTAATACCCACTGCATATGCCTACCTGTTGTTCATTGTGCACCCACCCACCTACGTGAGCGCACGCAGTGTGATATATACCACTCCATGCATACCTGTTAACTGCACCTGTGTGACTGCACATTGTATTAGTCAAGTCAGTGCATACCTTTCACTTCATCCCCCCCCCAATATGGACAAAACAAAAGGCAGAGGCAGGCCACCTGGCAGGTCTGTTCAAAGTCTGTTCGAGGTCTCACTGTCATGAATTCGTGCGGCCCACGACCAAAGTACAGTGTTCAGTGTTTTTTCTCAAAAAAGGCGATACCTAAGCTGTACCGTGATGTTGAAAGGCAAGTGGTGACATCTCTGGCACACAGTGTTGGATCAAGGGTCCATCTGACCACGGATGTCTGGTCTGCAAAGCACGACGCTCAGGCCTGCCCGAAGACTAAGTCAGTCCCCACACACAGCAAATCTGCCTGCACGCCGTGTGACTGCCAGCCCCAAGACTAAGTCACTCTCCACACAGCACCTCTGCCCGCAGACCGCTTGACTGTCTTCTCCGCCACCACCAACAGGGTCCAGGACTACAGGCGGATTCCTGAATTTTTAAGGCCGCTGCTAGCAGCGGCCGCTATAATAATTTTTCTGGTGCGTGTACACGCCTGCCTAATTTTTCTGGCTGCACTGCAGCTGCAACAAAAAAACAAAAGGCATGTACATGTGCCAATTCCCCTTCGTGATCATCACCTTGCCGCGGTGAAGGGGCTTGCGTATCACAATGAAGCAATGACCGCCGGCTATATGAGTGTCTCGGGGGTGGCACACCCAAGATAATAAGGTCGTTGCTTCATTGTTAACAGACCAAATTTGATCAGATGGACAGTCACTGTTCTGTCATTCAGCTACTCAGCCTGACTATATGGGCTGGAAAGCCGCCATCACCTGCACTCTCTTCATGGTGCGCACCAGTCCAGCACAGCCATCACCACACAAACAGCTGTTTGCGGTGCATTACACAGTGAGTTTGGTGTGTCAGTGTGAAGCAATACACTAATTACACTCCCTGATTGATGTATACACATGCAAGATGTTTTAAAGCACTTTAGGCCTGCAATTTAGCATTCAATGTGATTTCTGCCCTTAAAACGCTGCTTTGCGTCAAATCCAGATTTTTCCCCAGGACTTTTGGCATCTATCCCACTTCACCATGCTCCCCTCCAGGTGTTAGACCCCTTGAAACATCTTTTCCATCACTTTTCTGGCCAGCATAAGTGTTTCTAGTTTTCAAAGTTCGTCTCCCCATTGAAGTCTATTGTGGTTCACGAAAGTTCGAGCAAACCGAACTTTCGTGGAAGGTTCGCGAACCTAAAATCGGAGGTTCAGGCCATCTCTACCGAACTGCACCACAAGCGTGCTGGCTGGCCCTGTTTTCACCTCTCCCTTAATTCCCCGGCACGGCATAGGTGCCCCGTAGTATTAGGTAGCAAGAAGAACCCTTAATAATAAGTAGCTAGAGGTGCCCCCTAGTTTTAGGTAGCTAGAAGAACCTCAGTATTGAGTAGCTAGTATTGAGTGTACCACTGGTGGAAGGGAGATCTCGTCAGTGGAATGCAGAAAGCAGGGTGAGCAGGGACGTAACTAAAAGTCCCCGGGCCCCCCTGCAAGAATTTGAGCAGGCACCCCCACCCCACCCTGGGGCCCGCTCATGCCCGTTTTGGGGGGGCAGGAGGGGTCGCAGCAGGAAGGGAGGGCTTTGCACATCAGCGGGGAGGGGGGACAGTTCCCCCCCCTCCCTCACCTCGGGCTCTCCACTCTGCACTCCCCCGCCTGCATCTAAGTGTCAGCAGCGGCAGCAGCAGCTATAATTACCTCCATTCACCACCGGAGGTCTAAGATCTGCAAGGGCTTCACATTACTTCCTGTTTTAACAGGAAGTAATGTGAAGCCCTTGCAGATCGGAGACCTCCGGTGGTGAATGGAGGTAATTATAGCTGCTGCCGCTGCTGCCACTTAGATAGATGCAGGAGGGGAGCGCAGAGGGGAGAGCCCGAGGTAAGGTAGTGGGGGACTGTCCCCCCTCCCCGGTGAAGTGCAAAGCTCTCCCCTCATGCTGCGACCCCTCCTGCCCCCCCCCCAAAATGGCCATGAGCGGGCCCCAGAGGGGCCCCACAGGGGCAGGAGCTGCTTCCCCTATTGTTACACCAGTGAGGGTGAGTAACCTCATTTATACTCTCATCAGGACTCTGCATAGGGAAGGATGGAGGGAGGCACTCAGAGAGCGGAGTGAGACGTCTTTCCCAGTGCCTTATGGTAAATCCGGCCCTTACTTGATATGCAAATTCCATACTTCGACTTCCTGCTATGCAGTAAGCGACACACTTATCTTTCAGTTTTATGCCAAAGTTTTTCTGCACTTCATGTGTGCTTATATGCAGAAAATGAGCATTTTTTTTTTTCATAGCAGCTAATGTAATTGATAGAGAAAACTGACAAAATGTGCAGAATTATCCTGCAGGATGTCATTTTTTTTTTCTGCACACGAAAAACACATTAAGGGCTTGATTCATTAAACCGTAATAACTCATATCACGGCTGTGCCAGCGTTTTTCATGCGTTATAACGCGAGTAACTTTTATTTTGCGCGCAATCACAAATGTTTGCGCGCAAACGCATGAAAATTCGCTTTTGCACGTGAAAAACGTTACGCGAGTTATAGCGCGTGCAAAAT
The DNA here is from genome assembly GCF_040937935.1 of Hyperolius riggenbachi. NCBI lineage: Eukaryota > Metazoa > Chordata > Amphibia > Anura > Hyperoliidae > Hyperolius > Hyperolius riggenbachi. The sequence goes on along the minus strand of NC_090648.1, from coordinate 78,471,698 downwards.
ATCATGCGGTTTAGTGAATCAAGCCCTAAGTGTGAATTAAGTGTGAATTAGCTCATTGATAAACTTGAGTACAGCAAAGTCCCCAATATCCTGTACTGTATACATGTGCTTGCCAGGACCTTGAGAAGCCAGCTGAAAAATCACTCCCCCCCACACCCGTGCCGAGTAAATTACTCTCCGAGTGTCCATGGGACTATGCTTTGGGTATTTTGGGGGTGTTTGCAGGACAAACAATATTCACTGAGTGTCTGTCACCATCTTATAACCTTCCTGTAGCTCCTAGAAGCTTTCTGATGTCCTCCATATATGGCTCCCTGTCACATGACCCGAGTCACATGACAAGCCGGGAGCCGTGCATGACCGCCAGAAAGCCGATAGGAGCTACTGGAAGGTTATAAGATGGCGCTGGACACTCGGTGAGTATTGCGTGTCCTGCAAAACCCTCCAAAAACCCCAAAGCATAGTCCCCTGGACTCTCAGTGAGCAGGGCTGCTCAAATCCGATCCGAGAGACATCCGGATAGTTGTTATCCGGAAATCTCCCAGTAAACCTGTGCGGGATGGGCGGGGGGGTCAATCTTACCTGTCTGACGTCTTCTTCGTCCATACCTCGGCATTCCCCACGATGCGCTCCTCTTACAAACACTTCCTCCTTCAACCCGGAAAGGAGGAAGTGTTTGTAATCACGTGACCACAGCTTAGACCGCATCGTGGGAGGCGTCGAGGGACGGACCGAAGAAAACATCAGACAGGTAAGATTGACGCTCACCCCGCACAGGTTTACTGGGAGATATCCGGATAGCAACTATTGGATTGGAGCAGCCCTATCGGTGAGTATTTTATGCTGTGTTGTGATTCTTTGGCCGATTGCTCAAGTTACCGGCAAGCACATGTAGACGGCATCAGGCAATCCCCGCCGTCCTCAGGCATGCTGGTTAGTTGAGACTTTCAGTTGCCTGATTTCTGGATAATGGGTATTTTGCTGCATACTAAAAAATAGTCATTATTTTAAAGATGTTTCATTTCAAAAAGTAACACTGCTAAAAAGTTGCATTCACAGGCTCTCTGCTGTAAACTGGGAAGGTTTTTTTGTTTTGTTTTGCTTTAAACAAACAACACTAGAATGACTCAGAGAGAGAGAGAGAGAGAGCATGTAGCCAGTTTGCTGTATTTTGTATGCAATCACAGTTTTTTCTTCTATATGAGCTCTGCTTGTGGCCCTCAGAGACATGCTGCCCATAGCTGGCCTACTTAAAACGCAAGAAGACAAGTCATAATCACCCATGAGCAGGGCAGTGGGGACCAACCTAAGTACAATGTCCCAAGGCAAGATGTTGCTAAAACAGGATGGAGCGTTAAATGAAATCTTCTATTTTTGAAAACATTTGCAGAGATTTTGAGCCAGGCAAAGACCATGGTCTGGTGAACCAGATTGTCTCAAATTAAGCTACATGACCAATGTTTTTCTTTTGCATTTGTATTTTATTTTATAGAGAGTCAAAAGCTAAATTTTTGTTTAAAAACGTATGCAGAGTTCAGGCCTGGGCAACCTTCTCCTGTTTATAAGTGATGTCCCGCTCTCTCTACTGCAGTCTTTCAATGTTTAAAAATGTATGTAACATACCAGTAAAATACAACATATTCTTTGTTTTAAGAGTGTTAAAAATTATCTTTACTTTTTTGTCTACAGCCATCTATGCTAAATTTTTGATTAAAAATGTACAGTGTTTCCCCGAAAATAAGACAGTGTCTTATATTAATTTTTGCTCTAAAAGATGTGCTAGGGCTTATTTTCAGAGGATGTCTTATTTTTGGGCAAACACACTGGTATTTTTCCTATACAAAATGTACATACTGTATGCCATGTGCAACATACACAGAGCTTGTGGTTTGCAGATATTGGCTCTCAATTACAAGAAATTGATTCTGCTGATCACGTGGGTAAGAGTTTATTTCTTGCAGGCAGAGAACTCTGTCAGGCTCCCCAGAGCTATGATAGGATAAGCTGTGTGTTTGTGTCCTGGGAAGAGGTGAAGAGGTGAAGTGCTGGTGATGCTTATCATCACAACAGATCAGAAGGGCTGGCTCTATGTAACATATCAGTGAATTACAACATACAGTAGTCTTTGTTTTAAGAGTGCTAAAAATTGTCTTTACCTTTTTTCAGTCTACAGTCATCTATGCTGTCCTAGACATGCCACCTGATTCAGTACATGCTTTTTTGCAGCGAGGGTCAGATTTTCCATAAGGCACTGTAGGCTCATGCCTACAGGCGCCTAATGTTGAAAAGGTGGCTCACTACCATCCCCAAGTGCTTCCCTTCCTCCTTCCCTATGCAGAGTCCCGAGAAGAGCATGAACGAGTTTTCCTGCAGCTAGTGGTATCTCTAGCTACCTAATACTTGGGGGCACCTGTGGCTACTCAATATTGGGAGTACTTAAAAGTACCTAATACTAAGGGGCACCTGTAGCTACCTATGCAGGGCACGTTAAGTAGGGTAGAGGAAACAGCTGGGCCAGCCAGCTCACTTGTGGTACGGTTCAGCGGGGGTTTGTGGATGGCGAAGTCTAGGGTGGCAGAACATCTGTGACTGTAGGCTTCATTGATGTAAATCCAGGCCTGCTTGCAGCCATGATGGCATTCACCATTTCCTACATGGCACCCTCCTTTGTGAAGCCTGGGCAGTTCATCTGTCTTGATTACTAGAATTGATTAATTATCTCTGGAGAAAAGTCACATAGGTGAATTAGATTATGTTACGGATTTCTGGACCAATTTGCAAGATACATTTTGGCTTTTCTGGAGGAAGTACACTAAAGTATATGGTGCCGGCTTAAAAGGAACCTGAGGTGAGTGTAATATGGAGAGTGACATATTCATTTCCTTTTAAGTAATACCAGTTGCCTGGCAGTCCTGCTGATCTTGTGGTGGTCAATAGTATCTGAATCTGAATTATATACCTGAAAGAAGCATGCAGCTAATCTAGTCAGACTTCAGAATTATAAGAATTAGAGGCAGAGGATTATGAGAATCAGATTTATTCACCAAGCACGACTCTGTCGGGTTTTGCGCGTACTACAGCTCAGAATGTACATAAACAAGACAAGAAATAATAGCACAGGAACACAATAGCAGCAACATTAACAAGATACATTCTGTTACAAGATACAGTGTTTCAATAGTCGGTTTATCAGAAGCATCTGCCCACAGCTGCAAACCTACAATTCAAGAGGTTAAATGGAAGAGGGGAAGAAAGAGTTTGTGTGCCTAGTGGTCCTGGTGGAGATGGCCCAAAATCTCCATCCACATGAGAGCCTATTGAAGAATCGTTGCCCAGAAGATGCCAAGAAGGTAGCCTTGGCTCAACAGCAGGACAGCCGGGCAACAGGTATAGTTTAGAATTAAATACTTGTCAGCCTGGATAAATCCCTCACCTCTGGTTCCCTTTAAAGAGAATCTGTATTGTTAAAATCGTACAAAAGTAAACATACCAGTGCGTTAGGGGACATCTCCTATTACCCTCTGTCACAATGTCGCCGCTCCCCGCCGCATTAAAAGTAGTTAAAAACAGTTTTAAAAAGTTTGTTTATAAACAAACAAAATGGCCACCAAAACAGGAAGTAGGTTGATGTACAATATGTCCACACATAGAAAATACAACCATACACAAGCAGGCTGTATACAGCCTTACTTCTGAATCTCAAGAGATCACTTGTGTGTGTTTACCTTCTGACCCCTTCAGCTCTCACCCACTGAAGTGACAGGCTTCCTGCAGACAGCTCTGCCTATGTGGTTAATTCCTCAGTATGTGACCTTCCAGCTCCTTTCACAGCCTAGGATTTTTATCCAGCTCTCTTCTATCACTGATAAGATAGCAGAGAAGCTGCTGGCTTATGTAAATAACACACACACTGGAGTGTGCATAGAGGAACAGATCTGCACGGAAGAGTTGGCAGCCTTCCAGACACAGGCCCACAAGTCTGACAGGGGAAAGATACATTGATTTATTACAGAGACTGTAATAGTACAAAGTGCTGCAGTAAGCCACAACACATTAGAATAGGTTTAGGAACTTGTAGGATGGTAGAAAAAACGTTGTAATTTTTGTTACAGAGTCACTTTAAAGGGGTTCTGTGGGGGGGGTCTGAGGATAAAAACCAGCACTTACCTGGGGCTTCTATCAGCCCCATGTAGCAGTGATGTCCCCCGCCGCCCTCCTCCGATCCGCCGTTCCCCGCCGCCGTCCCCGGTCGGGCCTGCTCACTACCGCCCGCGTCATCGGTAGCTTACTGCGCAGGCGCAGTACAAGAAAACTTTGTACTGCGCAGTAAGCTTCAGAGGACGCGAACGGCAGCGCACATTATTCGGCTATGTCAGATGAATAATTGCCTGGTGCTGGCGGCGGGGAACGGTGGATCAGAGGAGGATAGCATGGGACATGACCGCTACATGGGGCAGATAGAAGCCCTAGGTAAGTGGCGGTTTTTATCCTTAGACACCCCCCCCCCCCCCCACACACACACACACACACACACAGAACCCCTTTAAGTGCAAAACCCCTAACCATGCTATCATTACCAAGATTTTGTATGAAAGACAAGGTCACTTGTGGGAACATGACCTATTTTTTACAATCTAGTAGTTGTGAAAATTGACTTTAAATTGTAAGAGTAATAAAAACATACACGCTGAAGGCTGTAATATATTAGTAAAGAAAACATCATCTAATTTTTTCTTTTCTAGTTTAACGTCTTTGGGGGGTCTTCAATCCAGGATCTCCCTCTTCCTTCCTTCTCCTTTTTCTCTCTACACCTTTTTTTCCTCGAGGAGTCTTCACCATACATTTAATCCTGGCAGCATGAGTGGAAGAGTCCTCAATCTTCTGCCTTCAAAAACCAGTGTCAAAGTGACATAAATTTTTTATTTATACTAGTGGACTATTTCACTCAGGGCCATCAAGGATCATACAAGTCCTTTCATAGTCCATAACATCACTGGGGAAATCCTACCAGAAGTTTGATGCTGACTTCTGAAGAGAGATTGGGGACCTGGCCCCTCTCGCTGGAGGACTTCAATCAACATCAAAAGACTTTTCAAGCAATACATGAAAACACAAGGAAGATGTAACGATCGGTGAAGCACAGAGAGGATCTGATTACCGGTGATCTGCAGTATCACTGGGAATACAGATGTATACCAGATTATACGTGATCTGCAGTATCACCGATAATCCGATATACTAGCTAACTTCTGTTCACCTGAGTAGAGTGTAGTGTTTGGTGTAACAGTAACACTTAGAGGACTAGGCCTCAGTGCAGCAAGGAGTACTGCACAGATTGCTTCCGCATACCTGAGCTCTCCAAGATGGGAGGAGTCAGACTGACAGCAGGAAGGATAGTCTGAAAGTGACACTCAGGAGGAGATGTCACTGACAGGACAGGGAACCGCCTCCAAGTGTAAGGTCGGTTCTCGAGGTCAGACAAGCCAGGTCGTACACACACGGACAGACAAAGTACAAGATCATAAAGCAGAGGCGGAGTCTAGGTACAGGCAGAGTTCAGCAACAGGGTATCAGAAATATCGAGGTACAAGATCAGGAGGCAGAAACAGAGTCTAAGGACGAGCCGGGGTTCGGCAACAGAGTATCAGAAATATCGAGGTACAAGGTCAGAGTTCAGGAGGATAGTCAGGCAGGCAAAAAGTCTTAACAGATAATCACAATCAAACTAGTACTTTAGCTATCAACAGAATCTAGCTAAGTGTAGGATTACAGCTCCAGCTGGTCCCGGCACACTTGCGGATCTAACTATCTGACTACGGATCTGGGTGCTCCCACATATGTGATCGCAACGCCAGACACCCAACAACTGAACAGCTGGCAGTATATATACACGGAGGCCTCTCCAGCACCTCCCTAAGTGCTGGACCAATCAGGAGGGGAGCCAGAGTCCGCTGACCAACCTGGTCAGCTGACTCATTTCTGGCTGGCATATATGCTCTGCCTCAGTGCGCGCACGTCATTCTTACCCTAGAGGGACTACGTGTCCCAGCCACCCCAACACCGCTCTGCGGTGTTGCAGCCAGAGGGCCATGCGCGCTAACCGCCGCGTTGGACGCGACGGTTTTCCCACGCTCCGCCAAGCCCTGCACGGGGACATCCGCCTCAGACTGAGTGGAGGCGGCTGACTCCCCGTGCTCTGCCTCGCTGGATGTGGAAGCAGCCGCCCCGCTCTGAGAGCGAGCAGCTGTGCTTCCACATTTTCTGACAGTACCCCCCCCCCCCCCCCCCGAGGAGTGGACTCCGGACAACTCCTTCCAGGTTTTTCTGGGTGCAAAGTGTGAAACTCCCTTTTTAACTCATCAGCATGCATGCGAGTCCCTGGTACCCATTGTCTCTCCTCAATGCCGTACCCTCTCCAATGCACTAAATATTGTATCGAGTTCTGAACAATGTGTGAGTCTAAAATCTTTTCCACCTCGTATTCAGGTTGGTCATCTACCAACACAGGAGGAGGAGGAGTGGGACCCACCTGGACCGCAGGTTTGAGTAGGGACACATGAAACGACCTTACGCCCCGCATGCTGGCAGGAAGATCAATGGCGTAAGTCACGTTATTGATTCTTTTGGTCACTGGGAATGGACCCACAAACCTGGGACCCAGTTTGGCAGAAGGTTGCTTCAGGGTCAAGTGACATGTGGACACCCAGACTAAATCCCCTGGCTGAAACTTCCATTCCACGGAATGTCTCTTGTCTGCTTGACCCTTCTGACTCTGGAACGCCTTCTGCAAATTCCCCTTAACAATTCCCCAATTGTCCCTGAGTGACCTCTGCCAATCCTCCAGTGCTGGAAATGGTGACGAGACAACTGGAAAAGGGGAGAATTTGGGTCACCTCCCTGTCACAATCTGGAATGGAGAGAACCCAGATGAGGAATTCTTCAAATTATTTTGTGCGAATTCCGCGAAGGGCAAAAATTTTACCCAGTCACTCTGTGCCTCCGCAACGTAACATCTTAGGAATTGCTCCAAAGACTGGTTGATACGTTCCGTCTGCCCATTAGTCTGTGGGTGGTAGCCTGATGAAAAAGACAATTTCATGCCCATTTGGTGGCAAAATGCCCTCCAGAATCCAGACACAAATTGGACTCCCCTATCCGACACAATGTCTTCCGGAATGCCATGCAGCCGGAAGACGTGAATGATGAACAACTCGGCCAGTTCCTGAGCCGAGGGGAGTCCTTTCAGGGGCACAAAGTGGGCCATTTTGCTAAAACGGTCGACTACCACCCAAATGACCGACATTCCTTCAGACCTGGGCAATTCTCCCACAAAATCCATGGACAAGTGAGTCCATGGCTCACTCGGGGTGGGCAAAGGCTGCAGCTTACCTACAGATGCCAGCCGGGAGGGTTTACTCTTGGCACAGACCGCACACTCCCTGACATACTCCTTGCAATCTGTTGCCAAAGAAGGCCACCAAGCACACCTGGCAATCAGATCCTGCGTTCTGGCAGCTCCAGGATGACCAGCATTCTTATGGGTGTGAAAGAGATGCAGGACTTGTAAACGAAAAGGCAGAGGGATAAACATAACCCCTTCGGGTTTTCCCTCAGGAACATCCTGCTGAAAGGGGCCCAAAACCTCTGTCCAATCCTCCCAAGTCTCCGTTGCGGCTAACACTAGTTCCCACGGGATGATGGAGTCAGGAGCGGGTGGCTGTGCCGTTTCTGGTTCAAAACACCTGGAGAGGGCATCTGCCTTGACGTTTTTGCTGCCTGGGGTGTACGTGATTATAAACCTAAACCTTGTAAAAAATAAAGACCATCGGGCCTGACGAGGATTTAGCCTCTTTGCCCCCTCGATGTATTCCAAGTTCTTGTGGTCGGTGTAAACTGTGATCGTGTGTTCTGCCCCCTCTAACCAGTGGCGCCATTCCTCAAATGCCAATTTAATGGCCAGAAGTTCCCGGTTGCCTATATCGTAATTTCTTTCTGCAGGTGAGAACCTACGGGAAAAGTAAGCGCACGGGTGTAATCTGCCCTGCAAGCCTGATCGTTGAGACAACACCGCCCCCACCCCAACTTCTGAGGCATCAACCTCCACAATAAAGGGAAAAGACGTGTCCACATGCCTCAAAATTGGTGCTGAGCAAAATAATTTCTTAAGAAGAGAAAATGCTGCCACGGCTTCAGGGGACCAGTGGTTGGTATCTGCCCCTTTTTCCGTCAGACTGGTAAGGGGGGCAACTAACGTGGAGTACCCCTAAATGAACCTCCTGTAATAGTTGGCAAAACCTAAAAATCTTTGTAGGGCTTTTAACCCCACCGGCTGTGGCCACTCCAACACCGCTGTGACCTTGGCAGGATCCATTGAAAGGCCCGAGGTGGAAATTACGTACCCTAGGAATGTGACAGTAGGCACCTCGAAAATACACTTTTCCACCTTAGCATAGAGCCTATGTTGTCTTAATTTGTTCAAAACAAACTTCACGTGGACCCTGTGCTCGGAGAGGTTATTGGAATAGATTAATATATCATCAAGGTATACCAGCACGAATCTACCCAATACCTCCCGGAATACCTCATTGATTAATTCTTGGAAGACGGCTGGCGCATTGCACAACCCGAAGGGCATCACTAGGTACTCGTAATGCCCGTCGGGTGTGTTGAAGGCCGTCTTCCACTCATCGCCCTCTCTAATGCGGATTAGATTGTATGCCCCCCTCAGATCCAACTTAAAGAAGATTTTTGCGGCTGTGACCTGTGTAAATAAATCGTCTATCAAGGGTAACGGATAGCGATTTTTTACCGTGATTTTATTGAGGCCCCGATAATCAATACAAGGTCGGAGACCCCCGTCTTTCTTCTTAACGAAAAAGAAACCGGCCCCAGCAGGCGACCGGGAGGGCCGGATGAACCCCTTGGCCAAGTTATCACGAATGTATTCCTGCATAGCCATCTTCTCTGGACCGGACAAGTTATACAGGTGACCTCTAGGAGGCATACAACCAGCATGGAGATCAATGGGGCAATCGAACGGGCGATGAGGAGGTAATTGATCAGCAGACTTAGGACAAAATACATCGGAGAACTCAGAATACTCTTCGGGAACCCCCTCCACACAAATCTTGGTCCGACCCAATGTCACCTTCCCTAAACACTGTTGGTGACAATGATCGGACCATCTGGTTACCTGACCCGTAGTCCAGTCTATGTGTGGAGAATGGACTTGTAACCACGGCATGCCTAGGATGATAGTGGAGGTTGACATACACAATACAAAAAACTGTAGTTGTTCCCCATGCAGTACCCCTAACGTGACTTTCACCTGCGGAGTCTGTGACAGGGGACGATCCCGTTGCAGAGGGGAATCGTCTACTGCCATGACCTGAATGGGGGGACTTACTGGAGTGAGGGGAATACCCAACTCCTGAGCAAATTCAAGGTTCATAAAATTAGCCGCTGAGCCAGAATCAATAAAAGCCTCAGTGGCTACAGACTTATTCTCCCATGTAATCGTACAGGGGAGAAGCAATTTTTTCTCTTTTTGGGGTGAGAAAGGTGTGCCTAGGGTGTCACCCCCCACTACTCCTAGGCAGACTCGTTTCCCGGCTTGTTAGGGCAGTTTCGCACCCTATGCCCCGCTTCTGCACAGTACAGGCACAATTGTTCAGCTATTCTCCGCCTTCGCTCCACCTGGGTCAGTTTTGATCGACCCATCTGCATTGGCTCGGGTGGAGGTAAGGCCGGAAAGGAAGAGACAGGCGGAGATGTCGTTACTGAGGGTGCAGCGGATGGTGCCGCATAAGATGTCACCCTGACATGGTGACTGCCCCGAGTCTGCCTCTGATGGCGTAGCCGACGGTCGACTCAAATGGCCGATGAGATGGCCTCATCGACTGTCTGGGGCTCGGGTAAGGTAAACATTAGGTCGGAGACCTCCTCCAACAACCCAGACAGGAAGTAATCCATCAGGGCATAGGTGTCAAATCTGGCGGTAACTGACCACCTACGAAATTCTGCCGCGTAATCCTCGACCGAGCCTCTGCCTTGCCGCAAAAGTTTGAGCTTCCGCTCAGAGGTTGACGCAAGGTCAGGGTCGTCGTATATCACTGCCATGGCCTTAAAAAATTCCTCTACCGAGGTCAGAGCTGTATCTGTGGGAGGCAAGTTGTATGCCCAGGACTGGGAATCACCAGTTAACAAGGTTTTAATAAAAATGACCCGTTGGGTCTCAGTCCCCGAGGATCGGGGTCTCAACTCGAAATATGACAACACTCTACTCTTAAAATTCCGGAAGTTAGACTTGTGGCCGGAAAATTTATCAGGTACAGGCATACGTATGTCATCACTGGGAGGGATCGCACTGAATCAACTGACGTCTGAAGGGTTCGCACAGAGCCTGTTAGGGCATCAATTAATGCTTTGTGCTGGCCCAGTGCTTGATGGATGTTATCCACCGAAGTGGCAAGCACATTCAGAGGGTCAGCGCGTGCGTCCATCTGTTTTTTGGTCTGGCGTTCTGTAACGATCGGTGAAGCACAGAGAGGATCTGATTACCGGTGATCTGCAGTATCACTGGGAATACAGATGTATACCAGATTATACGTGATCTGCAGTATCACCGATAATCCGATATACTAGCTAACCTCTGTTCACCTGAGTAGAGTGTAGTGTTTGGTGTAACACTTAGAGGACTAGGCCTCAGTGCAGCAAGGAGTACTGCACAGATTCCTTCCGCAGACCTGAGCTCTCCAAGATGGGAGGAGTCAGACTGACAGTAGGAAGGATAGTCTGAAAGTGACACTCAGGAGGAGATGTCACTGACAGGACGGGGAACCGCCTCCAAGTGTAAGGTCGGTTCTCGAGGTCGGACAAGCCATGTCGTACACACACGGACAGACAAAGTACAAGATCATAAAGCAGAGGCGGAGTCTAGGTACAGGCAGAGTTCGGCAACAGGGTATCAGAAATATCGAGGTACAAGATCAGGAGGCAGAAACAGAGTCTAAGGACGAGCCGGGGTTCGGCAACAGAGTATCAGAAATATCGAGGTACAAGGTCAGAGTTCAGGAGGATAGTCAGGCAGGCATAAAGTCTTAACAGATAATCACAATCAAACTAGTACTTTAGCTATCAACAGAATCTAGCTGTAGGATTACAGCTCCAGCTGGTCCCGGCACACTTGCGGATCTGACTACGGATCTGGGTGCTTCCACATATGTGATCGCAACGCCAGACACCCAACAACTGAACAGCTGGCAGTATATATACACAGAGGCCTCTCCAGCACCTCCCTAAGTGCTGGACCAATCAGGAGGGGAGCCAGGGTCAGCTGACCAACCTGGTCAGCTGACTCATTTCTGGCTGGCATATATGCTCTGCCTCAGTGTGCGCGCGCGCGTCATTCTTACCCTAGAGGGACTACGTGTCCCAGCCACCCCAACACCGCTCTGCGGTGTTGCAGCCAGAGGGCCATGCGCGCTAACCGCCGCGTTGGACGCGGCGGTTTTCCCGCGCTCCGCCAAGCCCTGCACGGGGACAGCCGCCTCAGACTGAGTGGAGGCTGCTGACTCCCCATGCTCTGCCACGCTACATGTGGAAGCAGCCGCCCCGCTCTGAGAGCGAGCGGCTGCGCTTCCACGTTTTCTGACAGAAGAGGGGAATCCTGGTTTACAGACCCCAAAGACTTCAGGGCAGAGAGGAACGTACAAAAATGTATTTTAATTATTGTTTTATTCATAAGTGAAAAATTTGGTATAATTGTTTTTTTAATTACTTGTAACACTTGGGGTGGGTGGGTAAGAGATCTAAGACTACTGCATCGATTCACTTGGGGTGGGATAGCTATGTGCTTGTAGTGGTGGGACTAGGCACATAGCATAAGAGCCCCCTGCCTGTTATTGATGGCCATCTCCACCAGAAAAGGTTGATGTTGGAAGTAACATGAATGGATAACAACAGACAAAAATCTTCTTCTCATCTCTGCTCCAAATGCCAGGATACAAGGGCCAGTTGAGTAGTACTTTTGATACATGAGAAAATAATTGCTTGGTTGTGCAATGCATTTTAGCACTTGAACAAAGTTAGTCCTCAAAGGATAATTGTGACAAATATACTGCTTTAAGGACAGATTAACTGAGAGTGATATGAAGGCTGAACTATTTATTTCCTTTTAAACAATACTAGTTGCCTGGCAGTCTTACTAGTCTTTTGGATATCAGTAGTGTTTGAATCACATAACTGAAACAAGCATGAGGCAAATCCATTCAGAAAAAATACACAAAAAAGTAAAAATACACATTTAACACTACATTTTACACTTTACATTAAATAAAAAATAAATTAATACCTCCTTCCCCTTTCCATAAATAGTAACGTTAGGGACTTCACTTTTTTTTTTTTTTTACTATGTATGGCATGAGGGCATATTACTGTTATTTTTTGCAAATACAGGCTTGTAATTATTGATCCTGCACAAAAAACTCAAAACATGACAAATACACCTTTATTTCAAAATAATATGTTGTCACCATATATTGTACTAGGGACTCAATTTAAACTTTGTAATAACAGGGACAAATGGGCAAATAAAATGTGTGGGTTTTATTTACAGTAGCATTGTTTATTTTAAAATGATAGGAGATGGAATTGGAGAAATATTGATTTTTTCCCCCAAGTTTTCCCTTTAAATTGAATAGAAAATAAAGCAATTACTGCAAACAAATATCACCCCCAAAAAAGCCTAATTTGTGGTTAAAAAAAAAAGTTAAAGTATAGATAATGTTTGTGTGATAAGTAGTGATTAAGTTATTGGTGAATGAAAGGCAGTAGGAGCACTGACAGGTGAAAACTGCTCTAGTCCGTTAGATTAAAAACCCTTGGGGGTGAAGTGGTTAAAGTGTCTTTTGTCACAAGGCCGCCAATTGATTGTCAGCTCTCCAGCCCAGCCTAGTGCTTTCTCGCGGCAGCAAACATCAGCCACAAAGCTGTGCGTTCCTCTCTGTCTTTGGTGCCTTTGATCTTGCAAGGCAAGCCTGTAATGCTCTTCATTGGGATTTAAAATATTCCCTTTCCATATGTGAGAGTGTGAAGCGGAAGCCTCGACTGAGAAAGTGGAAAAACACCAGCACACAGATCTCGGGAAGAGCGGTGCTTTCCACCCTGTCAGGGCTGGAGGAAAGAGTGGCAGAAGGAGAGCGGGGCCCTGGGATTTATATAATGAAGGAAGAACTCAAACAAGGTGCTGAAATGGACAGATTCTGCCGCCATACCTGCGTTCTACAGCTGTTGGAGTCAAGGTTCACTCCCGGCTGTCAGAACTCTGCTTATTTATGAAATACAGAACTTGTTAAAACTTCACAAACCTGATTAATTTTCCTCTTTTCTCAGCCTAAAGAACAGCTGTTAGAAACATCACTTACCTCACCCCAACAATGTGCTCAAACGGTTTTCAAAGAGCTTATTGTTCCCTCTAACTTCCTTTTAAAGCAAACGTATTCTCATGTCGCATGCCTGCTTTTATTTTGGCAAGTAAGGTTAATTTTAATTTTCCATTGTGAATCCCGATCACAATCAGAATTACACTGTGAGCAATCACGGTTCCACTCGTTTTCAACTACTGTGTTTTTGTTGTGGTTTTGCCATGTAAGTACAAATATATATTTATAAATATACCTACTGTATATATTTATATATAGATAGAAAGATAGATAGATAGATACTGTATATACATATATAAGCATATATATATATATATATATATATATATATATTGTAACGATTGTGGAACTATCTCCGTGATCAGCGCACAAGGAGTGAGCTGACACGGCGGAAGTCTTCCACAAGCGTAGGGAAGGAGAGTACCCAGCTTTGGTGCAAGCACCAGTAGAGGGAAATTCCCACCGGCAGATGGAGCTGTGGAGTCCAGAGGATTAAAACCCTCTGCGCTGCCACAGATGCCAGCTGAGAATTGCCCGAATTGCAACAATGCAGGGCAAGATAGCCCTTAAAGAGAAGAGCACAGAGATAGGCTAAATGTGTGTTCCCCAATCTAGTCGCCACCCAGCGACGGTGAACACACATTCGCAGAAACAAAGTATGAACGCGATCGCGAGAGAGGCGATTGCCAGAAGTGACACAAGACAAATCAGAACAGAACACAAGAGTAGCAAAGGCACAGCAAACGACAATGAGAAATAACTAAAATAACAAACGCTAACTAAACGCAAACACCGCACTCATTCGCAACAGCGAATGCGTTTACAGCGCGATCTCCACACGTTAAGCGCAACAGAGACAAGCACGCCTAACTAACCACCGGCAGACAAACATGAAACAAAGAACGCGAACGCTTGCTTAACGGTTACCTCACCGAGCCTACAGCAAGCGTTCGTACCAGACAAGACAGACAAACAGAAAACAGGAATACGAGAGGAAAGATCCACTGCTCTTTCCGTCAGAGCGAGTGCGATCCGAGTACAGGGACAAGAAAGCAGATCAGAAGGATCCACAGCCGCTACCGCTAGGGGCTAGTGCGATTCAAGCTCGACAGACAGATGAGATAGCAGGGAGCAACCGCTGCTCCAGCTATACTCCAAGAACAAAGATCAGAAGGATCCACAGCCGCTACCGCTAGAGGCTAGTGCGATCCAAATAAGACAGATTAACAGAAGGGGCTACCAGTAGCGACCGCTGCTCTGGTTAGCACCCCAGACAAACAGAATGATTTCCTGACAACCACCGTTGGTGACAGGACAATCGCAACAGAGAGGCAATACAGACAAAACAGATAGCAAGCTAACTGCACTAGGGAAGCTGCCTAGTGCAGTCCCAAGAATTACTCTAAGATAACTTTGACAAGAAATAGCATGGCTGACACTCTAGGAGTGTTTCAACAAACCCTGAAGGAATGACCAGCAAAGCATTCCGGGAAAAACATGGCTTACATAGTGCCAGTCATCACAGGAGGCAGGTAGGGGATCTGCATAACGAATGTATGCAAATTCCTCAACAGCAGAACAGAACAGAAACCTGCAAAGGAAAGACAGGTCTCTCTTCCAGAGACCCGCAGCCCACAGACTAGAGGAATGGCCAAACAGCTGTCCGCCTGCGCAGCCAGCCGAGCGGATCCACACACACACACACACACACACACACACACACACACACACACACACACACACACACACACACACACACACACACACACACACACACACACACACACACACACACACATATATATATATAGAGCTATAATGAGCAGCACAAACCAAATTTTATGCAATACTATACAAAAATATTCGGCCCCTTTGAAGATTTCCACATTTTGGCACATTACTGCCACAAACATGAATCAATTTTATTGGAATTCCACGTGAAAGACCAATACAAAGTGGTGTACATGTGAGAAGTGGAACGAAAATCATACGATTCCAAACATTTTTTACAAATCAATAACTGCAAAGTGGGGTGTGCATAATTTTTTAGCCCCCTTTGGTCTGAGTGCAGTCAGTTGCCCATAGACATTGCCTGATGAGTGCTAATGACTAAATAGAGTACACCTGCGTGTAATCTAATGTCAGTACAAATACAGATGCTCTGTGACGACCTCAGAGGCTGTCTAAGAGAATATTGGGAGCAACAACACCATGAAGTCCAAAGAACACACCAGACAGGTTAGGGATAAAGTTATTGAGAAATGTAAAGCAGGCTTAGGCTACAAAAAGATTTCCAAAGCCTTGAACATCCCACAGAGCACTGTACAAGCGATCATTCAGAAATGGAAGGAGTATGGCACAACTGTAAACCTACCAAGACAAGACCGCCCACCTAAACTCACAGGCCGAACAAGGAGAGCTCTGATTAGAAATGCAGTCAAGAAGCCCATGGTGACTCTGGACAAGCTGCAGAGATCTACAGCTCAGGTGGGGGAATCTGTCCATAGGACAACTACCGTATTTTTCGGACTATAAGACGCTTCGGACTATAAGACGCACCCAGGCTTAGAGGGCAAAAACCAGGAAAAAAAAAAAAACACACTAAACTTGGTGCGTCTATAGTCTAGGAGCATCTTATAAACTTTCTCCCAGCTACAGCAATGGCTGTGTGGACATATATGTGCTGCCTGGACAATGTAGGAGCTGCTGCAATCAGGAGGATGCCAAGGAACAGCAATTATGGTAGTGAAATGGGTGGCAGAGTCTCTCAAGTAATGGATAGGGCCCTGTAAGTGGAATGCTGCAGTGTTGCATCATAAGCTGTCACTAAGCCAGGCAGCACATCCAACCACCAGAAGACAGTGTGGATGTTGAGCACCTCCTATTATAGATATAGATAGATATACACACCACACACACACACACACACACACACACACACACACACACCATACACACACACACACACACACACACACCATACACACACACACACACACACACCATACACATACACACACCATACACATACCATACACATACACACACCATACACATACACACACACGCACCATACATACACACACACACACACACACACACACACACACACCATACACCATACACACAGACCATACACACAGACCATACACACACACACATATACACACACATATACACACACACACACACACACCATACACACACACACACACACACACACACACACACACACACACACACACACACACACACACACACACACCATATAGAATTAGACTCACTCCTGTCTCTTGCACCTACTGCTAATGCTACCTTATACATGAAATGCTGGCTGGGAGCTTTTCAAGGCAAGTAAGAGCACATTGGCATGAGGTACTATTTATATAGATCAATACTAATATTTACTTTCTACTGTGTAATTTTGTGTATTGTGCTGGTATGCCTCCCTACCATCCTCTATTCCTTGTGCACTGTGGTCATCCTCGGTTAAAGCTTCAGATCCAGGCAGACAGCATGTGAGTAATCTGATCCCTGCACAGCTGGACATCGTCTCTCTGCTGTCTGTTGTCCAGCGCTGCGATCCTCCCCGTGTCTCTCAGCCCCAGTGAGATCATATGACAATGATGACATGCAGGAAGTAAGACAAGGCTGAGAGACACGGGGACAAAGTAGGATCGCAGCGCTGGACAACAGACAGCAGAGAGAGAGAGACACGATGTCCAGCTGTGCAGGGATCAGATTACTCACATGCTGTATGCCTGGATCTGAAGCTTTAACTGAGGATGACTCACATGCCATTTGCCTCGGTCTAAAGCTTTAACTGAAGATGATGACCACAGCAAGCATGGAATAAACAATGGTAGGGAGGAATAACACAGGACCGCAGCACAGCAGATTAAAGCTCTCCCAATGCTCTGATTGTTTAGGGATGGTCTCGAGAGCAGGAAGACGGCTCCTTCTTTGGACCAATCACTGCGCTGACTCAGTAGCAGTGACGTTTCATATCACTGGCATCTGATAGGTCACTGCTACTGAATGAGGGCAGTGATTGGCTCAATGAAGGAGCTCTGGTCCCGCCCTCAAGACCATCGGGCTCCCATTAACACACCGAGCAGTGGGAGAGCTTTATTCAGTGTGTTAAACGACAGGGCAGCAGCGGCTGTGATCTGCGGCTGCAGTATGCATTTGTGGGGGACACCTTCGGACTATAAGACGCACTGACTTTTTCCCCCAACTTCTGGGGGAGAAAAAGTGCGTCTTATAGTCCGAAAAATACGGTATTAGTCGTGCACTGCACAAAGTTGGCTCTTACGGAAGAGTGACAAGAAGAAAGCCATTCTTAACAGAAAAGCATAAGAAGTCCCGTTTTTAGTTTGCCACAAGCCATGTGGGGGACACAGCAAACATGTGGAAGAAGGTGCTCTGATCGGATGAGACCAAAATGGACCTTTTTGGCCAAAATGCAAAATGCTATGTGTGGCAGAAAACTAACACTGCCCATCACTCAGAACACACCATCCCCACTGTCAAATATGGTGGTGGCAGCATCATGCTCTGGGGTTGCTTCTCTTCAGCAGGGACGGGGAAGCTGGTCAAAGTTGATAGGAAGATGGATGGAGCCAAATACAGGGCAATCTTGGAAGAAAACCTCTTGGAGTCTGCAAAAGACTTGAGACTGGGGTGGAGGTTCACCTTCCAGCAGGACAATGACCCTAAAGATAAAGCCAGGGCAACAATGGAATGGTTTAAAACAAAACATATCCGTGTGTTAGAATGGCCCAGTCAAAGTCCAGATCTAAATCCAATCGAGAATCTGTGGCAAGATCTGAAAACTGCCAAAATGCAAAATGCTATGTGTGGCAGAAAACTAACACTGCCCATCACTCAGAACACACCATCCCCACTGTCAAATATGGTGGTGGCAGCATCATGCTCTGGGGTTGCTTCTCTTCAGCAGGGACGGGGAAGCTGGTCAAAGTTGATAGGAAGATGGATGGAGCCAAATACAGGGCAATCTTGGAAGAAAACCTCTTGGAGTCTGCAAAAGACTTGAGACTGGGGTGGAGGTTCACCTTCCAGCAGGACAATGACCCTAAAGATAAAGCCAGGGCAACAATGGAATGGTTTAAAACAAAACATATCCGTGTGTTAGAATGGCCCAGTCAAAGTCCAGATCTAAATCCAATCGAGAATCTGTGGCAAGATCTGAAAACTGCTGTTCACAAACGCTGCCCATCTAATCTGACTGAGTTGGAGCTGTTTTGCAAAGAAGAATGGACAAGGATTTCAGTCTCTAGATATGCAAAGCTGGTAGAGACATACCCTAATAGATTGTTGAAAGATTTTTTGCATACAGTTGGGGCTAGGGGTACCCCAACATAGTGAGGAAGCTGCAGGCCAATTCAGAGGACTTTTTTCTTGTTCTTGTTTGGTTAGGAGGAATCCATAAGCGCCACCTATTATTTGTCACATACCCTAAAAGACTGGCAGCTGTAATTTCAGGAAAAGGTGGTTCTACAAAGTGTTGACTCGGGGCTGAATAATTATGCACACCCCACTTTGCAGTTATTGATTTGTAAAAAAATGTTTGGAATAATGTATGATTTTCGTTCCACTTCTCACGTGTACACCACTTTGTATTGGTCTTTCACAGGGGAATTACAATGAAATTGATTTATGTTTGTGGCAGTAATGTGACAAAATGTGGAAAACTTCAAGGGGGCCGAATACTTTTGCAAGCCACTGTAAATACAGAGAGGCTAAAGCACACAACAGGAAAACAGTGACAGGGGCTCTTGGTTACGCTTTAATGCGTTTAAGCTCACCAACTATGCCAAAGTGTCCCCGATCTGGTGAGTCCTACTCTAACCAGGCAAAAATGCTAGTTTTTATCAGCGTTCTAGTGGGAACCATGCCAAAAGCCCAAGGGTGAACTAAATGGGAGAAATGAAATACAAAACACCTCACAGGTGACACCTTCTACTAGCTACTAACTGAACTATGATCTCCGCTCACCAGATCAGGGACAGTTTGGCGCAGTTGGTGAGCTTAAATGCCTTAAAGGGTAACCAAGAGCCCCTGTCACTGTTTTCCTGTTGTGTGCTGCAGCCCCACTGTATGTATATATATATACAGTATATATATATTTATATATATATATATATCTTTATTTCTATATTAGGAAAACGTACACAGAATCTGGCATCTATAATTACCAGGCACAGAGAAAGAAACAACACAAGAAAGAGGGGAAAAAAACCAGACCCTAAAAAAAAACAAAAATCAGGGAACACACGACATGCGACTACATGCAACTAAAACCAGTGCATATAGCTTCCATAAGGGAGAAATACATGATATCTTTATTTTCCTTTCTTAGAGCAAAAGAAGGGAGCATCCATGCACATCATCCCATGCCACCAACCCATGTCCCAGGTAAAAAAAACTCAAAAACGTTTACAAATGGTACAGTGGCATAACTTCTCCCCAGAGAAACTTTAGTGGAGTCCCTCAATGTTCATATCCCTTCCCTTGCCTCCCCCTGGTGCTCTTCACGGTCTTGGGCCCATCTCACCAGGGTCATAAAACATGTGTGGCCATCGTGAGCTACACACCCATAACAATTGTAGCCACAAAAACACCTGATCTTAAGAACGGTCCCCTGCATCAGAGGAAGGGAAGGTAATTAGTTGGAGGCAGCCCCCCAAGCTCTAGGCCCTCCAGCGATCACAGGGGTTGCTCTACTCTAGTTACACCCCTGCAAGGGTGGATTCAAAGAGGACAAAAACATGCAATCCCATTGACTTGACCAAAACATCAACGTAGGAACAATGCAGCATGCACTGCATTAGTGTTTAGTTAACAATCCATGCATATTATTATTATTAATATTATTTAGTATTTATATAGCACCGACATCTTACGCAGCGCTGTACAGAGAATATACTCTTGTCACTAACTGTCCCTCAGAGGAGCTCACAATCTAATCCCTACCATAGTCCTATGTCTATGTCATGTAGTGTATGTATCGCAGTCTAGGGCCAATTTTTTAAGGGGAAGCCAATTAACTTATCTGTAGGTTTTTGGGAGGAAACCGGAGTGCCCGGAGGAAACCCACAGAGACACGGGGAGAACATACAAACTCCTTGCAGATGTTGACCTGGCTGGGATTTGAACCAGGGACCCAGCACTGCAAGGCGAGAGCGCTAACCACTACACCACCGTGCTGCCCACCCAACCCAGGACCTAGTCCCAGAACTAAATATTAAGAATATGATTACAATTTCCCACAGGAGGTAAAAATACAGAATCACAAAAAATTCTCATAGTACCATGATAGCTATGCAATATACTGTACAGTAAAACCCCCATTATCCAGCACCAACGGGGATTGGCTAATGATCGATAAGTGTAGCTTCTGGTTGCTTTTGAGTCAATGTTAAAAATAGGCCTAGCTAAGTACTATACCCCACACTGTATACTTACTATAAACTCTGTATTTATGTTGGTATACAGTCATTAAAAACAAATTAGGACAAAGGGCAGACTTCTCTTAATGTGACAGAGGTTTATTATTGTGTAAAAAGTGTAAAAGTAGACTTATGCATTCTACAAGGCCAGAATTTCTCTTCTGGTTGCTTGAGACTTCTGGTTAACTGAGTTCTAGATAACAGGGGTTTTATTGTACTTGCATTACCAATGACTTGACCTAAACACCAACGCAGGAAAAATGCAGCATGCACCGCATTAGCGTAACGTTTAGGTAAACATTGAATAGTGGAGAAAGGGCACCATAATTTCTGCGTCAATCACTGGGGCCCTAGTGACCTGTAAAATGGGAACAATCCGAAAATTGGCTTGAACCATTGCAAGTGGAAAAGGGCCTTAAAGTATGGTATTTTTCACAAAATAGCAAATACATCCCTTTACCCACAATAATGCTAACTAATGCCCAGGTAACAATAGTCGGTGTAACTTGAAGGTACACCACCCCTGCAAACCAGAAGAACTCTATTACAGTAGAAGGTACTCCATGAACTCAAACTTGCATTTGTAGTTATTATTGAGCACTTCAAACATACTACATGTTACAAGTGCCAAGAGATCTGAGAAAGGGTCTGTGCAACCAAAACATGTAGTGTGTCTGAGTTGCTCAATAAACTTATCAGAAGACAGAACAACAAAAGCTGTTTAGGTGATACCTTTAATGACTAACTGTACAAGATTTCTATGCAAACCTTCAAAATGTTAAGTTTCTTCTTCAGTTATGTTTCAGAACTGGATCAGAACAAGTATTTTCTTGCTTGTTGGTGGTTTTAAGGCATTTTATTGACTAGACGTGAACATATCACCTTGGAGAAAGGAGAAAAAGTTAATTGCATATGGGCCATTAACTGTAACGTGATGTTAAAGCTTTGTGGGATTCTGAGAAATTGAGGGGAATTTTAAGAGTTCAAGACCCTTTGTAGTGTTATTCGGAATGAGGGAAAGGGTCATCAGCCAACAGCAGTGGTGGTGATGATGATGTCAGGGATTTCTCATGAGGTTTTTCACAGCTTGCCAGTTGTCCACCGCAGACATAAAGAGTGTGTGTGTGTAATAAGGTCACATATTGTGAAAATGAAGATATAATATCTCTGTACGATACATAAGAAGAAAATACGAGCAATCACATTCTCATACTCTAGACAAGTAGACCTTTCAACTGCAGTAGCTGTATGAGGACTGAACTTTGGGTGGAAAATGACTGATTTCAGATCACACTTCCACCTTTGCGTCTTTCATCTTGAGTAGAGTTGAACTGTCTTCATTGGTATTCACCAGATCACGCCTGGTATTTGAGAGCTGAATTTTCCCATCCGTCACTTTTACTAGGATTGTCTAGCTCGGAAATGCCAGCTATCCACTCTCTCCCCATAAGTAATCGCCACAAAAATAGGCTTTTGACAACATTCAGGCCTATTAGTCACCAAAAGATTAAAAAAGCTAAGATCATGCTTATGAGTTATGGTACACAGAGTAACGCAACTGCTTTGCTAACAATTAATTTTGACAGCTCTGTGGATGTAATATTTTTTTTACCAGGCACTGCCTACATTTTAAATATTGTATGTAAATCACCTTAATACCAATGTTCTTACTAAGCCTAGAAATTGTATTTTGTCTGTGTTTAACCTATTATATATTAATTCCATTGAGGTGCAATTTAGCATTACCTGTGGTGGATTGAGTTGAAATACATTTACATAGCAACTAATATTAGCCTGTCTGCAGCCATATCCTGGAAACATTATGCATTTTTCAGACTTTTACGGTACATTTCCAGCAATTCACACTAATGGGATAATTATACTTTTTGAGCTGTGGTTTACTCTGGAGGCAGCATATCCTCTAGATGTCAAATGGGGCAAATGTAAAGTTTCTGACTGTAGAGAAATAAAATTATGAAAAATAAATGCTCTCCTATAGGGATGAGCAGTTCTGTTGACATTTTCTTATTTCCAGAGAGGATCATTTTTGATACAAGTACCTTATACTGTATTTCCATTAAAAAAAATGTGTTACACATGGATGATTTCATGGTGGCAAGAGGCAGCCATGGCGCTCATCTCTTATTTGCTATCCTACCGCCTACCATCACGAACCAGAACGATGTGCTCAGTCGCTTCATTTCCCATTGGCCTTGATCAGCTAACTATGGCTAAACCTTCTGTATCCCCCCTGCGGGGGTCGTAATACAATGCAAAATTCAATCGACAGGAAGCACAACTGGAAGTTGCCAGATGAATTTAATTTTGTGTAACTTGCAAAAATTACACAAAATCAAGATTGCTTGCAAAATCATAATTACGATCATAGTTGCCAAAGTTATGCAAAATTCCACAAAAGTGAAATTATCTATTATGATCAATACTAACTCCAGAAATTAGGGGATTTGTTAGCGCAATTTAAAAGTCCACTATCACACAAAAAAGTATTCAGCTCCTAGAAGTCTTGTGGATCCCTCGCTGCTGCTCCGTTGCTCCCCACTGTCCTACGAGTCCCTTGTAAAGCTCGCCGACCCATCGGTGATCTGCTCTTCTGCAGCCGTCCGCACTTGACACACCCATGTTATCAGGCACGTACTGGGCCTGTGCAGACGACTGCGCTGGCGCAGTATGCGCCTGGTGTTGTGGGCGTTCCTACACATACGCAGAAGTGCTGATGGGTCAACGAGCCTTACGGACGGCCAACGGGACAGAGGGGAGCACCGGAGCTGTGGCGAGAGACCCACAAGACATCTAGGGGCTGGAAGAAGCCCTAGGTAAGTAAAGATTGCTTTTATTTTTCAATACAATCAATCTTCACTAAATCTCAGCCTGTAAGGACAACTGAATCACCCTATCAAAAGAAAAAATGCAAATATTTAAAGTAGTTGATGATCCTTTTTTTCGGACATAAGAACCCCAAATTCAGTCAAGAATGCACCCCTACAAAGAGTCCAAAGTATTAATGAATGGGGAATTATTAAGCACATACAACAAAGAACAGCGAGATTTGGCACTCGGTGATCGTGGTGTGGGGTGCAGATTGCCAAACAGCTCAACATTGCATAAAGGGCTAACCTCTCTTCACCTCCAGGCATATAGTTGGTGTGGTCAGAGAAGGTGGTGGGGCTGCTTCAGGAGGTGGGGTACAAGGGATAGAAGGGATGCCACGTGTGTCCTTCTTTCCCTTCCACCCCACTTCCTGAAGCAACCTTAACTGGGATTGTATCTTTTGTAATAACCTAATGTTATCCAAATTGAGACATATTTTTGGGACATTTTAGACTATCATCATTTTTTCTCTTAGGCACCTTACAGTATCCACACTTATATGACATGTTTTGAGACCTCAGTTTGATCCAGGACACCTCAAGGGCCAGAGCTATATCTAGCCAGAGGTTTATTGACACATCTTTCAAAGAAGGGTCACTGATTGGTTCTTTTCTATGACTCGATGGGGGTGGGGGGGGGGGGGGTCAGGGGTTGGAGTGTTAAAAGTATTTGCCACTTGGAACCTTCTTTGTATAAGACCTAAATTGGCCTAACTTGGGGTTTAAAAAGTATATGAAGTATGTACTAAATCAGGTGTAATGTCAATGTATGTTCCACACGGGAATGTCAGCCAGCAAGAATGCCCCCAGTGGGTGTTTGAGCAGGGCATGCCTCTCCTCCCTTCCCAAGATTGTCAACAATTGCATGTC
The DNA here is from genome assembly GCF_040937935.1 of Hyperolius riggenbachi. NCBI lineage: Eukaryota > Metazoa > Chordata > Amphibia > Anura > Hyperoliidae > Hyperolius > Hyperolius riggenbachi. Next base: position 78,447,026 of record NC_090648.1, on the reverse strand, counting down.
GGCAATGTCGGGGGGATAGCGCAGCACGGGGGGGCAGAGAGCGGCCCGGGTGTACACAGAGGCATGTCATGCAGCAGGGAACATGCCTCTCTGTTTTGTCCCATCTCGCTCCCCCCCCTCCGCTGCACTCCCTCGGGTACACTTTAAGGGGGACACTGTCATTTTACTACTTTTTTTTTTAACCGTTGAAGTTTTTTTTTCCTTAATGCAAATGTAAGCATCCAAACTAACTCCCATGCACGTCTATGGGACTGTCTCCACTAAATGTGATTTTTCCAATGCGATGCAGAAACATTATGGATGGCATGTTGCAGATTTCTGCAGCATGCATCTTTTTCACCAACAATATTTGGCAGTTATGTTACTGATTGGGGCGGTATACAGTATTTAAATGCAACAGGTACTGCCTTGTTTTCATCTGCCTTGAATTGCTGCTCACATCAGATGAGATTCTAGTTGTCAAACTCAAAATGTCTTTCTGTTGTTTCTCATCACACTCATTCCCTGCATTACAGCTTTAAAAATTAGAAGAGTGAGAAAGAAAACAGGGAGAAGACTACAATGATTCAGCTACTCGAGATCCAAAGAGCGTGACAACGGTGCTTATCTTTGTTTTAAAATATCACAATCAAAATCAAGAGCTTCTCAGAGAAAATGTTGTCTGAGGCTCTGATTAAGATCCACCTCAACATGACACAATAGGCAAAATCTCCATTCACTTGCAGAGGTAAAGACCATTTCTCTTCTAGGTTGCGCCTTCTGGGGTGCAATAATGGCACAGAAGTCACTCAATAACCCCTACCTTCATTATCTATCACCCTGTTCATCTGGGTATAGATCAATACTAGACCTGCTGTTAACCACCCCTGCTGGATAAACCATTGCTTCATACTGCTCAAAAGCAAATAAGACAGAATACAGAGTTTTCTTACATATGTTGGTGGTTAGAGGTTGTCGTGCCTCAGCAAGTGGTTACCCATGGCAATCCACCAGCTCAGGACTCTTCCTACAGAATTGTTTTCCATTCTAGGACCTTTAGACATTCCGGTGCGCTGGATAATTATCCAGTCACACTCAGCAATCGCCTTCAGGTGCACCCATCTGGTCTTCAGAGCTGCACCTATCCAGCCATACAGAGGATCCAAGCTCCCCAGGTACGGGACAGAGGTGGTATTATATAAATCAGAACCAGGAAACAGATTTTATTTTGCCAAGTACAAAGGGGGCTGTACACGGAATTGGTCTTGGCATTACAGGGTCGGTGGTGGTACAGTAAGCATAGAGTAACATACAATGATAAAGAAAACATCATTAGATGCAATGTGCATTCACAAGCTGGATATAGTAACATATAGCGTAAAAATAAAATAACAGTAGGTCCCATATGCATCCATAAGATAGATACAGTAGAGTATACAGATGTTAGGCATAGGTAGACAAGATACGTAGAAGATGGACCCAGGGTAATCTGCTGATGGCTATGGCACTCAAGCTCTTCTTCAGTGATATATGAATCAGATGCTCTCATGGTCTGTCCCTGGGAAGAGAGTGGAGAGGAAAGGAGAGAGAGAGAGAGAGAGAAGAAAAAGAGAGTGACACAGAGAAAAAAGTTGAAGTCCCCTTGGGATGTCAGCAGAACCTGATCGGTTAGTGTCCTGGCTGGCATGGCTGAAGGCCTCCTGTGGGCTGCCTGCTGGCCACAGTCCAAAATTTAGCACCCGGCTTGTGGCTTTGTCTGGACGGCCTGGAGCATACAAGTCAGCAGAGGAGGATGGATCTATGGAGGAGTCCAGCTGCTCATCTGCAGGGCTCCTTGTCTGTGAAGAACGGCTACAGCGGCATATAAAGCAGATGATTCTGCAAATTATCAGTTGTTCTTGTTCTTAATCCATCACTTGAATCTCAACAGGATTTGTTCCCATTTATGGGAAAAATGTGTAATGATGTAATACTTTATTAATAGAACCAATAGAAAAAAAAATGAAAACAAGCCAACTATAGAATAGTACACTGCAAGTATATCCCTTGAGAGAAGAAAAGTTAACCTTGTTTGATCCTCCACCAGTCATTAATACTTCCCTCTCGTTTTTAGTCAAACACATAATAATCCACTAAACAGAAGACAAAAGAATAAACAATGATCCACAAAAATATGCCCAGTTTTTGTTTTAACCTCTGAAGGAAAATTGATATGAGCTTGGGTTATGAACTTTGAGGACGCCACCTGAGGAAGCCAACAAGGCTGTATTGAGCAAGTAAAAAAATCATAACAGCAAACATATAAATGTAACCCTTATTCCTGTCTTCCTACTCGCAAACTACAGAGTTTGTGAAATCTACGATTGAGGTTAAAAAGAACAAAACATATCTGTAACGGTCGGGTGACGGAACGGTCACCGCTGACCAGAGTTCCCCCTAGGGGGCGTGAGGTTTGGACGGATAGTCTAATGCAAGCCGGGTCATACACAGGAGGTCAAGTTCAGGTTAAGGGATTAGGCAGATGGGTGGTCTAATGCAAGCCGGGTCATACACAGGAGGTCAAGTTCAGGTTAAGGGATTAGGCAGATGGGTGGTCTAATGCAAGCCGGGTCATACACAGGAGGTCAAGTTCAGGTTATCACAGTGGCTAACTAGCACTCTGGAGGCTGCAGAAGGCTAACAGCACAGTGACTAGCCAGGAGCACCTAAGATACAAGTACAGACAGTGGCCAACTAGCACTCAGGGAGCTGCAGATGGATAACAGCACAGTGACTAGCCAGGAGCACTCAAGATACAAACTACTGCGGAACAATACAGAGCAGGCCGAGACACAGTGCATAAACAGTACGCGTGTACGTACGCGTCTGACGTACGTCCGTACGCGTCCGCCCCATGCGACCCTTGGAACGCATGCGTCCATCCATCTTTACTAGAGATGCGGCCGTGGAGCGCAACCCGGAAGTGCCCGGCTCCCCGCGGCTGCGCGGATCAGGCTGTCCCATTACACTACCCCCCCCCTGAGGAGTGACCCCTGGGCACTCAAATTTCGGTTTGTGGGGGAATCTGGTGTGAAACTCCCGGACCAAGTCCCGAGCATGTACCTGCCGAGCCGGAATCCACCGTCGCTCCTCTGGCCCGTATCCCTTCCATTCAATTAAATATTGCAATGAGTTCCTAACCTTTCTTGAATCCAAAACTCTCTCCACCTCAAACTCAGTCTCTCCCTGTACAGTTACAGGAGGTGGGGGGGTGGCGGAGGTTCGGAAATCTTTCGCAGACTTAAGCAATGACACATGGAACGAATTTCCCACTTTCAATGAATCAGGTAACTTGACTCTGTAAGCGACGTTGTTAATCCGCTTTAAAATAGGAAACGGCCCAATGTACCGTGGCCCCAACTTAGGTGTCGGTTGTTTCAATGGGATGTTCTTAGTTGACACCCACACCAGATCCCCTGGACCGAACATTGGTTCCTGAGACCTAAACCTGTCCGTGAAGTGTTTCTGCTTCTTGGTGGCCCTTCCCAAGTTCTCCCGAACTGTGTCCCATACCTCCGCCATGTGAGTCACCCAGTCCTCTATTATAGGAGAGTCGGAAGGTGGTCCCGACAAGGGAGAGAATTTTGGATTCATACCCATGACCACCTGGAATGGCGACATGCCCGTAGATGAACTCACCGCGTTGTTTATGGCGAATTCTGCAAATGGTAAGTAAGACGCCCATTCCCCTTGATTCCCAGCCACATAACACCGTAGGTACTGTTCCAAATTCTGGTTTATTCTCTCAGTCTGGCCATTCGTCTCGGGGTGGAATCCAGAGGAAAATGATAGTGTGATACCCAATCGAGCACAAAACGAACGCCAGAACTGAGAGACAAACTGGACACCTCGATCTGAAACAATTCTCTCTGGAGCCCCATGGAGACGAAAAATGTTAGTAATAAACAGATCAGCCAGTTCTTTAGCAGAGGGTAATTTATTCAAGGGAATGAAGTGGGACATCTTACTAAAGCGGTCAACCACGACCCAGATGACCGTGAACCCTTTGGAGACAGGTAAATCCACCACAAAATCCATGGATATGTCCGTCCAGGGCCGGGAAGGGGTTGGGAGGGGTTGGAGATAACCGCTTGGGGCCGTGCGGGGCACTTTACTGCGGGCACAAACGGGACAAGAACCAACATAGGCCTTCACATCTCGTGATAGGGAGGGCCACCACACCCAGCGGGTTAGGAGTTCATGGGTCTTTGTTTTTCCTGGATGACCCACAGTTTTATTGTCGTGGAACTGCTGGAGCACCTTGAATCTCCACTGTGGCGGCACGTAAAGGCAATCCGCAGGCTTCCCCGGAGGAGCATCACCTTGAAGAGAAGACAGAAGACACATGAGATCTTCCTCAAGCAGGGGGTTAGTAGCAGCAGCTGAAATACAATGTGCAGGTACTATAGATTCGGGGACCTGATTCTCAGGGGCTTCCGGGCTGAAGCATCGTGACAAGGCATCCGCCTTCACGTTCTTCGAGCCTGGTTTGTAAGTGATGGTAAATCTGAATCTAGAAAAAAATAACGCCCACCGGGCCTGCCTTGGACTCAATCTTTTCGCCGACTCAATGTACTCCAGATTTTTGTGATCTGTGTACACCGTAACTGGGAATGCTGACCCCTCTAACCACTGCCTCCACTCCTCCAGAGCCCATTTTACTCCTAACAACTCTCGATTCCCAATGTCGTAGTTCCGCTCAGCGGAAGAGAATTTCCTCGAGAGGAAAGCACAGGGATGCAACTCCTCGGGCGCGCCTGCAAATTGAGAGAGGACCGCACCTACACCAATCTCGGAAGCGTCCACTTCAACAATAAAGGCCCGAGTAATGTCCGGGTGTACTAGGACAGGAGCTGAGCAAAACGCCTCCTTCAAGGTCTTGAAGGCAAGTTGGGCCTGAGGAGTCCATTGGGAGGGATCGGCCCCTTTCTTGGTCAAATCCGTTAGGGTTGCTACCTTGAGGGAGAACCCTCGAATAAACCTCCTATAAAAGTTGGTGAACCCCAGGAATCTCTGCAGGCCCTTCAAGGTGCTCGGTTGTGGCCAACTGAGGACCGCTGAGACCTTTGCCGGGTCCATCGTTAAGCCCGAGCTGGAGATAATATATCCCAGGAATGGTACTTGAGATACCTCAAAGGCACATTTCTCGAGCTTGGCGTACAACCGGTTCTCTCTCAGTTTCTGCAGGACGGCTCGAACATGATCCCGGTGTTCCGCGAGGGTTGGGGAGTAGATCAGGATGTCATCCAGGTAAACTATGACAAACCTCCCCAGGAAATCCCGAAAGACGTCGTTCACAAACTCCTGGAAGACTGCAGGAGCATTACAAAGGCCAAAGGGCATCACCAAATACTCGTAATGCCCATCATGAGTATTAAATGCAGTCTTCCATTCGTCGCCCTGGCGGATACGGATGAGGTTGTAGGCCCCCCTCAGATCCAACTTGGAGAACACCCGTGCCCCCGAGACTTGAGCGAACAGATCGTCTATTAGAGGCAGCGGGTACCGGTTTTTCACCGTTATCCGGTTCAGTCCCCTGTAATCAATGCAGGGTCGGAGACCCCCGTCCTTCTTTTCTACGAAAAAGAAGCCCGCCCCGGCCGGAGAAGTAGATGGCCGGAGGAACCCCTTTTCCAAATTCTCCTGGATATATTCCCTCATGGCTACCCTTTCAGGACCAGTCAAGCTATACAGATGCCCCCGCGGAGGCATAGTTCCAGGGAGTAGATCGATCGGGCAGTCATACGGCCGATGCGGGGGTAACTCGTCTGCAGCCCGCGGAGAGAACACGTCCGCAAACTGTCTATAGGCTTCTGGCACCTGCTGCAGGTTCAGTTGTGTACTGAGCAGAGGCAGCGCCGTTAGACAGTCCTTGTGACAGGAGTCAGACCATCTGACTAGTTGCCCCGATCGCCAATCCAACGTGGGATTGTGCTGTCTTAACCAGGGTAATCCTAGTACCAGTGGGGTAGAGGGCATCCTCAATAGGAAGAAGGTGATTTTTTCCGCATGCAGAACCCCTATGTTCAAATGCAGCTCTGGGGTTACCGCTACCGGCGTCACCAGTTGCAGGGGGGAGTCATCGATGGCGGTAACCTGTATGGGTCTAGTCAAGGGCAAGGACGGGATATTCAACCTCCTGGCCAAGTCTACATCCAGGAAATTCCCTGCAGCCCCGCTATCCACAAATGCTTGCCCCGTGACCTCTTTGCCCTGCCAACCCAGAGAGAACGGTAGCAGAAACCGTGGTTCCTTTGGAGGAATTACCTGCCCGCCTAGATGAACTTCCTCAGATCCACCTAGGCTTTGAAGTTTCCCGACTTCCTCTCTGGACAGGTTCGGACCATGTGACCTGCTCCTCCGCAGTAAAGGCAAAGCCCCTGGGTCCGTCTCCGGGATCTTTCAGCAGAGGAGAGCTTGGAGGACCCGATCTGCATGGGTTCATCAACGTCTCCAGCCGGAGTCGCTGTTTCCACCAGTACAGGAACCGCAGCAGCAGCTCTGCTGCGTTCTAGCCGTCTTTGGCGTAGCCGCCGGTCCACCCTGATGGTGAGGGTAATGGCCTCATCCAGTGTTGCGGGAGGCGGGTAATTAATCAGATGGTCCTTCACGGTTTCCGTCAACCCATGAATGAACTGATCTAACAGAGCGGGGTCATTCCACTGGGAGACCACGGACCATCTCCTAAATTCTGAGGCATAGACCTCCGCAGTGTTTTTTCCCTGCCGGAGACCTCGGAGTTTGTGTGCCGCAGTGGTAGTGACATCTGGGTCAGAATAGAGGATGCTCATGGCCTGGAAGAACTCCTCTACCGAGGTGAGGGCAGGATGCCCCTGTGGGAGACTGAAGGCCCATGCCTGCGGATCCCCCTGGAGCAGGGAGATCACTAAAGCCACCCTTTGCCTCTCTGACCCTGTGGCCCTGGGCCTCACATAGAAGTACATGCGGCAAGAGTTCATGAAATTGTTAAAGGAGCCCCGGTCCCCAGAGAACTTTTCGGGAAGAGGAAGCTTGGGCTCCTGGGCTTGCTCCACTGGTGGATGCCCAACCGGTGCGGGAGCAGGCGGCTCGCCCCGCGGGGCGACAGGTGCAGTACCTTCCATGTCAATGGCCATATCAAGAGGAGTGGCTGCAGCTTGCGCTTGTATTGCGGCCTGTGCGGCTGCTTGGGCTTGCGCCTGGGCCTGGGCGGCAGCCTGCGCCTGAACTATCGGGGTAACCATGTCGGCAAGGCCCTTGATTGCTTCGGCCAACTGGTCTATCTGCCGTTGCATATCCTCCATGTTACAGATAAGTAATTTTTGGCCGGTTATAATGTAACGGTCGGGTGACGGAACGGTCACCGCTGACCAGAGTTCCCCCTAGGGGGCGTGAGGTTTGGACGGATAGTCTAATGCAAGCCGGGTCATACACAGGAGGTCAAGTTCAGGTTAAGGGATTAGGCAGATGGGTGGTCTAATGCAAGCCGGGTCATACACAGGAGGTCAAGTTCAGGTTAAGGGATTAGGCAGATGGGTGGTCTAATGCAAGCCGGGTCATACACAGGAGGTCAAGTTCAGGTTATCACAGTGGCTAACTAGCACTCTGGAGGCTGCAGAAGGCTAACAGCACAGTGACTAGCCAGGAGCACCTAAGATACAAGTACAGACAGTGGCTAACTAGCACTCAGGGAGCTGCAGATGGATAACAGCACAGTGACTAGCCAGGAGCACTCAAGATACAAACTACTGCGGAACAATACAGAGCAGGCCGAGACACAGCCTGTTTGCCAGAAACTCACGCTATAACCGGCGTGCAGCCGCGGACCGGAAGTCCCTATATACCCTCTGTCCGCGTCATTTCCGGGTCGCCTGCCGCTTGGACGCATAAACAGTACGCGTGTACGTACGCGTCTGACGTACGTCCGTACGCGTCCGCCCCATGCGACCCTTGGAACGCATGCGTCCATCCATCTTTACTAGAGATGCGGCCGTGGAGCGCAACCCGGAAGTGCCCGGCTCCCCGCGGCTGCGCGGATCAGGCTGTCCCATTACAATATCCTTTTCTACAGCAGGGTTGAGCTTTGTACAGTGCTGTGATCCACACCAAAACCAACTTGAATCAAGTGTTGAAATTATCATCTGTTGTCTCTCAAATTGATACATCCTCTTAATAATCTGTATATGGGAAGAAGATTTGAGATGTATATGAAAATTACAGAGTTTTCACAAATTGGAACATCTTTTGAATAGCTCCAACTAGACCTAGACCTCATGGATAGTATAGATCATTCATTGTGCCTGCAGACCCGGAGGGTTGGAACTACCACCGAGTACAACAGTGGACACCACGAGGTGTGTCTTTTCCTACTTGCCAGTATCCACCAGAGAATTGATTTCGGCCAAGTTGGTCATGCATTGTATTTATTGTTGTTATATTTATCCAGCTCTTTTAAGTTGTAGTAAATTTGGAAAGCAAGTTAGTTCTTTTGTACGTAAATAAAACATTCAGCATGCATCCCAGTCTGACTTTGTTTTTATTTAGCAAAAACCCATTGGGGATGGTAACATGGAGACATCAGTGAAACAGGAGAATTCATACCTGCCATAATTGTCCATTCCCAAAACAACGCCATGTCAGTGTATGACCCAACCTACGTGCATGTTTGAGTTTAATATCGCAAATGCTTAGCTTTCCAAGGGAGAAATATTTACACATATTGGATCCTATATATAACCCATTGAATAGGTTGACATGGAGGCACCAAAAGAAAAGCAGAATTCATACTTACCTGTCTGAAATTTCCTTTCCTGGTGCAACTCTATGTCAGCGTATTACCCACCTTATATGCATGTTTAATAACAAGAATGCCAAGCTGTCGAAGGGAGGAACATTTTAAAGTAAGGGTCTTATAGGAGCTAGTGGGCAGAGAAGCCCATTAAGTATGTTGACATGGAGCTGCAACAGGAAAGAAAAGTTACAGCAGGTAAATATGATTTTTTTCTGTTTGTTTTAGTAACTTGGGAAACTTTACAAACAGCTGCCAGTTTTTTTCATTGTTGTTTGTCTCATTTGTTGTGGAGATGTCTCATACCGTACGTTGTGGTGAACTTAAAGAATATCTGCCAGTTTTTTTTCATAGTTGTTTGTCTCATACGTTGTAGAAATCTTTCATCACTTCCTATTTTCAGTATAACGGGAAGGTAATGATCAGAAAACAACAAAAACACAACATGTTTTAACACTAAAACTAGACAGTGAAAAAAGTTTTAGCTAGTTTTTCGCTTTAAATTTGTGTTGAATAGCTAAAAGAATAGAGAAAAAAAATCCGCCCTAGAACTTGTATAAATTGTAACATATACAATGTGCAATTTATTATTGTGATTACCCTGCACAGGCGTACATTTGGGGAGCCATAAATATAAAAAAGAATGACACTCTTATACAACAGATTCATGCATCAGAAAGAACCCTGCTGGGGAAAGCAAGCAAAACCTCGAGGTAATAAGCGAAAAAAAATTCCACCCACGCTCCTTTGTGATAGAATTAAAAGAGAAAATGGGTGACTGCAAATAACATAAAAACTAAACAAAAAAAACAAAAGACTAACAACATGAGAATAAATCAAGCTGCAACAAACAAGGATTCATCACTATAAGATTAATATTTTATTTTGTTAGATTATTGTTAGACCACAGAATGTTTGGGAAAAGTAAAACACAAGCCTAAGTAGTTTCTACACCGGTGAAAAATGAGCAGATATTAGAGAGGATGGAATTAAACTAACAATGTTTATTTGCCCTTTTTGCTTGTTTTTTGGCATGTAGTCTAGCAAGCACATTTTCTATAATTAGGGCGAGGTTTTCCAGCACTAGAAGCAGCGATTTCAAAGTGCGTGCTCACCAGAATTGTGACTGTCCCAGTATAGGTTGCAGATATGTCTCCAGTAGGGCCGTAACTAGAAATCACTGGGCCTCCCTGAAAAACTTTGAATGGGGCCCTTCCCCCTGCATGCCGAGTAGGGATTGTCTACAAATCTTTGTCTACAAAACTTTGCACGATTCGTTATCAGTGGCTGAACAGATGCAGTCATTAGAACAATTGTGCAGAGAACAGAATTTTTTTCTCTCCTTGCACTTAGTTGTCAGTCTTTAAGGACAGGCCCCCCTGTGGCTTCTGGGCCCCCCTGCAGCTGCATCCCTTGCAGGGTCTATTGTTACGCCCCTGGTCTCCAGTATTGGGTAGGTCCCCTCCTCTCCCCAGTATAGGTAGCCAGATGTGCTCTTAGTAATAGGTAGCCCCCCAGGTAAATATAGCCCAATGTTCTCCCAGTATTAGGTAGCCCCCCTCTTCAGCAGGAGTGTAACGAGGGCCCAGAGCTGTGGGGGGCCCCCAACTACTGACCTTCCCTTCCTTGGATACAGGGGACTACAGTACAGATCAGGTGTTTTTGTGGCTACACTTGTTAAGGGTGTGAAGGTCATGCTGGCCACACTTGTTTTATGACCCTTGTGGGATGGGACCCAAGGCTGTGAGGGTCACCAAGTGGAGGCAAAAGAAGTAGTTTGAACATCGGGGGGGGGGCTCCATAAATTGTAGTTATGCCACAGTCCTCAGTATAGATATAAGATATACCTCTAGTATTAGGAAGGTTTTCCTGTTTTGCCTGACTCAGGTGTCTCCCAAAGACAACACGTAAGAAATCACAAATACTGCTTCACACGACAGCTGGGGGCCTCGGACTCTCTCATTGGCCACCATGTGATACCGAGAGGAAAATGAGGGGGGGGGGGACTCTCACCACCAGGGAATTTACCACCACTGCCTCTATACTGAATGCTGACTGCATCACACTCACTCACAGCTCTAACAATTTCCTACCTTTATTTGGTCAGCAGGCGCCTGTCAGTCAATCAAATGCACAGTTATACACCCTTTGCCTGCCATACCAAATCAAGCAGGAATTGCATAAATTAGGCAGCATTCAGGTGGGAGGCTTTCGCTAGCAGGGACGCCCCGTGCAGGCAAGTCTCCCAAAGGTGTCCCTCCCTAACCACTCACCTGTCACCCGCATCCTGGAAGCTGCAAAAAAAAAAAATTAAAATCCACAAACACTGGTTCACACGACAGCTAGGGGACTCTCTCACTGCCCTCAAACCACTATACAATACCTAGAGGAAAGTGCTGGTGGGCCCCGGAACAGGTAGTGAGAGTTCCGAGGCCCACCCGCATTTTCTTCTAGGGATCATATGGTGGTTTGGAGGTGGTATAGGTATCCAGATGTTCCTCCGCTATTAGCTAGCCCCAATATTAGGTGCAATCTTCTTGTGAAATGGATTTATGAATCATGTCTACACCCTATATCCGCAACCTAGAAGATTTGTGATTTGAATAATAAAGAGAGAAATTGTTCCTTTAAAACTCTGTGCCGTTTGTTTGGACTTTCGCATATATTCATTATTGTGGGGTGGAACTGCACTACCTGTATTTGTATCTGTATTTAGGCTATAGGGATTTAGGCACTCAGCTATAATAAAGTCAAGCACCTTTAGAGGATGGGGAAGCCTCAGGACTATCCAGATGCTTCCCTCTATTGAGGTGAGTACCCATTTGGGGCACTTTTTTTTTCCTTACAGGTACACCTAAATTGCTATTTTTTTATTTAGTCAGTATTTGCCCATTGTAAAATCATTCCTCTCCCTGATTTACATTCATGACATTTATCACTGGTGGTGACATCTTTAGATCTGTACAGAATGTTCATTACTAATTAGAGATCTATGCACAGAGAGAGATACTGGTTGCTTGGCAGTTGGAAAAAGCCAATATTTTCCACAATGCAATGAGGTTTACAGACAAAAAACTGTCAGGACCATGCTCATGACATCACACTGTGGGAGGGGTTTTACTACAATATCAATTTAAATTGTAATACATACTGCATAACTATTTTTTTTTTGACTGCTGCTTAGCAGACTAGTTAGATTTATTATACACAGGGACGGATTTACCATAAGGCACTGTAGGCACGTGCCTACAGGCGCATAATCATATAAAGGCGGGTCACTCCCCTCCCCGAGAGCCTCCCTCCTTCCTTCCCTGTGCAGAGTCCTGATGAGAGTGTAAATGACAGGTTACTCACCCTGATCTCAGCATTGTGCTGACAAGATCTCCCTTCAAGAGCACCTCTAGTTACTTAATACTGAGGGTAGCTCTGGTTACCTAATACTAAAGGGCACCTGTAGCTACCTATGATGGGCTAGAGAAGTAAGGGAGAAGAGACAGCTGGGCCACCCAGCACACTTGCGGTGCAGTTCAGCGGGGAGTTGTAGATTGCTAGAGCGCTAAGTCTAGGTTGCCAGGACACTTGTGCCCATAGGCTCCTGTGAGGCAAATTTGGGCCTGAATATGTGTGTGTGCATATATAGATAGATAGATAGATAGATAGATAGATAGATAGATAGATAGATAGATAGATAGATAGATATCTGTATAGATAAACATATTGTGTATGTACCAGCATAAACAGAATGTCATTTAGCATCCATGGCTTCTCATCTTTCTCCTAGATGTACCCTCAAGGTATTGGTTGGTCAGGTAATAATGCTCCATTAGATATTTGCCCAGAAAAGAAAAAGGCAGATCTGGAAGAAAAGAGGCAGGTAGACTTAGAAGGTCAAAAGAATCCAAGAGTGGCTTGAAGTATTACAGATAGCACAGCTGAGAAGAAGATACGTGGCTGGCTTTGCACCAGAACGTCTCATTACATATGCTGTAATATAAGTGGGTCTTTCATCTCATAACTCTCATGTTCCTCCTTGATTATGATTTAATGTAATTTCCGGGGATAAATCGCTGCCAGGCAGGAGTACATCCAGTACCCATCAATGAGCTACCATCATAAACATGACACGAGAAATGAACATGGGGTATAATGTCAGTTATGTGTCTGTTTGGATCTCAACTTTATAAAATATTAACTGGAAAAGCCCTCATGACAGGATTAGATTGCTATTCATGGCATGCAAAGAATGCAAAACAAACAAACAAACAAACAAAGCAACAACAACAACAAAAATCAGGACACAAGCAGCTTGGTTGTTATACAGTTGAAGATATGAAAGGGACAGAAGCCTAAAGGTGGCTACACACGATACAATAAAATGACCCGATTTTACAGTTATTTGATAAAACGATCGGATCTCCCGAAAAAAATCGAAAGCTTTTTTTTCATTCGACTGAAAAATCCGATTTCCCGTTTTCTTCTATTTTTATCGATCCGGAATGCCAGATATTTTTTTTTCAATTTTCTAAAAATTGTATGGTGTGTGTTAGATTGTGAATTTATTAATATACACAACCTAGCAATTTTGTCAGAGTTTCCAATCATTTTTATCATAAATGGGGAAAAATTGAACATACATGTGTGGTACATTGGTCAGATTTTTTAAATGTTACAATCAGTCAGAAAAATGTACTGCAATTCTTAAATTAAACAGATATTTAAAAAAATTGTATGGTGTGTGGCCACCTTAAAGCGGAATATAACCCTGCATTTCAACTTTGCTCTAAAATATTATTTACAGCATATGATATGCAAAAAGCATTTTTTTTTACTAGACCAGCATTGGAAGGGTTAAACACAGAGGTTTAAAGGTCCTGGAGAGATATGCAGAAGTTCAGATAGATACATTCTATTTAGTTACATGTATCTATTGATAAACAGTTACACACTCTTTGGCTGTCGTTCAAGCTCCTTCTCAGTGAGAGAGATGAGTCACATTCAACACTTAGATACATTATGTAAACAAAATGTATCTATTTCAGCTTCGGATGGGTCTGCAGAAATCTAAAGGAACTTTAAAGCCCTATGTAACCCTTCCAATGCTGGTCTAGTAAAAAAAAAAAATGCTGGTTGCATATAATATACTGTAAATAATGTTTTAGAGCAAAGTTGAAATGCAGGGTTATATTCCGCTTTAACTCTTTTAGTACAAATAGTTATAGAATGATGGATAGGAATGGTGGACTTATGTACATTTTTAGAAGATCAAAACTTATGATAAAGAATTCAGTGTAAGGGGGTCATTCACGAAAGCCGCAGTAACGCAGAGATCTGCCGCAATGCAGAGATCTGACGCAATCACATTCACAAAATATTGATGAAGTTAAGAATGTCCCCAAGCATGCCTGTGGGCGGCCGTGCACAGTCCTGCTATAGGACATTATGTCTTTATTGACAGAAATCACTATGAGTTTATGCCCCAAGGTGATGGCCCCCATGACAGCCAGAAAACTGCTAGTGCTGCTGATTTATAACCATGCTATGGGGATAAAGTAACTGTAATAAAACATTACTGTATTATATATTATTGTAAGCTTGCAAGGGCAGAGCTCTCTCCCCCTTTTATGCCTTGCAATTTGTTATACATTTTAGTCATCATGTTACATATGTCACTGTAATTACCATTTCTGTATTTTATACCAGTGTCTGTATTATTATGTACCCCATGTTTTGTTTCTTACTTTGTACAACACCACAGAATATGTTGGCGTTTTATAATATGTGTATACATACTGTATATATTACCTGCCTAACCCTACTCTCACACAGAACCCTCCCTTCCTGAGGCCTAACGCTAAAACCCCCCTTCCTGGCACCTAACACTAAAATCCCCCTACTTGATACCCAACCTTAACCCCCCCCCCCCCCTTCCTAACCGTATAATATTGAAAACAATACATTTCAAAATGATAACTTTAAAACATGAATAATTGATAAATACTAAACATTAAAACATCAAAAACTATAATGTTATCATTTTTAAACCGCTAAGAAAATTTCAAAAACTATAACGTTATACATTTGAAAACGGTAATTATTTTGCACCAAGCTTTCTGCTTAGGACGCCTTATAGCCAATATTTGCATTAGGGCCTATGGGGAGCCCAAATGTCTGTTAGCTGCTGGGCTCCCAAATGTCATGCTCCAGTGCTTACGTGACTCGGGAAGGTGTGTTGGATCAGGCAGGCAGGTGTATAGGATCCGGATGGTGAGCAGCAGGCGCCAGGGATTCCCAACACAGCCCCGCAGCATGTACACAGCTTTATCAAGGGAGAAGATGAGCACACAGTGTCACCATGGTGCCCATGCAGAGGGCGATGGTCAACACAGTATAAATGGGAAACCAAATTGCTGCACCCTCACAACAAACAGTGATGCTTGCGAGTTTTTGCCAGTCATTTTTTCATTGAAAATGCTATTTTCGATTTTGTGAAAATATTTGCAAAAATACGTTGTATTTTCACAATATGGTCTAAGAATACAATTTTTTCTTTCCAATGCGAAAATTAATGAAAAACGCATAATATATATTTTTTTTTTAAGAGAGCAAAAAAATGGAAACCGTGTTTTTAGCATGAAAAATGTGAAAAATCCCAAACTTATTACAAAATGTTGATGGCATTTTTGCTCAAAAGTTGAATTTTACATTATTTTTGCGAAAATTAATATGATAAGAACATCGGCATTTTTGCTCATCACTGCTCACAAATAAGAGGCAGTCGTCATTTCGGGACTTTAAAGGATACCAAAACTGAAAAAAAAGATTGCTGCAGTGTGTGGGGGGTTAAAATTACATACCATTATCTCCTCCTGCCCCGTCCGTCTGCCTCCGTTAATGTAATATTGTTCCCGGTGTCCGGCGACTGTATTGACCCCCCACCCGGACATACTGCGCCCTGTGCGCGCAGTATGTCCTCCCCTCTTCACTTCTGGCCGGCGCATAGCGATCGGCTCAGAAGCACGCTGATCCCTGTGCCTCTGGTGGGCTGCGTGTGCGCTTCATTACACCAAGCTTCACAAGCTAATCATGTGACGCTTGGTGTAAAGGAGCGTTGTGGTATCCTTTAAAAAGCAAACCAGAGATGAAGCACCCTCATGTATTTTACCGTATATATCAGTGGGAACATTAGAGAAAACACCTACCCTGCTCTCTGTTACATTCTTCACTGCTCAGCCTGCTTGTTATCAGCCCTGATAAAATCCCAGACTGAGTTATTATAGCAGAGCCACAAAGGGGCAGGCTTGGGCTTGAAAAGACATGAGAGAAGACAGACTCAGCTATAATGATTCCTAAGCAAAGCCAGACTGAATGCTCAGTCAGGGATTTAATCAGCGCTGGTAACAAGCAGGCTGAGCAGTGAAGAATAAAACAGAGAGCAGGGAAGGCGTTTTCTCTAATGTTCCCACTGATATCTATGGTAAAATACATGAGGGTGTTTCGTCTCTGGTTCACTTTAAGTTCTATTCTGGGAAGTTATTTTCTGGGGTTCACCAGCTCATTTGGTGAACACTTTTTATGCCCATTGTACAGAAGGTTTCTACATCTTCAAGGTTGACTGTATATACTCGCATATAAGCCTAATTTTTCAGCATAAAAAAAAGTGCTGAAAAGTTACCCCCTCGGCTTATATGCGAGTCAGTGGATCATAATGCATGGTGGAGCAGGTTTTGTTAATGGCAGAGGAGTGTAAGGATTGTGCACTAGTGATCCTGCTCTTACCAGCTTGCGCCCTGCTGTGTCTGTGCCCTCCATCCCCTGCAACATGGTGTGTAGAGTGTGCTGCTCAAGACTACCTGTGTCCCCTGGCTGTGGAGTGGAGCGTGCAAGCAGCGTGTCAGCAGTGCAATGATTGGGGATCCTTCCTGTGTGGCAATCGCTGTGTCTCATATCTATGACGCCATGTAGTGGTGCATTGAGCCACAGCTGTATCATTCTTGGGGCACATCTGGCTATGGGGAGGGGGGCTGACTTGTACCGGGGGAACATCTTGCTATTGTGGAGGGGACTATATTGGGGAGGGGGCTTATATGTGAGTCAACCACTTTTTACTGGTTTCTGAGGGCAAAGTGGGTACCTCGGGTTATACACGAGTCGGCTTATATGCGAGTATATACGGTACTCCTTTTTTATTGCATAAGAATCAAAGTTTAGTTCTGATGAAATGTTAGATTTACCTCTCAATGAGATTGGACCATTTTGCTGTAAAACTCACAATCACAGATGAGTAGTAGTGACAATTCTGCAGCAATACCAAAAACAAATCTGATTCTATCTATAAAACAGAATGAAAAGACTCTACAGACTATATATAACTGTGACACACGGAAAATAAGCTTCCCCGCGGCTGTGAGACTCTTTAGGATGACAGGCTAAAGGTTCCCCCACTGAGGCCTCACAGGCTATGTGAATAGATTTATAACCATTTCTATCTCTTTGTCAGAGCTGACATGATCTTGTGAAGAACACTTTCCGCTTCCTGCTGATCTCCTTCTGTTTAGCCGAGTTTAGAAGTAAGAGCAATGAATGTGAGGAGACAAAGGACAGTTTAGTGGATCAAGGCAGAAATCCCCAGTCGTCTCACATCGGGTCCTTATCATTCTTGCTTAAAAGAGATGTATTGTGTCAGCCAGCCAATCTATTTTTTCCCATTTGTTGTATCTCTGAATTACCCTACTTGGTTTTATATCTCCCGCCGGATCTTTTCTTTTACCGTCCCCAAGATAAGACGTACTGCTGCGAACTGACAATATGGCTTTCATGGGTGTGCATAACATTTTACGTGTTTAAGTGCTCTTTGTAAGCATTACTGAGAGGAGGTGGGATGTGTGTGTTTATGATGATGCCTCCTGGTCTTCTGAGTAAAATAATGCAGAGTTTATCAGAAAATAGGCTAAATTCTGACATGTTCAACTGGTTCCTTAGCCAAAATATTTTAATGAAGATCTGTTTAGGATTCTGGTGCTGTTTCCAGGGTCGGATTTCTGGAAAGCACACCAAGGCTCAGATCTTTGGCGGCTGCTGTCCAATGGGGCGGTTGAGGTATATGGATGGCATTGCAGTAGTCCAGACCAGGTTGTAGACTTCCATGACCTTGGGTAAGCTCAATAGTTGCAATTAGGGCACCTTAGGACCCTTAGAGAGTTCTCCCATGGGATGGATGTTTTGCGGCAGATGGTCATGTCATGTTTTGTTAGAAAGCTGAACAGTCAGGATTCTTATTGTATTACTGCTGAGTATAGTAGATCTCAACCCATACCTTAACACGAGCCTTTCAGTGATGAAACAACCATTGCGGGACTTATACATTTGCTGCCTCTATGCCAAATCTTTGCCAATATACTTGTTGCTCCCCTTGCAAGTGCAGTAGCTGCCCTCCCATTCCATGTGCAGCCCCCTCTTGCATGTGTACCAGCCTCACACTTACATATACAATTCCCTTGGACAACAGCTTCCCTCTTCCATATGTTGCTAGTATCCATCTGCAGTGTAGCTTTTCCACATGCCATCTTCGTAGTTCCAACCCACTCCCTTGACCATACAGCCCATCCCCCCCTTATGTGTCCCTCCCCCCCTTAGAGTGTAAGCCTATATGGCAGGGCCCTACTTGTCACACTCCCCCTAGTGGCCAGACTGCTCAATGCCTTCCAATCTATGTCAACCCACAGAGTGTCCAACCTCGTGCATAGAATTGATGCGCTGAAACCACTGGAATTGAGCAGCAGACAGGCTAGAAAGGCGTGTGCGAGCTACAGAAACACTTTACTACACACTACTTCAGAAACAGGGCTGCCACCACTCGCATCAACCAGTTGAGAGAAACCTCCTGACTAGTCTAAACCTGTGAATAAAAATTACTAAAACACTCTGCTCTGGCTAAACATGCAATACTTCAGGGTAGCGAATCTTCAGAAAGGCCAGGAATCTTCTGTTTGGCTGAAAGCAGGTTTGCAGCTGAAAACTGGCTTGAAGCTGTTTATTGTAAATGCAATGTAAATAAATAATATATACAGAAAATTATTAAAAGTAACAATTATAGAGAAAGAATAGCCCAGATAAAATAAAAGGAAAAACAAACGAAGATGGATACTTTAAGTTTGGAAGAAATATGTCCTTTGTGGAAGCGCCAAGCAAAAGGAGGGTCCTTTGTTCCAGAATAAGAGTTGGGGACCGATGCATGGGGATCACGGTGGGGAACAGCGGATAGTATTAAATGCACGGGCTGGGGGAACATTTACATCAGGAAACAGCGCTGGGTTTTTTTTAATCGGATGCTTGATCAGCAGCCAAGTCAAGTGATATATGGGCACCTTAAAGAGAGTCTGAAGCCTTAAAAATTACCTCTTTTTATTGGCCAGTTATATTAGGCATTAAGATCATAGCCGATTCATTGCATTCCCACAGCAGAGCAATGTATTTATACCCACAAAATCCCCAGGGCAAAATTCTATGATCCTTCCTGGAAGAGGCAGAGCTTTGCGCCTTAGCTCTGCCTCTGCTCCAGTCAATCTCCGCCGATCTCCACCTCTCACCGCCCCTCTCAGTCTTCTTTCACTGAGAGGGGCGGAGATCGTCAGAAGATTGACTGGATTAGAGGCAGAGCTACAGCTCCAAGCTCTGCCTCCCCGGGCAGCAAAATCCACAACCTGGAAAGTCATGGAATTTTGCCCCGGGATTTTGGGGGATATAAATACCTCTTTCTGCCACTGGGATGCGGCTAATCAGCTTTGATCTTAATGCGTACTATAACTGGCCAATAAAAAAGTCTTTAGACTCTCTTTAAAAATCCCCCATGAGGAGATGGGCTGGTCCAAAACCTGTAAGCATCAGGGAAATATATTTACAGTGAATTTTAATCCAGGATAAATGTAATTTCTATAATTATCCATGCACATGTATTTTAAAGTTTACTATTTTTCCCAATACTGATCCTTTAACTCCTATGAGAATTGGTCAGGATGTTACTCTTACAATACAAGATCACTTAAAACACACCAGTGTAGTTCCACCCCTCACAAAATATTGCAAACAGTCCACATAGATTACAGTGGGGCTTTAAATGAACAATCAGTCTTTTATTCTTCAGTATTCAAAGTTCATATTTCTTCAAGATTGCGGACAAGTAAGCACAAGACCCGAGTACAGGACTCCACATTAAAACAAAGGTCTGCCTGACCGCTTCCTCAGAGGCATACAGTACATACACATATCTGTTAAAAAATACACATAAAAAATAAATTGTACAGTCGATTACATACCAACCATGGTCATGTGTGTGAATCAGGATACGGGCACACAAATCATAATTGTATCTTACCCAATGTCGAATCAAGGGAAATGTCGCCTAGCAATCTGTGGAAATCACACATATATGCATATATGTCAAATGTCAAGCTGATCAGTACAAGCTAAAAATGTGCAGCACCCAGTCACCACTATGTGCCAATATACAGACAGCTTAGACTATAAAGTGTCACATAGCAACAGATGTATCAGAATGATACAAGAACAAAGTTACAGGGACCAGTCCACATGCAGACCAGAACAGTGTCTCAAAATCCTAAGTGACATATATATATAAAAGTGCCTAGCAAAAAGGTACCAGCTGGACAGGTATGTATCAGTCCAATATGGACCTGTATCTCACAGGAATACTAGTGAGAGCAGTCCAGATAACATCATTTGATATACGCTGTCCCCGCTAATAGAAGGGGTAGTTGCCATACATCCCCATCCCCATAGCCATGGGGATGTATGGCAACTACCCCTTCTATTAGCGGGGACAGCGTATATCAAATGATGTTATCTGGACTGCTCTCACTAGTATTCCTGTGAGATACAGGATGTTACTCTTATGCCAGAAAGACCCAGGACTTTCTTTTCAATAAATCTTCTTGCCCTCCAGAAATGCCTTGTGCCTTGCTGTCAGACAGTCAGATGCTTAATGTAACATGCCACACGATGGAACTCTAAGCCGGAAAGAATCAACATAATTGATTGACAATCAACTTATGAAAGTGGTGTCATCTCATTAGAGCATGTTGTCAAGTTCTTCTCAGCTCTTCTTCATCTTTGCAGAAAGTGAAGGTCCCACAACATGTCCAGGCAAGTCTATTGTGACATTTCCACCTATGAGGCAGACCTGAACTCAGAACTTCTCCTCTGCTCTAAAAGATAGGCAACAACATAATATCATTTAAACAAAAACATTTCTTTGTTACAGCTGATACAAATCCTGCAATATATCTGCAGTGTGTCTACTTCCTGTTTTCACTGAGGCAGACATATTGTTGACATCCTGTGTTTACAAATTAGCTGCTCTGCCATGGCAGTGAAGATTTCTGAGCTGACACAGCTGAGAGATCTGAGGAGGAATAAGACAGGCTCTTCTCTCTAAATATGTACAGGGTTCATTTCTCTCTGTTTTCCTTCTGTCCTGTGCAAGAGTTGAGGTCCACTTTAACAATTACATTTCTATAGCGCTTTTTATCCTATAGGACTTACAGCGTTTAGGCTCTCTCAGTTTCAGTAATTGGTAGTAGGATGAAGTATTAACACAAAGGATTAAATTATATTTCTGCAAATGCCAAACTGAGCAGGAAGGTTTTCAGTCTGGATTTAACCTTCTGGGGACCGCCGTAGGTCGAATCAACGTCCAGCAGGTGGTGATACAGGTCTGACCAGACGTTGATTCAGCGTCCGCGCTAAAGAACCATCCCGACGCGATCGTGCGCACCCAAGAGGGGAGATTAAGCTGTCATATGACAGCTGGCATCTCCCCTCAGTGATCAGCAGCCATCGCGTATGGCTGCTGATCACGTGCTCACTACGATCGCCGTCGGATCGTAGTGATCACTTTGACAGCTGCGGCGGCAGGGGGGAAAAGAAGAGGATCCACTCACCTCCCTGCTGTTACAGCGAAGATTGGCGCCCCCTCTGCTCTGGCCGGCATCTCTGCTCCGTCTGACGTCAGCGCCGGGTCCCGGCTTGATGACGTCATAAAGCCGCGACCCGACCTGAGCATCATTTGGAGCGGAGATGCCGGCTGGAGAAGAAGATGGCTACAGCGGTGCATCGCTGGAGCCTGGAAGGTGAGTGACTGCTGCTGGCGTAAGGGGGGGACACCTGCCACCATGGGGGGGACACTGCCCAGCCAGCCACAGACAGGATCCGGCTGCCTGACCCCCCACAAATGCGTGCACCCCCCTCCACCGCAAAATGCCCTGGTCCTTAAGGGGGGTTAGGCGGCCGGTCCCGAAGTGGTTAAACACGTCCAGAGATGGAGCTGTCCTGATCTGCTGAGGTAAGGAGTTCCATGATGTAGGAGCAGCATGACGGAAGGCTCTGTGACCAAACATTTTCAGGTGGACTTTAACACCACCGTGACTTTGGTCATGCCTGCGTGACACCTTCTCCTGTCCTTCCTGTCATTTCATTGTGTGAAAAGCCTAACACCTCAGGATGCGTAGAGCATCGTTTATCTACAGCTCTACTTTAGCACATGCTGAATAATTTCTACCTTACTCTTCCGCGCCTACGTCCCGATAATCCCAGCGCTATAAAACAGAAAATGTCATTTCATTAAGTGAACAGTTAAAAGTCCCATTAATATTTCATTACTGAAGGCTGCCTCTGAAATATGAATCGGTGCTTAGCGTTTTTATGAAGTGTGCTTCCTCATTTGCAATCTTAATTTAAAAATGATTATTCTATTCTTTTTAAGACTATTAAAGTGGGAAAAAACACATTTTTTTCCCTCGGCGTTACAGAAGCGTAGAAGCGATACTTCAAAGATAGCTCCGCAGAGGAACACGCGACGCAAATGGAGGAATCGCCTGTGGGCTACAGCTATTTGGGCCTGGCAGCGATTTATACATTAATGCTGTGGGCTTTCATCTGTGTGGGCCGGCTCGCCTTTCACTCAGCGCTCCTCTGAAGACAGAAGAACATCACTTATTTTGCATGTTCTTTGTGTTTTCTTACTCAAAGTTGGGAAATGAAAGTGATGCAATTCTATGTCGTGGCGCAAGCATTGGAAATGTATTCAGGCCCACTAGCTTTAAAGAGGAACTGACCTCAGAACTTCCTCTCTGCTCTAAAAGGTACGCAACAGCATAAATACCTTTAAAGGAAACCAGAGCAAAAGAAAGAATAAATACTTACCCAGGGCTTCCTCCAGCCCTATAAGCTCATCTGAGCCCCTCGCTGTCCTCCCGCGGTCTGCCCTTCAGCCGTGATCAGCCCCGGCAAGTGGCTCAGTCGCATCAGTCGGGTTCTTCTGCACATGCGGGGGAGGTCTGCGCATGAGCAGAAGACCACGTAGAGCCTCCAGAAGCTTCCTTGATCTTCCTATGCCCCTCCCTTCCTTTGCTTGCAGCATTGCTCTCCCCCGTTTATGAGCGTGGCTGCAGTGTGCAGGCGCAAAGTAAGGCCTTTGCATGCACGCTAGCATGTAGGCAGTCGTAGCTAGCTTTCTCCTCAGTGTAAAAGCTGCTCTGTGCTACTGCGCAGGCACGGGGATGATAGGAGGGCATTGGGAGGAGAGCTGCCACCAACATGCCATTGAATTGCTGGGAGTGTGTAGCTGCCTCTGTCAGATATTAATTTGTAGGGTGGGTGGGTTTGGGGGAGAGCCACTTGTTGGCAAGCTACATAGTATTAATGTGGGGACCACTAGGCTGGCAGGCAATGCTGAGGAGGCAGGGGGTCCATAATGCCACACAATGCTACTAGGATGTAAGTGAATACTACAGGAGGATGGGGTGGAATTCGCTAGCAA
The DNA here is from genome assembly GCF_040937935.1 of Hyperolius riggenbachi. Taxonomy (NCBI): domain Eukaryota; kingdom Metazoa; phylum Chordata; class Amphibia; order Anura; family Hyperoliidae; genus Hyperolius; species Hyperolius riggenbachi. The sequence continues at coordinate 78,423,408 of NC_090648.1, read as the reverse complement.
ATAAAGGGATCCTAATGCCACTTACTGGAAAGGGCAGGTAGGGTATAATGTCAGGGCCCTCCAGGTTAATTTTGCCCCAGGGCCCCATAGTAGCTAGACACAGCCGTGGTAAGGCCTCGTTCACATAAAGGCAGTTTCTGTGTGCTTTTCCCAGCGCATTGCCCTGTGCGTTCTGCAAGGTATTGATTTTTCAATGTAAGTAAATGTGCCTCGTTCACATCTATGCGCTGTGCTGAGCTGCGTTACAAAAACGTAGTGTTGCATGCACTACTGTGTATGTTTGGGAACTCAAACATACACAGTCGAAAATGAGCTCATTCATAGCAGTGTGCACTTCTGGTCAACTGGCAAGTCACATTTCCAGATGGGAAGATGCAGGCTTGCAGTGATGCTCCCTCTTATAACCCTCCTATTCCCTCCTCTGCCAGCCCCCAATGGGAAGTGAATGGGGCCACATAGAGGAGGGAATGTGAGAGTGACAGGAGGAGGCATTACCACAAGCCTGCATCTTCCTGCCTACAAAAATTGACTTTAGCCTAAAATCAAATTTTTCAAGGAGTGATTACAGAGACAGGGAGAAATGAGGGGAGGAATGGACAACACACAGAGGTGTATGGATCCAGCATGAACACACTTCTGTGCTTACCTTTGGTAGCTTTGTCTCAGGTCAGGTGTCCTTTAATCCTACATTTTCTAATGCTCAAATCAAGGAACTCCTTTAAAAAGCCGGCCTTGTTCTGACATAAGGGGAATAGTAGGTACAAGTCAAAAACAGATTGTTTTCAAAAAGACCTTGTAGTTTTGGAGAACATTGATTTTAAAAAATGCAAAGAAAAACGGTTTTTAAACTCAGAGAAAAGGCAGTTTAAAAAAAAACCCTTTTTCTTAGTATTTTTAAAATCGATTTTCTCAAAAACGACGTGCCCACTAACATATTTAATAATTTTGGTAGCAATAGCATGTATGGGAGCTTTGCTATTCACCACCAAAATCTGCACAAAATTACACGTAAATTACGCGTAAATTCATGCGAATTACGAATGCTTACAATTACATACGAAAATAATGACGATTTTCCCTGAAATTTTGCATTACGATTATGATGCATAATTGCGAATTATCCACTTAAGGACTTTAGGCCTACAACCCCCCCCCCCCCCCCCCATAACCCTTTCCCCCCCTTCCCCCTGTGACCAGGCTATTTTTTTATTTTTTTTTACAAATCACGGCTATGCAGCTTTCAAAGCTGCTCGCTGCAGAGACATACAACAGAGCACAGAAATGAATCCCTTCCCCTTTTCTGCCCACTAACAGAGATTTCTGTTGGTGGGCTCTGATTGCTGCTGCACACAGGGTTTTCTTTTTAATTAATTTATTTTCTTATTAATAAAAATGCCTATTTTTTATTTAATTTTCCCTCCCCCTGACAGCCAATCCTAGTGATCAGCTCTCATATCACATCAGCCTATGAAAGCCGATTGCTCTCTAAGCCTCTCCAGGGGACAGCCGAGTGGCATGGCTGTCCCCAGTGCTATAGATCGCAGTGCTGTACACTGTAAATAGACAGCGTTTTCGTCATCTAACAGTCTTCTAGCGGCGATAGTCGGCATCGGCACGAGCGATCCCCTGTAAACCACACCGCCAGGACTTAATCCCAATTGGCGTTACGAGGTCCTGGGGGAGCTACCGTTATCACGCCTATCGCATGACGCGGTCGTTAAGAAGTTAAAGAATAACCGAAGTGACATGTGGCAAGATGAGATGGACATGTATATGTACAGTGCCTAGCACACAAATAACTATGGTGTCTTCCTTTTTTTCTTTCTCTGCCTGAAAGGGTTACATTTTAGATATGTAAGTGGCTGACTCAGTCCTGACTCAGACAGGAAGTGACTACAGTGTGACCCTCACAGATAAGAAATTCCCCTTTTTACCCCTTTCTTGCTCTCAGAAGACATTTTCTGCTAGGAAAGTGTTTTATAGTTGGAATTTCTTATCAGTGAGGGTCACACTGTAGTCACTTCCTGTCTGAGTCTGGACTGAGACAGCATTTACATACCTGATATTTAACTATTTCAGGCAGAGAAAGAAAAAAAGGGAACACAGCATAGTAATTTGTGTGCTAGGCACTGTACATACCCATGTCTATCTCATCATGTCACATGTCACTTCGGGTATCTTTTAACTACTTTGGCCTCCTGGACGTACTAGCTACGCCCAGGAGGCCATGTGCGCTGCCGCGCGCCCCCGCGGCCGATCCCACCCTCCCAAAAATACCCACATAAAATGTTTAATAATAATAAAAAAAAACATTGCAATTAAAAAACAAAAAACACATAAATATTTACCTAAGGGTTTAAACTTTTTAAATATCTATGTAAACATGAAATATTTATATATTTTTTTAATTATAAGCTTGTAAATAGTGATGGATGCAAAACGGAAAAAATTCACTTTTATTTCCAAGTAAAATATTGTCGCCATACATTGTGATATACATAATTTAGGTACATAATTTAAATGGTGTAATAACTGGGAGAAATGGGCACATACAATATGTGAGTTTTAATTGTGGAGGCATGTATTATTTTAAAACTATAATGGCCGAAAACTGAGAAATAATGCATTTTTTCCGTTTTTTCCTTATTCTTCCTGTTAAAATGCATTTACAGTAAAGTGGCTCTTAGCAAAATGTACCCCCCAAAGAAAGCCTAATTGGTGTCGGAAAAAACGAGACATAGATCAGTTCATTGTGATAAGTAGTGATAAAGTTATAGGCTAATGAATGGGAGGTGAACATTGCTCGGAAGCATAAAGTGAAAACGACTGAAGGCTGAAGTGGTTAAGATGCATATTTTTTGCTCATCACTAAAAACAAGTGTGGCCATCAGGATCTTCACACTCATAACAAGAGTAGCCACAAAAACACCTGCTCTGAAGTACAGTCCAGTGTTTTGGATGAAGGGGATTTTAGTTGTTGCCCCCCACACAGCTTTAGACCCCTCTGCGGTTCCAGAGGCTGCTCCCCTCTAGTTGCGTCATTGCCTCTCCCTACTATAACATCACAGCATCATCACACAAGGGGCCATATGCAATTCACTTTTTCTCCTGAGTATTCTCCTAGGAGATCGATTTTTATCTTTGATTTAGAATAACTTTTCAGCCCTTTGCAATGGAAAAAGTACCAAAAAGTTGGTGAAAAAGTACTGTCAAAATTGTCAAAAGAGTGTTTCTTTGCTCGTTGGTGGTTTAATAGGCATTTTATTGACAAGTTTGAAAATTTCACCTTGGAGAAAACCTAGGTGAAAAAGTGAATTGCATATGGGCCAAAGTGTACATCCGGTTATATATACAATTTCTGCAGCAATGCACGCCAGCCAGTCGAACACAGTTTCCTGATGAGACTTATTTTACAAACTCATTATCCAGTCAACTGTCATAGAAAAAGCGGAGGCTTGCTTCAATTTTCTATTTGTTAACGTGCGCGGAAAATGGCTCAATTATGAGCCCCGTGCAACATGCCCAAAAGGGAGGTGGAAAGCGTGGAGGGTTTTGCAGACAATACAAGAAACGCAATTTGTATTTAAATCTGTCCACCTTACTTTTGCCGTGCTGTAAAACCAAACTAATACGCGAGGAAAATAAATGTATTCATGCCTAGAACATTTTTATTTTATCTTTTTTACTGCTAAGTAAGCTTCCCTTTTGTATCATAATTCAGTCTATTACTGTCACGGTGAAAGCCTTAACAAACCCTTTACCGTGTATAAAATGCAGGTGTGTTTATTTTTTATTTTTATATTTTTTCTGTTACAAATGAGTCTTTCAAAAAAGCACAAAAGGCAAAACGTCACGTATGGAAATACGTTACAGTGCGTTTCAATGGGATTTTCACAAACGAGGACTTATTTATAGGCTCATCTTTAGAATGTTTCACTTCATCGTGACACTTGCCATATCTTTGAGGAAACTTTGACTGCTGAGACCTTTCTTTTTATGCCCTTAGCTATGAATTGCTATGATATGATAACAAAGAGGCACAGAATACACAGGCTACTGTGGAAAACAAAACATTGGCTTTCATGAGCATTTGGTACATTCTCAGCGAGAGCTGCCTGAAGCTAGGCCTAATACCCGCATCCCCTCTCACAAGAAGTGCGGCTAGTATCTTCATCTCACCACTAAACACATCCCCAGCTAAGCCCCCCCCTTTCCCCAATAGTAAGAGTTGCCAAGAGCTAAAGAGACCCACATTTCTCCCCCCTCCCCCCTCTAAATAGCAGAGTGGCCACAACAAAAACATAATTACCTTATTTGGTCCATCACCATATCCTCTCCTCTTTTGCACTGCAGCCTATCCCCATTCATGCGTGTCCCTCTGTAAGCTGCTGATGTCACATGACATGTATTGGGAACCTACAGAATAATGCTTGTGAATGGTGATGGGCTGCAGTGAAAAAGATGAAAGGACCCAGAGCTAGACTACATAAGGTAATTTGATCTGCTATCACCGCTCAGCTATTTGGAGATGGTCGCCAACACCGCCCCCCAGATTTTGCAGCCTGAACACACGATTCAGGGGATTTCATGGGAGGACCGGCCCTAAGAATATGGGGGGTTTTACCTTTATGCCAGATGCTGATGCCCCCAGCAGTGTTGACATGTTTGTTGTACCCCCATATAGTGTGTAGAAACTTTCCCCCCATGAAATGAAAAACCGTCCATCCTACCCCTCCCACTCCTCCCATTGCTGTTTTTATCCACTTACATGTTTTGGTAAAGTCAGGGGAGGTGAAGATATGCAAGATAAGGCCCACACGATTCACAAGAAGAAAATCTTCACTCAGGGAATACATTTTTTAGTGTGGTATTATAATTGCACCAAAATACAACGGTATTAACAATGCACATGGTATGCAATGTGGAGGTAATATAAAAACAGAAACTCGAATGAAGAAAAGTAGAATCCCGAACGGCAGTAGATTTTTATGACATGCACGGCAGAGTGAATTTCATGCTATTTGGCAAAAGCAGATGATTTTAACAAGCATGTGCCCTGCCTAAGGCCCCGCTTACACTTAATTACTTGATATGCATTTTTTTATTTTCTCCATAGCAGTGCATTATGAAAAAGATTTCAGTTGAAACGCGTTGAAGTGTGGAAGGTGCCATAGGAGAACACAGGCGTTACTTTGAAAATCAGTTGTCCTTTCAGTTATACCTGAGAGCAGGAGACCTTAGGCAAGTCTCCCTAACACTGCTGCTGCCTATAGAGCGCGCCCTAGTGGCTGCAGCTCTGGCGCTTTGAGTCCGCCAGGAGAAAAGCGCTATATAAGTGTTTGTCTTTGTCTTTTGATTAAGTGTAAATGGGGCCTAAGTGTGCGACTTAGTAGCAAGGAAATCTCACGCAAAAGGCCGGGAGCACATGTGTCCAGGCAGCAAAGCATATGTTTTAACCTCCCTAGCGTTCTGGACCAGCTCAACTCGTCCAGTGACGCCGGAGGGCACCGCTAAGGACGATTTGAATAATTTTTTTAAAAAAACATGCAGCCAGCACTTTGCTAGCTGCGTGTTTCTCCGATCACTGCCGATCCACACTACCTGCCGCGTAATAGCCCCCCCCCGAGACCCCGTGTGCAGCCTGGCCAGTCAGTCCCAGGCAGCGCTGAGGGGTGGATCGGGACGCCCTATGACGCCACGACGTTGATGACGTCGATGACGTCATTACGTTCGTCGCCATGGCGATGGGGGAAGCCCTGAAGGGCATGATCGCCGGCGGCGATTGGAAGGGTGGGCGGGAATCGTCAGGGAGGGGGGTATCATGTAGCTAGCGATAGGCTAGCTACATGATTAACAAAAAAATTAGGTTTAAAAAATCAGCGGCGGCCGTGCGGCTACGCAGAATCAGAACGCCAGGGAGGTTATTAAGGCATGTGTGATTCTGTGTTTTTCTCTGCATCTGCTTTTTATTTGTGTTTTTTGTGTGTTTTGTATGCTTTCACATTTGCATTTTTCATGCGCTTGAGTTTTTAATAATTTTTGTCAAGAGAGAAAAAACACATTGCTAGATCTGTTTTTACAAAAAATACATGCAAAATTACTGCAAAGAAAAAGCGTTGTATGGAAACTACATGCAATTTGGATTCATAATCAGTACACAAGAAAAAGGAAACTGATGTGTGATGTTACAACGCACATAAAATTGCACTGTGAATTGCACACCAATGTGATATTTGTGCTGGCTGTAGACTTACATGGGGCTTGATTCACTCAACCGCGATAACTCAAATATCACACCTTATCAAAGATATCACACCTTATCAAAGTTAACACGCCTTATCAGAGTAGCATAGCAAGCGCTACGAACTTATGCCTGCTAATTGCCAATGGCACTCGTCCTGCTCTGAGCTCGCTATGCTACTCTGATAAGGCATGTTAACTTTGATAAGGTGTGATATCTTTGATAAGGTGTGATATGTGAGTTATCATGGTTTAGTGAATCTAGCCCCTTATGTGCAATTTTGCATGCGTGTTCCATTATGCGGCAAAATGCATGTGATTCTTATAAGTTTGTTCCCTGCCTCAAAGATTTAAAGAGCAACTGTGACCAAGGATTGACCTTCATCCCATTCAGAAGCTGATACTCTCTTTCCCACAAGAAATCTTTACATTTTCTGGAATAGATCACCAGGGATGTCTGTATTATATATCAACGACGGTCCCAGGGGCGTAACAATAGACCCTGCAAGGGATGCAGCTGCAGGGGGCCCCAGAAGCCACAGGGAGCCCCATCCTGAGACACTGACAACTAAGGGCAAATAGAGGTAAAACTTTCTGCTCTCTGCACAATTGTTCTGTTGACTGCATATGCTTAGCCACTGATCACAAATCATACAAAGTTTTGTAGACAAAGATTTGTAGACAGTCCCTGTTCATTGTGCAAGGGGAGGGGACCCATCCAAAGTTTTGCAGGGGGGCCCAGTGATTTCTAGTTACGCCCTTGCAAGGACCTATGTATTATTGTGGTGTATTATTGTGGTGAAACTCCTCCCACACTGCGGGAGCCTTGTTGCATTGTGGAAAAAAAGTTTCCAACTGCCAAGCAACCAGTATCTCCCTCTGTGCATATGTATATCTATTAAAAAAAAAAAACGTTTAGCCTATTGTATTGTTAGGGGGTGTGGTTATAGATAATGGCAGTTAGTGCCGACTTTTTTTTTCATGTCTGCCAGCGGTAAAGATGATGATGTGCAGGCTGATTGAGGATCAAACAACATGAACAAATTAAATGGCAAATTCCAATCATTTCTTGATCTCTCTTCTATTTTCTAACTTCTCACATTGCAATATATTGCTTTAATTTTTTCCTCTTTTCGCCAAAGTTCCTCTTTAACTTTCAAAAATAAATTGGCAGCTAGCAGGTTAAAGGTATTTTCGTCTTCTCAGCAAAAATCCAGTTCTCCTGTAAGTCTGTCCTGCTCATCATTCTGGGAACACAAATGCAACTTAACCCGGAGCAAATGAAAGATGACATAACTAAAAGTAATGATTGTGGCATTATACTGTGTGAAGTGAGCTCTGGGGAATGGCAGACTCTGCTGCCTGCTACCATTCCACTGTAAAGGGAAACATTTTGTAAAGGTCCATATAATGGCCTTTTCCATCCGCTTTAATGTGCACACAGAGGTCCTCTGGGTATATATGGGGAATACAGCCAAGGAAAACATATATGAAAACAAGGTTTAAAGACTCTCTGCAGTTTAAGCTCTGGTTAACGTTAATCTCCGGCAAATGCCTAACATCTAAAAATACAGCCTTAAATCCATCAATCACGTTGTCCTAAGAGACAGCTGTATAGCCACGGACGCTTATCTGCAGTTCGGGAGCAGCGCTGACTTATTGATCAAACAATTTTTCATGAAATCCATTATTGTGCAGATCCGCTCGACATGCTACACAACACCGAAAAAACAAATTGCTAACACAGGCAGCATTGAGAGCAGCCAAATACAAATGTGATCTGTCTGTGGAAACTGACGGACACACTTCTCTTAAAGTCATTTTCTTTCCCCAACATGGAGGAGGTATGATTTATCGAGATATAGCGAGCATAATAAAAGTGACACACCAAGCTCTAGCAGTTAAATTCAGTGGCATGGCAACAGAAGTCTCTGGGGTCTATCTCTCTCTCTCTTTCTCTTCCTCCTCCCTGTGTTTGGACTTCCTTTCAGCTCTATAGCTCTGTGAAATTATATATACAGTAGTGATGAGCCGAAATGTTGTGTTTTGCGTGGTTACAACACAAAATTTGCAATTACAAAACAAAATTGTAATTTGTAATTATCAGAAAATTAACGATACATAATTTTGTAATTCGCAATTTTGTGTCGTAATTTTGCGTTAAATCGTAACTTTTTGTTAACCAGATCTGGAGGAGCTGCCGCATTGAAATGTCCTGTTGGAGTCTGTTAACGGGCCCAGCGGCTGCTGTGCATGTGCACCATGCCCGACCACCACCAATGTGACACCCCGGGACACCACGATCCACAATTAGGGAAGGGGAGCGAGCGTTCCTCTACCCAATCGCAATGCCTAGAGTGAATGGACATGACCCTGATCAGGGACCATGTCCATTCATAAAACAAGAGGCAGTAAGAAGCTTACAGAATGTTAGAAAAAAATTCTGCGAAACAGGAGTGTTTGCAGCACCATCTAGTGCCTAAAAAGTAAAATTACACACGCACATATACATACACATACACATACATTTATAATTAAAATTAATAAAAAGTAATATATTGTCATCATACATTGTGATAGAGACATAATTTAAATGATTTAATAACTGGGATAAATGGGCAAATAAAATGTGTGGGTCTTGTCTACAGAAAAACATTTAAGTTTAAAACTATAATGGCCGAAAACTAAGAAATAATTATTTTTTCCCATTTTTTTTCTTATTTTTCCCACTAAAATGCATTTAGAATAAAATAATTCTTAGCAAAATGTACTATCCACAGGAAGCTTAATTGGTGGTGGAAAAAAAAACAAGGTATAAATCATTTTGTTGTGATAAATAGTAATAATGTTATTGGTGAATAAAAGGGAGGAGCACTGAAAGGTGAAAATTGCTCTGATCCATTAGGGCAGTGATTCTCAACAGTTTATTGGTATGTAACCCTTTTAAAACCCTGTACTCACCAAGTACCGCCTAGCATAGTAAACATAATCACAAGTACCCTGTCATGATCGCTGCTGCAGCAGGTATTGCTGGAAGTAGTAGTGCTGCAGCTCAGGCAGTTCTGATCTCTTTCCATGCAAGCTGCATAGCTTTGTCTGCCTTTCCCTGCTGTCAGCTTGTGACTGATTATCATTCACCTGTGTGGGAATCTGCATGTCTGCTCCCATTGGATGACCTCAGTATAAAGATCTGCTTCCTGCAGGACTGCTCGGGTTATCATAGCTTCAGTTTAAGCCTGTCTTGCTGTTGCTTCAGCCCCCGATCGTGTTTCTTGTTCTAAAGATACTTTGCTGGTCTTTGCATCATATACTGGTTCATTGCCAATATATATGCATACCAGCACGTTTATTATTTTCCTTGTATTCGTGTTACGTTGATACATCAGTGTCGCTGATGTATACGTACACGAACTGTTTATATCCTGTGTGCAGTTAGTCAGCTTTCCAGCACGTTTTGGTAGGTTGCGCGTATCGTGATCACCCGTGCTGAGTTAGTTACCCTGCTCCTGGTTCTGTTTGTGGATTGCGTTCATCTCTGCGAAGAGATAACGAATCCTTCTGAATCCTGTTCTGTTACCGTTTGTGGATTGCGTTCATCTCTGCGAAGAGATAACGAATCCTTCTGAAACCTGTCCTGTTACCGTTTGTGGATTGCGTTCATCTCTGCAAAGAGATAACAAATCCTTCTGAGTCCTGTTCCCTGTATTGCTCCAGTCCTAGTCAGTATTCCTGCTTATGTCATATATCGGTTCATTGCCGATATATACATATGTTAGTCAGACGTTACAAATAGTTTCATTGATAGCTGTAATTGTAATACGCTAGGAAAACATACTTATTGTATATTTGTCTGTGTTACTTTCATCTATCTTGATCCTGCTATTTCCTGACTATCCTGTCCTGTCTTTGTGAGGCACGCCATCGCTGCAAGCATTGCTGCCTCATTCCAGTCTGTCTTGTTATGGACGCTTGCTGTCACTAAGTAGTGGCTAGTTAAGCAAGCGTTCATTCTGTCTACCTGTCCTGATCTCCTCAGTCCTGGTTATGCGCTCAGCGCTACTTTGCGCTGAGACGTTATAGCGAAAGCATTGTTTGTGGCTGTCGGATCTGCACCGGCTCTGTGCGCCACAATCTCCTTTTGGAGTCAGTCCTCCCCTCCACTATACTAGGGATAGCCTGTTTCCTTGTGCTAGTGTGTGTACCTCCTTCATGTCAGCTCATGCGTTGCATGCTGACTGTGGAGATTACACCACCAAGCCTTACATACCCTTTGGCAAATATATATTTAAATGTAGTGCATAATTGGTTCTAAACAATTTTTCTAGCATTTACTTTTGCTTTTAATTAGCTAAAATACAAATTTGGTGTTGTTTAAATATTGTATATTAAAATATAGTGTAATACTTCTAAATGCTACCACGGTTGGTTGTTACTTTCCTGAGTAGACAAAGACCACGGAATTTATTGTATCTTCTTTCCCATGATCTGCTGGGAATACAGGTACACCACTGAGACTAAGTACATCTCTTCTGGGAATTAAAACGGAAGCCTTTTCTGTTTCTAAACTATCTCCCATCTCAAAACATGGGCAGCTGAAGCCACACAATTGTTTAGTGATATTGCTTCTTATGGCCGTTTGTGAAATGTGATGTTCTGTTTACAGCTTGAAAAGAACATGTTTTTTCTAAAATTGCACATTGGACTTAGATACGGTACAAGTTCTCATTTCTTTGTCCTGAGTGTATGAAAAGATGAATTGGAATCATTTTAAAATAAGCACAATTCTGAAATCATTTTATCCTCTCTCAAATGCTGCAATTCAGACCTTCAAAAGGAGTTCATGCCAAGTTGTCCAGCTTCTCTCAAGTAAACATGGGCAGAATTTAAACGATACCCGAGGTGAACTCATTTGTGCCTCATGCCTAGTGATGATGGTAATCTGCTAATTACTAGAAATTTTGCTTAATTGCTTGCAATTACGGCAATACGTAACTACAATTTGGACATTTAATTGATTTTGCGTAATCCATTTGTAATGTCACTTAGTTACGTAAAATTGCACGCAATTTTATGCTGACTTTAGCAGTTAATAATACATTCTATAGTCTTTCAAATTACTATGTAAGTTAAGGGGAATAAGAATTTTTAAACATAACTTGTAGTTTTTGAGAAAATCGATTTTAAAAATGCAAAGCAAAAATGTTTTTTTAAAAGGTTAGTTTAAAAATAATTTTATTTTGCAATTTCTAAATCGATTATCTCAAAAACTACAAAGTCTTTTTGAAAAACGATATATCCCTTAAAGAGACTCTGTAACAAAATGTTCAGCCTTATTTCTTATATCCTATAAGTTCCTATACCTTGTAATGATCCACTCAGCTGGCTGCACAGGCAGACAGCTGTTTGACCATTCCTCTAGTCTGTGGGCTGCAGGTCTCTAAAAAGAGAGACCTGTCTTTGCTTTGCAAGTTTCTGATCTGCTCTGCTGCTGAGGAATTTGCATACATTGGTTATGCAAATCACCTAGCTGCCTCCTTTGTAGGCTGGCAGTATAAAAAGCTATGTTTTCCCAGAGTCCTTTGCTGGTCATCCCTTCAGTGTTTGTTGAAACAAAGTTATCTTACAGTAATTCTTGGGACTGCACTAGGCAGTTTCCCTAGTGCCGTTAGATTGTTATCTGTTTTGTCTGTATTGCCTCTCTGCTGCGATTGTCCTGTCGCCAACGGTGGGCATCAGGAAATCGTTCTGTCTGTCTGGGGGTGCTAACCAGAGCAACGGTTGCTACTGGTAGCCCCTTCTGTTCATCTTGCTTGGATCGCACTAGCCTCTAGCGGTAGCGGCTGTGGATCCTTCTGATCTGCTTTCTTGGAGTATAGCTGGAGCAGCGGTTGCTACCTGCTATCTCATCTGTCTGTCTTGCTTGGATCGCACTCGCCCCTAGCGGTAGTGGCTGTAGATCCTACTGATCTGCTTTCTTGGAGTATAGCTGGAGCAGCGGTTGCTACCTGCTATCTCATCTGTCTGTCTTGTTTGGATCGCACTAGCCCCTAGCGGTAGCGGCTGTGGATCCTTCTGATCTGCTTTCTTGGAGTATAGCTGGAGCAGCGGTTGCTACCTGCTATCTCATCTGCCTGTCTTGCTTGGATCGCACTAGCCCCTAGCGGTAGCGGCTGTGGATCCTTCTGATCTGCTTTCTTGTCCCTGTACCCGGATCGCACTCACTCTGGCGGAAAGAGCAGTGGATCTTCCCTAGCCTGTTCCTGAACTCGGATCGCACTCGCTCTGACGGAAAGAGCAGTGGATCTTTCCTCTCGAATTCCTGTTTTCCGTTTGTCTGACTTGTCTGATATGAACACTTGCTGTAGGCTCGGTGAGGTAACCGTTAAGCAAGCGCTCACATCCTCTGTTTCGTGTTTGTCTGTCGGTGGTTAGTTAGGCGTGCTTGTCTCTGTTGCGCTTAATGTGCGGAGATCGCGCTGTAAACGCGTTCGCTGTTGCGAATGAGTGTGGTGTTCGCGTTTAGTTAGAGTTTGTTATTTTCGGTATTTTCTCATTGTCGTTTGCTGTGCCTTTGCTACTCTTGTGTTCTGTTCTAATCTGTCTTGTGTCACTTCTGGCGATCGCCTTTCTCACGATCGCGTTCTTGCTTTTGTTACTGCTGATGTGTGTTAACCGTCGCAGGTTCGCGACTAGATTGGTGAACACACATTCATCCTGTATCTGTGCTCTTTCTCTTTAAGGGCTGTTCAGCCCCGCGTTGTCTTAGATCTGTACAATTCTCATCTGGCATTAGTGGCTGTGCAGAGGCTGTGCTCGTCTGCACTCCACAGCACCATCTGCGGGAATGGACCTCTGCTGGTGCATTGCACCTAGCCTGGGTTCACCCAATTATACGCTTGTGGAGGGTTTTCGCTGTGTCAGTGCGCATCTTGTGCGCTGACCGCGAAAATGATTCCGCAAACGTTACATACCTGTTCTAATGTGGTCTGTCTTACTGCAGCCTTTCCTAGTTGCACAGTGGCTGTATTGTCTCTGTTATCTAATCTAATCTTCTTTCCTTTGCCGGCTTTGTCAGCTCAGGCAGGAATGTGCTGCTCTGCTGTGATAGGATAGAAGTTATGCACACCCTCTCCACGCCCCCTGCAGGCTCTGTATGAGTCACAGACTGAGCTTCTGTGAGCCTGTCACATGCTGGTTAGGGTCCTTTCACACTAGAGGCCTTTTTCGGCGTTTTAACGCCACAGCCATAGTTGGCGTTTTCCAAGGTAAAATTAAAGTCCATAGACTTTCATTTTACCTTTCACACTTAACCCTGCATCTTGAAGCTCCCAGGAGCATTTTTAGGGCTGACCACGGCGTTTCTCATTACAATTGATATTAATGTGTTGGCGTTAAAATGCCTTCAAAACTCCTGCAGCCAAAACGCAGCGTTTTAGCCTTTTACCGCTGCCTGTAGTGTGAAAGAGCCCTTAGCAGCCATGTTTTTTGTTTCTAAACACTGCCTAAAACTGGCAATTACAAGCCAGGATTGCAGCAGGGAGTGGCAGAAACAGCAAAGAGGGGCCCAGGAGAACATAATGAATAGAATGGTTTGCTTTTTATTGTAAACATTTTAGAGTACAGATTCTCTTTAAATGATATATCTCTTAACATAGATAGTGATTTTGGTGATAAGATGTAGGCTTTGCTATCAACCACTAAAGTTGGCCTAACCACGCAAACTCCCTCCATGATGCCTAACCGTAACCCACTAGGGCAGTGTTTCTCAAACCTGTCCTTGTGACTCCCCAACGGTGCATGTTTTACAGGCAATCTCACCTATGCACAGGTGGGGTAATTAGTGTTTCAGCTACAGGGAACCCACTTAGCCAAGACAATAATTACCCCACCTGTGCATAGGTGAGGTTGCCTGCAAAACATGCACCGTTGGCAAGTCACAAGGACAGGTTTGAGAAACACTGCGCTAGGGTGTTTTTGGCAACATTTGGCGATCACCGACAATTGCCAGCAATTCCCAAAAAACTTTGCCAATGAAAGTGAGTGAGAGGGAACTCATTAGTGTGATTGCGATTAGGGGTAATCGCAATCGCAGGACATGCAGCATTAGTTAGCTCTAAATGCAAAGTATATAAGTATATAAGCACTGCATAAATCACTTAACAAAACAATTATGCAGCGCCGGGGGGGCAGAGTAATTAGCTTTAAATAAAACTTTAATATACTTACCGGGTCTCTGTATTACCTTCTTTCGTCCGTAGCCCCGCCCCCTAAAGGAAGGAGATCACAGAAGCTTTTCTTATTGGTCATAGAGAAGCACTATGACCTCCTCCTTTAGGGGGCGGGGCTACAGACAGAAGAAGCATGCCTGGTAAGTATAATAAAGTTTTATTTTAAAAACAAAACGCAAATCGGAAGCACTGTACATGTTAATGTACAGCGCTTCAAAACGTCGGGTAATCGCCATCGCCAATGCCCTAGGAATTGCTGCACACAGCACTGCATCAATTTTAAAGCGCTGCAGCGATTCTTAGTGGGTCCCAGGCCTTAATGTCTCCCCGCACAAACTCCCTTCCTGGTGCCTAACTCAAACCATTCTCCACCTGCACAAACCAATATTTATAGATATAGCCTTTATTTGTGGTAATAATCTACATATACAATATTTTACAATAAGAACAGTGTAACAATGATATATTTAGTTATATACAATAAAAAAAACTATATTTTGAAAGGGGACGCCCACATTTCTGCTTTGGCGCATAATTTGCGTTATTTAACATTGCAGTAAATAGCGATGAATAAATGAAACATATAGGTATATGTGAAAAACTACATTTTTTTGTCTAGTGGCCAAATGTCTCTTTTTTGGTGCCCATTAGCCAATATTTATGATTGAAGTCAATGGCAGCGCTCCAGTAGTCCATTTGCAGCAGGCATCCGAATTTCCTGTTTCACAGCAGGACTGCCAGGCAACTGGTATTGTTTAAAAAGCAATAACTATGGCAACCTCCATATCCCCCTCAGTTCAAGTTCCCTTTAAAGTGGACCTGAACTCACAGGACAGAATGAAAACTTATATATAAATAACATTTATATCGCGCTTTTCTCCTGGCGGACTCAAAGCACCAGAGCTGCAGCCACTAGGACGCGCTCTATAGGCAGTAGCAGTGTTAGGGAGACTTGCCTAAGGTCTCCTACTGAATAGGTGCAGGCTTACTGAACAGGCAGAGCCGAGATTCAGCGCAGCGTGACCAAGCGTCTAGTGAGATGCGAAACGGCCGTTGCAAGCCCCACTGGTGCCCGGCACCCCACACCTCCATTACACCAAGACCACATGGACCAATAGATGGAAACATCTTTTGGCAACAAGTTACCTGTCGTGAATTTACTACAATAAAGCACAAGGACGGAAGGTGCCCGGTGCTTTCTTCTTTTTCTTCTTGATGGCAACTGATTCAAGTCTTTCTTCATACATCCCGAAGTGCACACGTCCCAGCAGATGATCGCAGGCAACGTCGGTGGTTTGGTGAGAGTTGTTTGCCCTTCACTCACACTTTTCCTTCAACAGGGAGTGCCACTCATACATCCCTTTTTATACAATAGCAAAAGAGCCGAGATTCCCCAGGGAAATTTGTATTTGTCTTTGTCCACTTTTTGGTTATGGGGATATAAAGTACCCTATATGTTATTCTGGGTAATGTACTATGTGTGTGCCAAATTTCATTCAAATCTGTTCAGCCATTGTTGAATGATCGAGTAACAAACATTCAAACTTCCAAACT
Organism: Hyperolius riggenbachi; assembly: GCF_040937935.1. NCBI lineage: Eukaryota > Metazoa > Chordata > Amphibia > Anura > Hyperoliidae > Hyperolius > Hyperolius riggenbachi. The sequence continues at coordinate 78,407,386 of NC_090648.1, read as the reverse complement.
TTTGCATTTATAATATTAGTGAGATTTTTATTAGGTGTAACAAAGACATGTTTTTGTTTAAAGATTATTATGCTGTTGTGTATCTTTTAGAGCAGAGGGAAAATTCTGAATTAGGTTCACTTTAAGCATGTTGAATTTTGTTTGGCGGTCTATAAAATGGTGGTCACACTGATTGTCACTGTATAAATATGGCTATTGTCCCATATTACCACTAAGTATCAGCAATACTGAAAGTCGTGGGAAAATGTTGAGCAGAGCACTTCATCCATTTCAGCTAATCAGCACATTAATAATAAGGAAATCAGCAGATTAACAGAAAGGTGCCATTATGTCTGCAGAAATAATGACACTTTTCCAGCGATCAGCTGATAAAAAAACCCTTTATAAATAGGTCTTCTGCAGGCGCTGAGAATAGACGTTTACAGATGTTAAACATGCTGTGCATGCAGAAGGCCCGAGAATATCCTGGAATTAGAACTGATCTGTGAAGGGGAGCAGGCCAAGATCCTTGAAGCATGATTTGGAAGACTCTTAGCGGGATACAAAGCACATTTATCAGCTGTGATATGTGCTAAAGTAGCTGTTACGAAATCCTGACTTACTCTGATGATCAACCTTTTGCATATGCCACAGTTTTCATTCAAGTTTTTTCATTCAATATGTTTTAGAGTGAGCCTGTGGGCGACGGTAACTGAATCCGAATTCGTGATCACGGGTTTAACACCCGTGATCACGGTCGAATTCGAGAGTAAAATTCGGATACATTTGAATTTGAATTCGTGATCGGTATCGATCTTCGAATTCGAATTCGACTTCTGGATTCATAAAAAACTACCCGTGATCACGGGTAAATTAGAAATTCGCGAATTTGGAGAGCAACCCTGGCTCAGACTAGCCTGACTGCTGCAGTCTTCCACATAGCAATAGTCTAATGTAGCTCAGATTAGCCTGAATTCTGCTGTCTGCCACATAACATAACAATAGTCTAATGTAGCGCAGTCTAGCCTGACTACTGCTGTCTTCTACATAGCAAAAGTCTAATGTAGCTCAGATTAGCCTGACTGTTGATATCTCCCACTTAGCAATAGTGTAATGTAGCTCAGTATATCCTGACTGCTTCTGTCTACCACATAGCAACAGTCTAATGTAGCTCAGATTAGCCTGACTGCTGCTGTCTCCTACATAGCAATAGTAGTGGTTTAGGTTAGGTATGGGGGGCGGTTAAGTTTAAGCATGGGGAGATGATTAAAGCTAGGCATAGGAGGCTGTTAAGGTTAGGAATCAGGAGGGGGGTTAAGGTTAGGCATGCAGGGGTGTTAAGGTCAGGCACTGGCGTAACAATAGAGGAAGCAGTCCCCGGGGCCCCCCTGGGGCCCGCTCATGGCCGTTTTGGGGGGGCAGGAGGGGTCGCAGCATGAGCGGAGAGCTTTGCACATCAGCGGGGAGGGGGGACGGTCTCCCTCACCTCGGGCTCTCCCCTCTGCGCTCCCCTCCTGCATCTACCTAAATGGCAGCAGCTGGGGCGGCAGCAGCTATAATTACCTCCATTCACCACGGAGGTCTCCGATTTGCAAGGGCTTCACAGCTTCACATTACTTCCTGTTAAAACAGGAAGTAATGTGATGCCTTTGCAGATCGGAGACCTCCGATGGTGAATGGAGGTAATTATAGCTGTTGCCGCCGCTGCTGACACTTAGATAGATGCAGGAGGGGGAGCGCAGAGGGAAGAGTCTGAGGTGAGGGGGGGGGGGGACCATCCCCCCTCCCCGCTGATGTGCAAAACTCTCCCCTCGTGCTGTTACCCCTCCTGCCCCCCCCCCCCAAACGGCCATGAGCAGGCCCCAGGGGGAAGGGGGGGCCTGCTGAAATTCTTGCAGGGGGGCCCAGGGACTTCTTGTTACGCCCCTGAGGTCAGGTATCAGGGTGGGGGGGAGCAGAAGGAGTGGTTGGGGTTAAGCATCAGTAGAGGGATGGCTCTGTGTAAAAAACAGGTGAGGTTCAACTGTAGTAAAATATTGGTGTTATTTATAAATGGTAGATTTACTGATATTGTACTATCAGATATTTTTGGGCTCCCACATTTCCAGGCACCCTTTTTGCGTGTCTGCAGGTCTAATGAGTTTCTGCGCCATCTACAACTAAAATTAAAAAGAATCAATATGACAGAATACTGTGATTGAGTCAGAAGCAAACTATCACATGCTATCATGTACCTCTTGCTTATGCTGGATTTTACTTGTTGCTGCTTTTCATATCTTAACTTTATGTTTACATTCTGCCAGACAATAATGTGAAGCATGCCTTAAAATACCGAAGATATCACAGAACATTAAATTCTCCACTTGCAGTCTATGCAGAATGTTCTCCCAGCTGGGCCGTCTACTGTTAGACTTAGCTAATTTTTAATTAAGTCTTCAGTATCACTTCAGTTCTTCAAAACACATTATCGTTTTCCAAGGTAATGTTGACATTAGTCGCACATAGCCATGACTTGTGCGCGGAGGCAAGGCGGTTTTATCTTTACACAGCATACAACAATCTTATCCCCACAGAGAAGAGCGCAGCTTCAGCCCATATATACATTTCTTCATGTTCCAAAGTGAACTTAAGAAGGTAGGGAAAGACTCAGTGTAGCTTAACTTATGGCCATGAATAGCTGGGTATTACATTTCAAACAACTGATGCAAAAACAAGAGTTTACCAGACTCAACAGCTTTGCCTACGGGTAGTACACTATTAGGATTTGTAGCAAGCAAGGCTGTGTAACATATTACATGAATAAGTTTTGATCGGCTATTCTCAGAAGTACATATCTGAGTAACTGGTATCTTTAAATGAACCTCAAGAGAACCTGAGGTAAAGAAACAGATACTTACCTAGACTAAGAAGAGGGAAGACTCTGGATCCTCCAGAGGCTTTCCACATCCTCTCCCAGACCACCGCAGCTGCCGGGGACCCTCCTGAGGATTGTGACTGCGCTTCTTTTCATGGATGAGTAGGGCTGTGCTGCACACATTCAAATACAGCTGCACCTGCTCAGCAAGCCAGAGCCACAGTGCCGGATTTCTAGATAGGCCACAAAGGTCATGGGCTTGGGCACTAAAAAAAGCAGATGGGCGGAAGGACTTGGGGAGAGATAAGACAGCTGCTTGCTGAAAAGAGCCTATACAGTATTTCAGCCCCAAATGGAGGGTAATGGGTTACACTTTTCTTATCATCTAATTGTTGCCTTTTGATAGTTGAGCAACAGGTCTCTGCTAACAGCAGAGTAGAGAGGGAGATGAACCCTGCTCTGCTACTTCACTACTGAGGGACTCACTGCTCTGACAGGAAATACAATCATTTGTCAGCTGAGACAAAACATACACACATATACTGTACACTAGTCACCAAAAGAGGCTTTTCTTCCTGCATACCAGTGACAGTGACTTAACTGAGAGGAGTTACGTATATTGTGTATGCATAATGTATGACGACACATGGATAACAAATGGTAATAAGCTATGTGCGGTAATGTTTTACGGATCTACCTACCATACATAATACCCCTACTGCTTATGAGTTACCACAGTGTATCAAATAATATACACCATGATGTGATACGCATGTGCACACTAGGGATGGTCAGAAATCCGGAACTGTCTGCTTTGCAGGGAAACGGTGGCTGATGCTGGGCTATGTGAGGTGCGGTAAGGCTCTGCACTGCTCTCCGTACACACACAGGGCATCATGTTTGCCATATTTTTCAGTCTAAGGTGTCCTATAACCTTCTGAGCGTTATGCCGCTCAGGAGATTTTGCTACTTTGTGTCCCCATGCTTAATTAATTTGGTCAAATGGCTGCAAAGCCTTTAGCTAGCACTAGGCTAGCTAGTACAGGTGTCCGGCACCCCTCGAACGCCCCCGATCCCCTGTTTATACATTACCTATCCTAGATCCAGAGATCGGCGCAGCCTCCCCGGACAGTTCCGGGCTTCACTATGGGGAGGATCGCACATAACGTCATGACGTCACCGACGTCTGACATCATGCGCAAACCCGATCCTCCCCATAGAGAGTCCGAAGCTGTGCAGGGAGGCTGCGCCGATCTCTGGATCCAGGATAGGTAATGTATAAATGGGGGGATTGGGGGGAATCGCAGGCGATCAGGGGTGACGGACATCTATACTAGCTAGCCTAGTGCTAGCTAAAGGTTTTGCAGACATTTCATCAAATTAATTAAGCATGGGGGACTCCTGAGGCTAGCGAACAGTATGCCCAACACAGTGTCGGGCATACCGCTCAGGAGGTTAAATTATAGCTATAGCAAATTATAAGCCTGTTTGAACAGTTGTTACACTTACATCATTGCATTCACACCACAGTCTCTGCACTGAAATCTTTAGGGTGTGTGTGCATTTTCATTTAAAGTGGACCTGAACTCTTGCAGATGAAGAAATACATAGAGAAATGCACCCTGTATGTGTCTAATCCCCCCCTCATTTGTGTCTAATCACAAACTGTAATCTAATCTCTACCCTGTGTCACATGACTGCCTGTAGCTAGGTACACACTATGAGATTTTCAGCCAGATTTACTGTCAGATCGATTATCTCCAACATGTCCGATCTGATTTCCGATCGATTTCCGACCATTTTCCGATCAATTTCTGTTAGAAGTGAACAGAATACAGTTGGAAATCGATCAGAAAATGATCTGATCGATCTGACAGTAAATCTGCCCGAAAATCTCATAGTGTGTACCTAGCATATGTCTGCTTCCATGAATCAGGAAGTAGTAACAGTGTAGATTTATTTTAGGATTTGTACCAGCTGTAACAAAGAAATGTTTTTTCTTTAAAGGTTATTATGCTGTTGCTTATCTTTTAGAGCAGAGAGGACATTCTGAGTTCAGGTCCACTTTAAGACTAGTATACATGTACCTGTGAGCAGACATGGTTTAGGATTTAATGGGGCCCTAGGCAAGGCGGTAGATTTGGCAACCCCTTGTGGCGCTTTTGGTAAGCTGAAGTAGAAAGAGGACAGGCAGGTGGGCCCCTTGACACCCAATAGGCCCCAGGCCCCTGCCTAGGTTGCCTGGTGGATGATCCTGCTCTGCCCATGAGTATAGTTTTACTTTCAGTTTTACATGCAGCTCAAGCTATATAATGGCTTGAACCTAAGACAAAGGCCCATGTACAGCTGACCTGTAATTGACCTGCGGACAAACACATGCCTACAAGAGCTGCTTGATGAAGCCATCAGTGACTGGCGAAACGCGCTTTGTTTCCTACTATTTACAAATATTACTTTCCTCCACACACCACCATTATCTTTTTGAAGGTGAGCTCACCTTCATGTCACACCACCACCCCTGGCCGGGGTGCCCCCTTTTTTTTTGGTATATATTAAACTCATGTTAAAGTGACTTTAAACTGATGTGGATGAAAATGCAAAAGTCTGTGTACATTACCTCTAAATTGGTGTTTGAATTTGTGTAATTTTATCATTTCATTTGCATTCGAATAAGCACTTCATTTGCCTTTGAATAAAGTTTGATTTACCTTTGAATAGTATTTGATCTTAGACCCCTCTTCCCCCCTCCAGCCCCTCTTTGAGTTCAAAACAATCAGGAACTAACTAAAGTAGCGGGAGGATAGAGACGGCAGTGTTTGGAAAAGCGGGAGACAAAGCAAACACGTAAATAGATTTTGAAAGCAGGTTAACACGGCTTCATAAGATTTCATACCAAATTCAAACTCTGCATTCGATGCGGGCAATCAGCAGAATCAGTGTCTATGAACACAATCCATGAAAGAGATTCATGAAACATCAGCTAATACTGAAACTAACACACATCAGCCACAACTTCAAAGCTGCTGACAGAAGAAGTGAACGGTATTGATTAGCTTACAATGGGCTTGATTCACAAAGACAAATAGCATGCCTTATCAAAGTTTATCAAAGTTAACATGCCTTATCAGAGTAGCATAGCGAACGCTACGAACCAGTGGAGTAGCTAAGGAGCTGTGGGCCCCGATGCGAGTTTTACAATGGGGCCCCCCAGGCACTTTATACATAACAATTGATACGGTGCACCAAAACCTGCCAATGGCAACTACAGTGTCAGAGGTGCAAGAAGGGGATGGGGAAGAGCTTGTTAATGATTACCACTACTCAATGTACATATAGAAGTGATTATTATGAGCACAGGACCAATAGAGAACTAATACTGTAGTTGAGGGAGGGCCCTTCGGGGCCCCTCTGGCCCAAGGGCCCCGATGCGGTTGCTACCGCTGCACCCCCTATTGCTACGCCCCTGCTACGAACATATGCCTGCTATTTGTCAATGACGAGAGCTCCACTCGTCCTGCCCTGAGCCCCTGTGGGCTTGTATCGCTTGCTATGCTACTCTGATAAGGACTGTTACCTTTGATAAGGAGGGTTATCTCTGATAAGGAGTGTTAACTTTGAAAAGGAGTGTTAACTTTGATAAGGAGTGTTATCTCTGATAAGGCATGCTATTTATCTTAGTGAATCAAGCCCAATAGAACAACATTTTAAATGTGCACACACACGCTATATAAAGCCACATACACACACTTGATGGTTCTTGGCCAAGGTGTATACACCTTAAAGGGCACCTGAAGTGAGTAAAATGATTTAAAATAAACACATGACGTAGCTGCAAATAAATATTACATACTAACCTCAGTTCCTCCCAGAAGCCCACCATTTTCTTCTTCCAATTCTGATGGTATTTGTCAGAACTGAAATATATCAGTTGCTGTCAGTTATATATCAGCAGCTGTCAGTTACAACTGAATGTGCAAAGTAATGTCCATGTTTCCCTATGGCTCAAGTGGGTGATATTACAGTTTAACAGTGTAAGACACTGTGTGAGGCGCCCATAGGTTTCAAAGCATATAGTACAAAGCCAAATAATCAAAGGTAAGGGTAGTATGTCTTACTTGGTGTGAAGACTCATACACATAATTGAGGTAGAATTCAATTAATTTAGCACTCAGGACAATGCGTTTCGCTATAAGATAGAGGAAAAACAGATGGCACCCACGCTGTTTTTCCTCTATCCTATAGCACGATAATTGACCTGATGAAGCGACTTTGTGGTAGCGAAACGCGTTGTCCTAAGTGCTAAATAAATTGATTTCTACCTCAATTATGTGTATGAGTCTTCATACCAGGTAAGACATTTGGCTTTGTACTATATTATTGATTATTTGATTATTTGGCTTTGTACTATATGCTTTGAAACCTATGGGCACCTTCCACAATGTCTTATGCTAAACAGTACCCTTACGCCGTGGAGTTTACACTACTATAGTAATATAGTGGTGATCTTTTTCCCGGGACGCGGCGACCAACAAGGCCGAGTGAAGACGGTACTTCTCCACATGATCTGATGGTGGTTGCCTTCAAAAGCAACCTGGAATTGTGAGTATATTTTCACTACGCTAGACCAGTTTCACTACGATAATACATGAATATCGGTCTCCAAGTGCCCTTGTGTCTTTTTATCTTTATTAGTTTAACAGTGTGTTGACCAGGAAGCTGTTAGGTAATGGCCATTTTTAAAATGGAGGACGGAGAATTCTATTGCTCACAGTGGACAAATGGGACGCAGGAGAGGAGAACAAGATTGAGGAGTAGACTACACGGGAGGTAAGTATGACCTGTATATGGTTATTTTGACTTTTTATTTTTAGTTCAGGTTCTCTTTAAATCTATCATGTTTACAGCCATCCTGATGTGTCACTGAAAGTTTCTTACCTGTCACCTGTTGTCCATTTAATGTTCCATACCCATGCTATTATTTACTATTTTTACTTGTAGAGCACCAACATATTCCATAGCGCTGTACAACGTGCAAAACATACAACCATGGGGAGAATAGATACATGAGCAGTTCAACATACTGTACAGTCAGGGCAACCAGTGACACAAGTACAGATACATACAATTGATGTGTAGTTTGAATAACATCACCAATACTAAAAGATGTTCATTTGATAAATGGCACAGAAACAGGAAACAAAGGGGGGGTTCCTGCCCTTGCGAGCTTACAATCTAGAGGGCAGTGGAATAGAGACACTGGGGGATTAGACGCGTCAGCGGTGAGCTTAAAATTCTAGCCATAACAATTTATAAGCTTGTCTGAAAAGTTTTATCTTAAAGAGACTCCGTAACAAAAATTGCATCCTGTTTTTTATCATCCTACAAGTTCAAAAAGCTATTCTAATGTGTCCTGGCTAACTGCAGCACTTTATACTATCACTGTCTCTGTAATAAATCAATGTATCTTTCCCCTGTCAGACTTGTCGGCCTGTGTTTGGAAGGCTGCCAAGTTAGTGTTGTGGTTCTGCTATGAACTCTCCCTTCCAGGCCCCTCTATGCACACTGCCTGTGTGTTATTTAGGATTAGAGCAGCTTCTCTCTTCTCTCTTATCTTTTACAAGCTGGATAAATCGTCCTCTGAGCTGGCTGGGCTTTCACATACTGAAGAATTACAGACAAGGGCAAAGCTGTTTGCTGGAAGAAAAGAGCAGCCTGAAACTTCAGTGCATGAGAACAGGGGGAAAGAAACACACAAATTATCTCTTGAGATTCAAAAGGAAGGCTGTATACAGCCTGCTTGTGTATGGATGTATTTTCTATGTGTGGACATACTGTACATCAACCTACTTCCTGGTTTGGTGGCCATTTTGTTTGTTTATAAACAAACTATTTATAACTGTTTTTAACCACTTTTAATGCGGCGAGGAGCGGCGAAATTGTGTCAGAGGGTAATAGGAGATGTCCCCTAACGCACTGGTATGTTTACTTTTGTGCGATTTTAACAATACAGATTCTCTTTAAGGGTATTTTTGAAAAGTTCCAGGAGAGTTCCAAAGGAGAGGCGACACTTATGAGAAATTCTGGATGGGAAAGTGAGAGGTGACTAAACTGGACAACAAGGAGGTCTCTTGGGAGGAGTGAAGGTTCAGTGATGGATCAGGAGATTAATAAGGAAATGTAGGGAGGGTGTACAGAGGGGTAGTTATTGGTGGGCGTGGGGGGGCATATGTACCTAGGCACAGGACTGTTAGGGTGCTCAGTACAGTCGCTGTACACCCTCATGTGTGAGAGGCGGCTCGCTGGCTGCCCAAAAGTGCCCCTGCTTCTTTCCCTCCTTCTGCAGAAGCAGAAAAAGCTGAGCACATCTGGCTATCTAAAGGGGGGGACATCTTGCTATCTATAAGGGGGCACATCTGGCTGTCTAAATGGGGGGGGAGTAGGGGGACACATCTGGCAATCTATGGGGGGCACAACTGGCTATCTAAAGAAGGGCACCTCAGGCTATCTGAATGGGGGGACGGGGGACATTTGGCTATCTTTAAGGGGGAATGGGGCACATCTAAACAGAATTTGTACATTTGACTCCACCCATAACCTTGACCACAATCTGATGTGTGGCCATCCCCATTTTGTCCAGAGGGGGGAGGGGAGGTCACAAAAACTGCCTTTGTTTCCAGGCGCTAAAAACCCTAGCTACGCCTCTGAGCCTATGTCCAGCTTTGTATGATAGTGTTAGAAGTTTAAACTGGATTTTTGGGGTGATTTCAACCGCATATTAACACATTAACAACCTCCTGCTACTTCCATCTTAAAAACATCTCCAGAATTTCTTACACAAGAAGCTGCTGAAATGCTTGTACATGCTCTAATTATGTCTAGTCTTGATTACTGTAAACCCTACTCTGTGGCCTACCAAAAACAAACTGGCTCATGTCTTGAGCTAGTATTGTATGCGGCTTAACACTGATTATCTTGAAATCTCAGCCAGCTTTACCTTCAGTACCAACTGAATACTATTTATTGATTATGTGGGGAGAAGTAGATTTTCAGTTAGACTGAACTAATCTACCTGTAATCGTTCAGGACCAGCAGCTAATGTGTTGCCAGCTTTGATGGACACCTAAAGCAAGAGGTATATAGAGGATGCCATTCATTTCCTTACACAATACGGAAGTAAATACTTGGGGAAAATATGAATTTGTAATGTTTTCTTTACTGGGACACGCCCCTATGCACATTAAAACATAACTTTATACAATCAATATAAGCAGCCAGAGCCGGGACAAGGTCCTCCAGCACCCAAGACGGAGACACCTCCATCCTTCCCACCCCAGCCGTCACACTCTGATTGCGAGTAGACCAAGAAGTGCCCCAGGGCCTCCAACCCCAGAAACACCTTAATCTTTAGGTATCTGGCTTGCAGTCACTGCCATGTATTCCCTTACTTTATTTCTCTCTGCTTCAAACACAATAAAGATATGAAGGCTGAGTGAGTTGTGCGCCCCCTCCTACAGTGCGCCCTGAGGCTGGAGCCTCTATAGCCTCTGCCTCGGCCCTGTAAGCAGCAAAATAATTATTAGTAACCAGGACTATACTATATACATTAATGTTGTCAATTCCGACACCGAAATGATGTGTGAGATGAAAAAAATTGCAAGTTCCATGGTGTATCCTGTTCGTGTGGCAGCAATAAATCAGGTGAGACACAGACGGATACGAGCAAAATAGGAAGAGTAGGGCTAGGCAATATGCCCCAGACCTCCACGGTGTACAATAAACCAAATACACCCCAGATAATGACCACTCAATAACAGCATGCTAGTAAGCGGGTGAAGTGCTAAATCGTGACCTAAACCACACACAAACTCGACATGTTTCACCCGTAAATGGGTATATATATATATATATATATATATATATATATATATATATATATATATATATATATATATAAACAAGCGTGGAATTGCAGCACACAGCTCTTCTTTATTTGAGCAATCAAGCTAAACAAGTAGCAGTAGCAGACAGTTTCGGTCGTCCCCGACCTTCATCAATTTCAATGAAATAATGAAATACAATTCAATATATGCCCGCCCAGACAGGAAGCAGGAAATGACAACACCATCATGTGATCATGAAAGTAAACAAATAACCAGGAAGTGTTTAAACAGCACACTTATCTCCCTCTATAAATGTCCATAATCCACATCATTCCGTCTGTTTCAACCAATCCGGTGTGTAAGATACCATTCTGTTAACCTATAAAGAAACTTATAAAAATAAATGTAAGTCGAAGTCCCTGTTTAGTCCCTGCGGGTGTAAAGTTCCTAATTTATGAATCCACATAACCTCTCTTTTTTTGAGAAGAAGAATCCTATCCCCCCCCCCCCCCATCTCAATTTGGGTACATGGTCTATGACCATGAATTTCAGATCGGTATCACGATGACCGACCTCCTACAATGTCGTGCCACAGGAAGATCAGATGTCCCTCCCCTGACAGAGTTCCTATGCTGTGATATACGATCACGCACTTTCTGCGTGGTTTCACCAATGTATCCAAGCCCACATGGGCCAAGATAATAGGTAGATCACGTAGGTGCTCTGGCAGGTGAGGAAGTGTCTAATTTCAAACCCATCACCAAATACATTGCCCTTTTTCATATGAATGCATTCGCTGCAAGAAAGACACGGGTACCTGTGTCTTTCTTTCAGCGAATGCATTCATATGAAAAAGGGCAATGTATTTGGTGATGGGCCATCAGACACCTGAGAACTTTATAAAGCAGGAAGGTGGCCAGTAGACATTGAGGTTGACCTGTGACTAGGTCCCAGAGTACAATTTCGGCCCACTTTGTATTTGAGTTTGACACCCCTGGTCTATGGCTAAAGCCAATGGAGGCAGAGCATCAGCAGAACAGCCAGGCAATGTACATTGTTTAACCCTTTCAGTACCGGCAGGTTTGGCCCCTTAAGGACCAGAGATTTTTTCTTTATGCCAGGTTTTGTTCTTTGATTGGCTTGCAGTGATCATAGTATCTGAAGCCAATGAAATCAGGTCCTGACCGACTAATAGATCACTGTCACGAATGAGGCAGTTGCGGCGAACAGCGCCGCCGCAGCTGCCTCCATGCCACCATCCGTCCTCCCAGCGTCTAGGACGACGAGGACGGAAACGGTTGTTTCAGGAGGTCACCGTCTTGCGCGGGCACGCACACAGACGGGATCGTTTACCTGATGGAAGGAGCTCAAACAAGGCATTTCCAGGGTGAGTGTTGTCCTTGATAATGTTTTTGGCCCTTCTCACGCTGCGAGTATTATACAAAAGTTCCAGTGATGGTAGTTTAGTGCCAATAATGGCTTCTGCTGTTTTAACAACTCGCTGCAGGGCTTCTCTAGTAGCCTTCGTGCAGCTGTTGTACCAGGCCATCATGCAATTGGTCAGAACGCTTTCTATAGTGCATCTGTAGAAATTAACCAGCAGCTTCTGTGGGAGGTTAGCGCTCCTTAGTTTTCTCAGAAAGTAGAGGCGTTGTTGTGCTTTGCCAGTTAGAGCTAAAGCATTGTCAGCCCAGGACAGGTTCTCTGCGATGGTGACTCCCAAAAATTTAAAGCTGGAAACTCTCTCCACAGCCTCTGCATTGATCATTAGCGGTAGGTGAGTGGTCTTTTTGGTGGTCCTAAAGTCCAGAATAATTTCTTTGGTCTTCTTTGTATTTAATAACAGGTTGTTAATGTCGCACCATGCAGTCAGGTTCCTAACTTCTTCTCTGTATGCAGCTTCCTCGTTGTCTGATATAAGCCCAATGACAGTCGTATCATCTGCAAACTTAACAATTATGTTTGAGGTATGGATAGGCTGGCAGTCATGGGTGAAAAGTGCATAGAGGAGAGGGCTTAATACACAGCCCTGTGGCACGCCAGTGCTCAGGGTAAGGGTGGAGGATGTCTGTATTCCTAGTCTGACAGTTTGAGGGCGATTAGTAAGGAAGTCCAATAACCAAGTACATATGGAGGGAGCAAGACCTAGTGCATGGAGTTTGTTGGTCAGCTGGCTAGGTACAATGGTATTAAATGCTGAGCTGTAGTCAACAAAGAGCATCCTAACATAGGAGTTGGGCTTTTCCAGGTGTGAGAGGGCAGCATGGAGAGCTACACAGATGGCATCCTCAGTCGATCTATTTGTTCGGTAAGCAAACTGGTGTTGATCTAGATTTGCTGGGATGGAGGCCTTGATGTGTGTGGCTACCAGTCGTTCAAAGCACTTGGCGATGACAGGGGTTAGAGCAACTGGTCAATAATCATTAAGACAGGTTATCCTAGGATTTGTTGGGACTGGCACAATGGTTGTAGATTTAAGGCATGATGGAACTACACCCAAGAACAGAGAGAGGTTGAATATTTGTGTAATAACTTTCGCTAGTTGACCAGCACAGGCCTGGAGCACACGTCCTTGCACACCATCAGGACCTGCAGCTTTCCTGGTGTTGATATTTGTGAGTGCTTGATGCACTTCATGTATGTGAAGGATTAAAGGCTGTGAGTCTGTAGTGGGCCCAAAGTTTACTGGAGGCCGATTGTTGTCTTTTTCAAATCTAGCAAAGAAGTTGTTAAGTTCCTCTGCTAGGCTGGGGATGTTATTGTCCAGTGTATATTGAGTGCTATTCTTCTTTTTGTAATCTGTGAATAGTTGAATGCTTTGCCACATCCTCTTTGGGTTTGAGTCATTTTCAAAGTTTTCCTCAATACTTTGTTTGTATTTAAGTTTTGCATTTCAGATGCCTTTTTTCAGACTTGCTCTGGCTGAAGAATATGCTTCTTTGTCCTGTATTTTAAAAGCTTTGTTTCTATTCTTTAGAAGTTCCTTGAGTTCTTTTGTAATCCATGGTTTATGATTTGGGTAAACCGTAATTCTTTTGTTGACAGTGATGGTGTCCACACAGAAATTAACATATGACAATACAGAGGAAGTACTCATCTCCAGGTCTGTTTCATGAAAGAAAATATCCCAGTCTGTATTTTCAAAGCAATCTTGGAGCTGAGAGACGGCAGTCTCAGGCCAGACTTTAACAGACTTGCTAATTGGTTAGCAGTGTTGATAATGGCTTTGTATGCGGGAATAAGAAACAAAGATAGATGGTCAGACTGTCCCAGTGGGGGGCGTGGGGTGATCTTATAGGCACTTTTTATGTTTGTATAGACATGATCCAAGGTGTTTTCTCCTCTGGTTTTACAGTCCACATGCTGATAAAATCTGGGAAATACCTTCTTAAGATTTGCTTGGTTAAAATCTCCAGCAATTATGAAAATTGCATCAGGGTGTGAGTTCTGTTGCTTACTAATGACATCAAATAGTTGTTCATTTGCTGACTTAGTATTGGCATGAGGTGCAATGTATACTGCCATAATTATAATAACTGTATGTTCCCTGGTTAGGTAAAACGGTCGACATCTCAGCATTAGATATTCCACATCAGGTGAACAAGACTTGTTGATTATGGTTAAGTTAGTGCACCAAGCATTATTGATATAAACACATAGTCCTCCACCTGTTTTCTTGCCAGAATCATGCGTTCGATCAGCACGGTGAAGCGTGTGACCTGCAAGCTCAACTGCAGCGTCTGGTATGGAGGGGTCCAGCCATGTCTCCGAAAAAATCAAAAGGCAACAGTCTCTCATAGTTTTATACGTGGAGATATCCAGTCGGAGCTCATCCATTTTATTTGCGAGGGATCTCACATTTGCAAGCAGTGCGCTAGGAAGAGGGGTTTTATGTGGAGTAGCTCTCAGTCTAGTTAGCAGTCCTGATCGCTTACCTCTCTTTTGTTTCCTCTTGCTTCGCTTTCTGCCCCGTCTATTTCCGAGGATAGCAGTGGTTAACTAAAGACCCGGTGATCTAAGAATCTCCTGTGGTATTGATTCCGTGTTAAAGTAAGCTCCTGTGCTGCTTGATCCGATCTGTAGAAGTTCCTGGCGATTGTAGTGGATGCTTGCCTTTGCTTGTGAGGCGGTGAAGGTCAGTAGGAAGAAAATTAATAGAAGAGAGCACCAATGTGGGTAGCATGAAGCCGCTGCGTCTGTGCGCGCCGCCATCGTACTTGGTCTGTGCTGCAGATGATGGTTCTTGTGCTGCAGATGATGGTTTGTGCTGCAGATAATGCTGATCTCCAGAAGGGAGAGAGAGCAGAGAGATGTTACCTGCTTCACAGCCAGCCCTACGCCGAGTTCGCCCACAATAACTTGAGGTCTACATCGTCAGGATTCTCTCCGTTCCAGATTGTTACGGGGAGATCACCTAAATTTTCACCACTGCCAGTTGTGACGTCACCATTTCCAGCTCTGGAACACTGGTCACAGACCATGAGAAACATCTGGGAAAAGGTGAAGGGAAATTTAAAAAAGGCTTTTTCGGTCCAGAAAAGGCAAGCTGAAAAGAGACGTTCCGTGGAATGGAAATTCGCACCAGGAGATTTGGTGTGCATTTCCACTCGGCACCTGTCCTTGAGGCAGCCTTCTGTCAAATTGGGTCCTAAATTTATAGGACCCTATCCCGTTTCCAAGAAAATGAATATTGTTACCTACATGGTCTCGCTTCCACCCAGTTTCAGGGGTGGTAGGACATTTCACGTGTCACTTTTGAAACCTGCCGTGTATGTAGATTCCACCCCCCCCTGTGGTGGTTAATGGAGAGCCCGAGTACGAGATAGAAAAGATCTTAGATTCCCGGCGAGTGCGTAACTCTTTGCAGTATCTGGTCCACTGGCGAGGGTATGGTCCAGAGGAGAGATCTTGGGTACCACTCTCTCGCATGCACGCGGAGGAACTCATGGAGGAGTTTCATAGGTCGCACCCAGATAGGCCGGGTGGTGCGTGTTCGGGGTCCACGCCTAGAGGGGGGGTACTGTCACGAATGAGGCAGCTGCGGCGCCGCAGCTGCCTCCACGCCGCCATCCGTCCTCCCAGCGTCTAGGACGACGAGGACGGAAACGGTTGTTTCAGGAGGTCACCGTCTCGCGCGGGCGCACGCACAGATGGGACCTTTATGCTGGAAGGAGGCCGGTCAGCTGATCGCAGAGGAGACCCACGGCACCCAGGATTGGCTGTGCACAGGGGGGCGGGCCAGTGAGGTCTCCTCTGCTTCCTAAGCCTCCGGGCTTCAGTCTGGCGCTGTCTGCTGTCGTGAATGCCTCGTGTGTTAGCGCTCAGACCTTAGATTAGATCCCAGGTGTTGATGCCAAGGATTTCACACCTAGACTAGGAATATTGATATTGTATTGATTATTTGTGTATGACTCTTGGCTAGTACTCTGACTCTGATCTCGCTTTCTGATTCTGTACCTCTGCCTATCTGCCTTATCTGTTGCTGAACCACTGCCTGATTACCGATTACTCTCCTGTCTCACGATTCTGTACCGATACTTACCTCTTTGTTGCCGAACCTTGCCTGTCAGACCATTCTACTCACCAGTGGGCCCTCGCCACTGGTGAGATGCTAGCTTCACCAGCTCCTCTGGTGAAGATATTCTTTAGTACAGTACTGTTTGCGTTTTCTGCTCCTAGGCTGCAGTACAGTCTGAATCACTGGCTTCCCAGGCGATCATTAGTGCAGTACTGTTTGTGTCTCCTGCTCCTAGACTTCAGTACAGTCTGAGTCACCCCCTCCTCGGGTGATCTCTCGGCTGCAGTACACTCTGAATCACCCGCTCCTCGGGAGATTCGGTCTCTTCAGTATTGTATTTCCAGCTCGCTGGAGCTTGATCTCTAGTACACAGTCAGTGTACTGATAGTACCTCACCAGCCCCTCTGGTGAGGCCTCATAACTATTAAAGTTACGGTTGCACCAAACACTACACACTTAGCCCTTTGAGTTGCTATACTCGTATTATTGGTGATTCTGCAGATCACACATAATCAGGTATAGCGTCTGCATTATTGGTGATTCTGCAGATCACCAAATAATCAGACATCTGAGTTGTGTCACCCAACCGTTTCAATCGCCTATTAGACAGCTGAGCAAGAAAACTGCATCAGTGATGGGAACGGCAGGAGCGATGGGACTGCACGGATACAATAAACTCAATCTATCCCCTGTCAGGAATAACAGACAGTAAACCGGCGGTAGATTTCAATTACCTCAGTCCAGTTAGCGGTTAAAAGAAAAATGAATATGGCGGCCTCCATACTCCTTTCACTTTAAGTTCCCTTTAACAATGTGTATTCAGTTTCTAGCCTGAGGTCACCTTGAGAAAGCTGAGAAATTTTTGCTGACAGTCATGTCACAAGAACCGTCAGTCACAGGTCCCCATATGCCCTTAAATCTGTTCCCTATGAATTATTTACACTATTTACTGAGGGGCGACATATTATGCAGTCCTTAACAGCATGCTTAGAACTATTAAAATGTATCCGTCAAAGAGGCTTACAATCTAATATCCTGATCACACTGTCTGGCCGATGTGGGAGACGACCCGCCAGTTTCGTTTAGAGTCGCGGGAGGAAACCCCTGGGGAGAACATACAAATTGCATGCAGTTCCCTGGCAAAGATTCTTGTCACTTCTCATCTAAAGCTGACATCAGGGAACTTGTGCTCAGCATGGCATGAAATCTAACAGACAGAAGAAGAGAGAAAAGGATTATATTTGGACAGTTAAAGCCCAAGTTTCATGGACATTATTATTCGCTCTATGCCCTCTTTTACCTCACTGCTGATACTAGTCTAGAATAAGGTACTGCTGCAGGCTTAGATTTTTTTTTTGGGGGGGGGGGGAGCATCATCTGCTGCTCAATGATGGTGTGTCTCCCTGTAGCAGATTCAACTTCCCTGTCCAAACTTGTCAACTCCCCTTCCCTCCGTAGACCTGTAGGGGTAAGTGGAAGGCTGGCCACACCTCTTCCTGCATACTGATTGGATGAGGTGGTGAGGCAAGGCTTGGTTACACCTTACCTCTTTCAAATTAACATCAGGGAATACCCTAGGTTTTAAATGCAAGGAGCTCACGAGTAGGGCTGTTTCTAGCCCTTTTGGTGCCCCAGGCAACGCACCTTTTGTTTTCCCCAATCTTTTGAATAGATAGATCGCAGCATACATTAATTTATTTTGCCATAGATAACACATTCTTAGGTTATACACAGAAACAACATTGTTTCCCAATATATTGTAAGTCTATAAGGATACGCAGACTATTACCAGGCCAGGTATACCTCACTGGCCCAAACTCACAGAGCTCACATAACAAACCTTTCTTATAATTGTTGTGGAGTCACCTTAAAAAAAAAAAAAAAAAACGTTCTACTGTTTATGTAAAGCCTAGGTCTTTACAGATTTGAAAATTGTACTGGAAATCCAGAAGACTTGCAACAGTCAATAGAGACAAAATCTAAAGCTGCATCTACACGCGTAGATGCGGCGGCGATGTTCCTTATCAATCGAGCCGCTGATGCGGCTCAATTGATAAGATCCGACAGGACGGATCTCCCCACCGCCAATTCCCTGCTCGCTCCCCGCAAGGGGACAATGGCAGGGATCGAACGGAAGATAAGCGGCGCCGGTGGGGACGAGCGGGGAATCGAATCCGGCGCTTTCGCGGCAAGCGGGGACGCGGAAGAGGCTATCCGGCGGCTAATCGAGCCGCCGGATCGGAGCCTCATCTACCCATGTAGATGAGGCTTTAAACAGTTACAGATTAATTATCATGGTGATAGCACTAACCATACCATTGTTTGAATGTCAGGTATTTGCCTGGGTGGTCTATGCCTAAAAACAGCGCTGTTCATAAGTAATCAAGCGTAAGTAATCACTGGCCACACTTTCAAGTATTTAGGGGGCTTTTTATAAAATTAGATAATCACTGATAAAGTAAAGGGATAAGGAGGAAGGTGTAGCAGGCCCAAATTTACATCACAGGAGCCTATAGGCACAAAGTCCTGGCACCCTAGACTTTGCTCTCCATGAACCTACAAACCCCAGCTGAACTGCACCGCAAGCGTGCTGGCTGGCCCAGCTGTCACTTCTTCCTTACTTCCCTTGCTTGTCATAGGTAGCGACAGGTTTCCGTTAGCATTAGGTAGCCAAAGGTACCCTCAGTATAAAGTAGCTATTGGCGCCACTGACTGAAGGGAGATCTGGTTAATGGAATGGCGAGAGCTGGGTAACTAACCTTTCATTTACACTCTGCTCAGGACTCTGCATAGGAAAGGAGGGAGGGAGGCACTAAGGGGGGATTGAGCCGCCTTTTCCTCATCAGGCGCCTGTAGGCGTGTGCCTACAGAGCCTGATGATAAATCCTGCCCTGGGGCATAGTGAATAAAAATATTTTTGCAGTTTAAGCCATCCTTGGGTTTAACTGCAATATATTTTGAACATCGATAGGTGTTCAGAAAACATTTGTGTGGGAGGGAGTGTCCTTTTTGCTTTCTCTTAAAGCAGATCCAAGATGAAAAACTAACTATAACAAGTAACTTGTCTATATATCTTATGTACTGCTTAGATGGTTTACACAGCAAATCTGGCTGCAAACAGTTTTAATAGAATATGGTTATTTCTTCCTGTGATACAATGACAGCAGCCATGTTGTTTGTAAACATTACACAGAGGCAGGCTTATCTGTATCTTGATCCATCAGCCTAATCCCCTCTCCTCCTCCCTCCTCCCCTCTGTCTCTGAACTCAATGGCTAGTAACACCCTCCCCCACCCTTCTCCTACCCAGACCGAGCTCCCATTAGCCCTTGCTACTGCCAAGGCTCTCTGAAAACCTGTGGGCGTGGCTTTTTTAGTTTATAGGGAATTAGAGTATTAAGAGAAAAACAAAAAAGTATTTGGCTTGAGGAATGCCCTATAAACAATAGGAAAGGAACACAATTATAGAATGCGTAAAAGTTCACCTCGGATCCACTTTAACTGACTGCTCCTTATAATGTTATTTTGCAAGCAGCAGCAGCAGCAGCAGCAGGAAAAGCTCACACAAATATGGAGGGTCACATTTTCAGACTCACTGTAATTATAAGAAAAAAATATGAAACTAATAGGCTGGATTTCAGCCTGATCACGTATAAAACGATAATGTCCTGTTTCTATGGAGATACATTTTAAATTTAAAGTGACATAGTATAAGCATTACCTTCAGTTGAGCTCTATCTGTTACTAGGAATTAGGAATGATCGTAATTGATGAGTTCTGAACCGTCTAAATTTGGCGCAACATTCCAAACTGAGTCCAAATCTTCCAGAATTTGTTTTATATTTCCAGCGCGGATCTTTCCTTTAAACTTTTCCACAAACACAAATGCTGACCCTGCTGAATTTGTATGAGTAATCGCATCAGCAGTGGTGAGAGACTTCCTTTGTTTTTGAAATTGACTTATACGCTGTACAGAGCAGACCTATATAGGGGAGTGCCATACATGCTTTTCTTATTTTTAAATAAATATCAAAATCGATTGGAAATGTACCACTAAATGTGAGATAAATTTGCCAGAAAACATGATCATATTGCAAGGGGTTTGCAATCACAATTTGCAGTGGAAACAGGCCTTGAATGGGCCTATGGCCAGTTATTCATTTTGTGCAGCTGTGCAAAATAAGTACCAATAGCTCCAGCTCTGTGCAGATATGTTCTTATGCAGGAAGGAGGCAGTACTAGGGATGTCTGTACTTAAAGGACAACTGAAGTGAGAGTAATATAGAGGCTGCCATATTCATTTCCATTTAAACAATGCAAATTGTCTCTCTGTCCTGCCTCTATTATTATTAAGCGGCTTGATCGGGCCAGCGGAATATTATCAGCTGGCCGGATCAGCTGGTCGATACACGGTACAGAAACGTACCATGTATCCCTAGCATGAGCCTGATGTGGCATAGTTTTAACGTCGGTGGCATGAGGCGTGATTGTGCAACCCCCACAGGATGCCGGCAGAGAAATCAGCTGTCTAAAGACTGAATTCCTTACCTCAGTCAGGACCTGTTTTCATTGGCTCCTGATCTTCTGATTACTATGAGCCAATCACAGTGATCAGGAAGAGAGAAATTGAAAACAAAGGCACCGGACAGAAGGAAAACACAGAGAAATGCGCCCTGTATGTGTTTAGAGAGTTTAGCCTGTCTAATTCCACCTCATCTGGGACCAATTACAAGTTGTAAATTATTTTAATTTGATCTCTCCCCGGAGTCAGCTCATGGCAGATAAGCTCATTTGAAAGCACAGGATGTTATTATGTCTGCTTCCATGGAAGCAGGAAATAGACACACTGCAGATGTATTGCAGGATTTGTATCAGCTGTAACAAAGACATTTTTTAGAGCAGAGAGGAAGTTCTGAGTTTAAAGGGGCCAGAGCCTTCTGTACCAAACAAGTAAAAAGAAAATAAATATGACAGTCTCCATATTCCCCTCACTTAAGTTGTCCTTTGAAACTTCAGATTCTAGATTGAAAAAGTAAAACTTAAAGCGTTTTAAAACTCTGACAAATTATTCAACAAAAATATGTTTTCCTACTTGTTATAACCCATACAATTAACATATTTGCTTTTGTGCACAAGTATTATAATTCATTTAGAAATTATAACTTCCCAAAGTTCAGTTTATTTACTTAAAGCTGCTGGTGCATTTTATTCATAACTGTTGTAATTCTATTTTAAATGCAGCCATCAGTGATTTCTGACCTGTGTTTCACCCCAGGACTCATTAGCATAAGTTTCTGCACAGCCAGAGAATGTTTACTTAATTGTATCAAGTAAAGCATGTATACAGAAGATAAGCTAATCACCAGTTCCAATGTGGCAGCCCCTGCAGGAGAAAAAGTCAGTCCTATGATGTAACCCTTTAAATGTTGTTTTACTAAAAAAAATGTGTTAGTATATTATATGCTGTAAATAATCTTTTAGAGCAAAGAAGAAATACTGGGTTATATTCCACTTTAAGCCTTGCGCCAGTTTTAAGAATTCATAACTGGCTACAAGTTGAAACAGAAAGGTCATTTTTTATAAAGTAAAACTGCAAAAAAAAACAAAAAAACAAAACAAAAACATTTTGATACATTTCTATAGCAGATTCCAGCAAGAGTAGAATGACACTAACGATCACAATTGCTCAGTAGAAGATTCCAAATTCCTTGAGCAGGAAAAATGCCAAGACTCTCAGGAGGACACTGCAAAGCTCTAGTACTTTGCCGAAAAATCACAAGGGCTTTTCAAACACAACCGATGCGCAGCAAGAAAATGTGTTTTTCCGCATGAGGGCTTCCAAGTGTAGTGGTAAATACCACCGGAAATGAGAGAAGCTAATAAGGCAAATAGAGAGGTGAAGAGGTATAATATCTACAAAATGATCAATAAATGAATACATAAATCTGACTAGGTTGGCTTATTGCAGTGGACCTCCGTCCCAAGACGGCCATTATCCATCGATAAGCATCTCATTACGTTTTGAACCGTTACAACTTTATTGCGCATCAATTGACGAACCCTGAAGCTTAGCGAAACTGACAGTAGCGAGAGCTATATCAGCGGGCGAGGGGGGGGGGGGGGGGGGGAGTAAGGAGAGGGATGAGGAGGCACAACCGAAAAACTGAAGGGAAATAAAATATTGGAGAAGAGAGCGGGAGTGAGTGAACGGGGCCTAGGGAACCGAAGCTGATATAAATTAATAAACAGAATGCCCAACAGAAGAAACAAGAAAATTAAGTAAGATGAAAAGCAACACTGTGAAAGAGGAATCGGAGAGAGGCGGCAAAGAAGGGGGCGCGGAGAAAATGTATTGATCATCATCAAAATGCTACCACTGCGTTCAGAAATACGACTTGCCATAAAAGACGAGGGGATGCAGCCGAGGCCCGATGGCTGCGCGTTCATTTGATTAAATGGAGGCACCCATTAGACAAATAAAAGTCCTGTGTTTTATGACTGTGTTTGCCAGGAGGAGCTGAAGCCCATCGGATTTATACGAATGACTCCGCGATATCCACATATCTACCAGGAAGTGAAACACAAGAAATGCGACAGAATGCTCTAACTACCAATGCCATGGAAAAAGGATCACAGCCATTTTAGTGCACTTGTAGCATCAAAAAAGACAGGCTAAGCGCTGTATGTGATTGTTGTTGTTATTATTATTATTATTATTATTTGGATGCAAATTGGTTTTGTGAAAAATTAGATTTCAGAAAGGGATACCTTCATCAGGTACTGAGCATATGGACTCAACTGCCAAGCGTTTATATAATGTCAGAAAACAGTCTGGATTCAAGTCCCCTGCAGCCCCTGCAATAGTGGGGGGTGGGGGGGCTCGGGCTCTCAGGGGACCCACCCATGATCGTAGATCAGCGCTGGGGCAAGTGGGAAGGCCAACAACCAAAAGATTAATTTTCACATGCAGCTCAGGGATTGCCTTGATGTGGCCAGGCAGTATGATGCAGTCAGGGCCTATGTGTGCATAGAGAGAACAGCATGATCTGCTGCTGCTGTCTGTAGGTGATGTCCTGGAGGTGATGTCCGGCAAAGCCCACCCCCTTAGGCACCAGCGCTGTGGTGAAGAGGATGATCGGGATGGAGAGCTGGCGCCAGGCTCTGTGTTCACCACAGCTGCTGCAAGGGACACATACCGCTTTCGGGGGCGAAGAAGGTCTGGTCAACTTTATCCTCAAGGGGGTTGCGGTATTTAACCTGGCAGAAGAGGACTGGTAGGAACAGTGAGGGGGTTAGGCTAAAGCCAGGCAAGGGGTAGACATACAAAGGTGTGTTGGTTAGAGGTGTGCTTAGAGCTGCACCAGGCTCTCTTGACCTTAGACCTTGACCTGAGGGGCTCACACATAGCCAGCTGATGTGGGGAGTGGGAGGCTGACATGTTTATTTCATTTTAAATAATACCAATAGCCTGGCAGTCCTGCTGATCTTTCTGGTCAGTAAGGTGGAAATCCACAGAGGTCGTTTATCATCTCTGCTGCAACACTAATTACTCCACCAGTGATTGTGTGTGGTTTCCTGCAACACATGCACTGTTGGTGGGCCTTGAGGACAGAGTTGGGGAACTATGGTAAATCACACACCTGAAACAAGCATGCAGCTAATCTTGTCATACTTGTCATCAACATCTATTCTGCATGCTTGTTCAGGGTCTATTACTACAAGTATTAGAGGCAGAGGATCAGCAGGACAGCCAGGCAAAGTGCAGGAAATAAACAAGTCAGCCTCCATGTTCCTCTCACCCCGGGTTCCCTTTAAGTCATGGTTTATGCACTAACCACATAAACTCACTTGCCCCTGTTATAATGGGTTGCAGCTCCTAAAGGATTCTTTTTATACCATCTAGTCCCAGATTGCAGGTAGCTAGCTCCCACTGACATATGCATTTGTTTATGTATTTATGTATATTGCAAGGCATTTTCCCTCAGGGCTTAATGCTGAATTTATGCTGTTGTTGATGGCTCTGATATTGTATTATATCTGTTGTGAAGATTCTGTTAGCACTCTTTGGTATTCTTATTACATTTATTATTAATATTTGAATTTCTATAGTGCCAGCATCTTCCTGTCGTGTGGGTCAGAGTATCTACCACAGTGGTATCTGGTGACTTGATCACCATGGCTTGGTACTGTATAATTAATATTTCATTGTAGGCCTTCAGTTACATATGTTTCTGTGTTAATGAGGCCATGTGATATCCCTTGCTGCTGGTATTATGTACATCTTCCCATTATATTTATTCAGGTTATTCCACAAGGGTAGTCGTTCTGCTTTTTTGATTCTATTTTGCATTTCTTGTAGGTCAGCATTTACAGAGGTAATGTGTTGACTGTTGCAATTAATGTTGAACTTCCTGTGGGAGGGTATATATGGCTTTTTGTGTCACCTGAAGAAGTGCATCTGCCTGGAAAATGTTATCTAGCCAATGGTGTGTCATCTGCTATTTGCTTTTTTTTTTTTTTTTTTGCATTTATGGTTCCACCTGGCTTCGCTTGCTTGTTTGGGGATAGGAAATGGCAGCTCCTACCCAAGAGCAGATGTGGCATAGATAGTGACCTGGCAATATGTGATTGCTCCTCTAAGTCAACTTCAGCTACCGCCTGCACCTGAACTACACTGCTGTGTGGCGTGGTCTTCAGGTCATTTGAGAGCTGTTTTGAAACCCCCACGTTGCCACTCTTTAGAGAAAATTAAAAGAGGAGGGAAACTTACAACTGGCCCCCTTAAATACTCTTTCTCATAATTGAATTCACCTGTCTATGTAGGTTAGGGGGTCGCTGAGCTTACCAAGCCAATTTGAGTTCCAATAATTAGTTCTAAAGGTTTTAGAGTCAATAAAATGACAACAGTGCCCAAATGTATGCACCTGCCTAATTTTATTTAAACAATTATTGCACACGTTCTGTAAATCCAATAAACTTAATTTCACTGCTCAACTATCTCTGTGTCTCCTATATGATATATTTAAAGGACATTTTTTATTGTAACAACCAACGTTTTATACAGGAAAATCATGACAATTAACAAGGTTGCCTAAACTTTCGCGACCCACTGTCCTTTTTCACCAACTTTTAAGTATTTTTTTTAATTGTAAAATGCTGAAAAGTTATTTCAAAGAGAAGATGAATATTATCTCCTAGGAGATAACTCTGGAAAAAAAAGTTAATTGCATATGGACTATAATCTCGTAAGTTTATTTTCGCTTCAGCTTTGCTGTAAGTCATGGTTTATGTACTAATCACATGAACTCACTTGTCCCAGTTAATAGGTTGCAGATCCTAAAGGATTCTGTATATGCCATAGTTTAACCCCGGTCTATGGTGGCACCCAGATCAGGCACAGTACAGGGAAGAAAGCGCACCGAAACGACCTGCTTGATGGGGAGGTGCCCAAAATGAACAGTCATTGTGCAAGTGTGAATTAAAATCTGATCTATTCGCCCAACTTCTTATTGAAGGGAAGACCCACACTTACCTTCCTCTCAAACTATTTTAAATATTTGATGTTCATCTTGGGTGCCTCCCCATCCCTTATCAGTCTTTGCGCACTGTGATTCTACGCCATGAGCTCTGAAGGTAAATTATCGAAAGTGAAGTAATTATGGGTAAAGTTCCATAAACACTTAATGAAACTGGGCCGATGTGCCCGATAACGACTGTCACTACTTAGAATCAAGTAGATATACAGTGGCGTAGCTAAGGAGCTATGGGCCCCGATGCAAGTTTTACAATGGGGCCCCCCATGCACTCTATACATAACAATTGATATGGTGCACCAAAACCTGCCAATGGCAACTACAGTGTCAGAGGTGCAAGAAGGGGATGGGGAACAGCTTGTTAATAATTACCACTATTCAAAGTATCTATAAAAGTGATTATTATGAGCACAGGACCAATAGACAGCTAATACTGTGGTTGAGGGAGGGCCCTTTGGGCCTCTGGCCCAAGGGCCCCGATATGGTCGCTACCTCTGCACTCCCTATTGCTATGCCCCTGCAGATATACAGTGGCCCCTGACCGCTCTCAGCTACTCAGCCAGCGTTTCACCTGGCGGTGGATCGTTTTGATCAAGCGATGGCCAAGAGCATTGTTCTCACAACTCACTCCACCGTCACTGTGTGACATCTGGGCTGCGTCCCGCAAAATACGTTTTTCGTATCTATTGGCGTCCATTGTAGTATATGTTTTGCATTTTTGACAATAGACGGCAAGCAAAACCTGATTTGGGAGGGGTCTGGGTAGAATTTTTATTGTTTTATTCTACCAACATAGTGCAGATGAGAAATCCCTCATCTCTGTTCCCGTGAAAGCACTAGAGAGAACGAATGTTCTCCATTGTGTCCATTGATATGCACAGTGTATGTGATGTTCAGAGACAAAATGGAAAATGGTCAATTTAAGGTCTAGTGTGTGATTTTAGGGTTGTCTTTTCTGCTGTTGACAACATTCCATGATATTCAGGGCCTCTGTCCCAGTGGGTGACTTCACTCTCTAGTCAAGGATAGATTTTTTGAAAGACCACAAAGGCCCGGGCTTTGGGTGGCAGTTGATCAAGGGGTGGTTAGACATGGGAGAGGGGTTGCTGCATATGGAAGAAGAGGCTGCAAATTGAATACAGAGGTTGCAAGTAAGGAGCAGTACATGGGAATAGGGAGCTGCTGCTCAAAGGATCTGTAGACATCTGAAGGAAGCTGCTGTACATGAATGTTAGACGTGAAAGAGGACACTACACAAGAAATAGGAGGGGGACACTGCACATGAAAGGAGAGCTGCAAAAAAGTTAGCCTAGAGGTGAAAAAAGTATAAATCTGTCCTTGTCTCTAGTTCTTTGTTCCATTTAGATATGTGTCCCATTATGGATGGCCCTTACTGCTTATGCCGGAAGTAATCTCACTGCATTTAGATTGAGAGCTCTGGAGGTAACTTTCGTGTCATGGATGTATGGAACCAACAATCTCTGTTTTTCATTGATGTGTGACATGTATTCAACAACTTTGTGATTATTTGTGCCATCCTGTTACTTTTTCTCATGCTGATTTGAAGCTTGATTGAGTGAACCACAATGTTTC
Source organism: Hyperolius riggenbachi (assembly GCF_040937935.1). Taxonomy (NCBI): domain Eukaryota; kingdom Metazoa; phylum Chordata; class Amphibia; order Anura; family Hyperoliidae; genus Hyperolius; species Hyperolius riggenbachi. The sequence goes on along the minus strand of NC_090648.1, from coordinate 78,380,030 downwards.
TTTGCATCAAATGACAAACCCTGGAGCTTAGCGAGACTGACAGCAGCAAGAGTCATATCAGCAGGAGCAATCAGAATAAAAAGAGAGATGAAGAACTGAGCAGGGTTGGACCTGCCATTAAGCCACCTAAATAACATGATTCCGGCAGCAAAATCTAGGGGGCGGCATTTGGACAAACACTTTGGGCCACCTTGCGTCTGCCTCCTTTCTGCTAGAGATAGTCGGAAATGCCCATTTACAATTCTCTGGAAATTTCACTCAGTGCCAATTATCATTTTTTTATTTTCTGATTTCCCAGTTTTCCCAGTTTTCCATTCTTCCCATTTTTGAGGAGTATAGTATTAGTAATTTTTTTGGATAAGAAAATGCAAAAAATAAAGAAAAAAGTTGGAAAAACGGAAAACGGAAATCGGAAAAACTGAAAATAAGTCATGTTGTCGGTCTAAAATTACTGATCCTGATTTTGCAAAAAAAGTTATGTTAAAAAAAATTTGCGAAAAAAGTTGCAGTACATTGGAATTCCGTGAAATTCTTTTTTTCGATTCTCGATTTCCATTTTCCAATTTCTAATCGTAAATTCCAATTTCCGATCGGGAATGCAGAAATTTCAAGTTCACGGAATACGAATGAACATCCCTCTCCGCTCTCCCGCCCGCCTTCCTGGCACACACACTACTCTTCCACTCATTGCCATCCCCATCCTCATTCGCATCTTTCAAAGTTTGTTTCAGGCAGCAGGAAGTCTAGAACCAGCCCTGGAGCTGAGATGCAGAACGGAAGACACATAAAATATTGGAAAAGAGTATAAGAATAAGTGGGACCTAAGTAACAGAAGGTAAATAAATTAATAAAGGGAATGACCAAAAAACAAAAAGAAGAAAGAAAAAAAAATTAAATAAGATAAAAGGCAATGTTGTAAAAGAGGAATCGGAGAGAGGCTGTAAAGAAAGTGGTGCAGAGAAAATGTATTGATCATCATCAAAATGCTACGAGAGTGTTCAAAAATACAACCTGTAATAAAAGACGAGGGGATGCAGCAGAGGCCCGATGGCTGCACATTCATTTGATTAAATGGAGGCACCCATTAGACAAATAAAAGTCTTTTATTTTATGTGTGTGTTTGCCAGAAGATGCCGTGGCCCGTTGGTTTTATATTAATGACTTCACAATATCCCCATATATAACAAGAACTAAAACACAAAAAGTAATGAAATCAATGCTCCGAAAACACCAACACAAGACAAAAGTCTTTTTGTTTTGCAAACAAAGCCGTACATTATCCTCCCTGGCGGTCGGGCTAGCTGCCGCAGGGGATCACATGGCCCCAGGAGGATTTTTTTAATAAAAAGTGTTTTATTTTGTTAAGCTAGCAAATCGCTAGCTAACCATGTGACCCAAGTCCCTCTGGTCCCCACCGATCGTCCCAGATCGCCGCCCTTATATGAACCTCCCAGGGATCCCGCGATGGCGCAGCCTCCCAATCAGCTCCAGGCTTCGCTATAGGGAGGATCAGGACTGCGCATGACGTCATGTCCGATCCTCGCCATAGCGACGAGTGAAGCTGAATGGAGAAGCTGCGGCTCTCGCGGGATTGCGGACGGGTAAATATAGCCGGCGGCGATCGGGGGGCTCACAGAGGTGCCGGGGGGCTTGGGACACATAGGTAGCTAGCTCAGTGCTAGCTAACAAATAAAAAACATTTTTTATTTTAAAAAAATACCTCCCGCAGATGCAGTCACTGCAATTGCGTACCGCCAGAGAGTTTAAGTGCGGCCTGCATTTATACCCATTTGCAGATTTTTAGAGCAGTCAAGTAAAGGTGGCCATACATCTATAGGGCATCGGATTTGCTAATTATTATTGAATTAGATGAAAATTGGTGCCACCAAAAGCATGCCCGACCGATGATGCAACTGATTTTGGGAAAAAATCGGTTATATGTTTCGATCGAACGTACTGGAAAATTTTGTGCCGACATGCTCGATCGGTTATGCGGCGGTAACGGCATGCAATAAATGCGACTGACAAATATGATGGAAACCCCCAGCCACGCTTATGTAAGTTACGCATTCATCGCCAATGAGTTGGATACGGGGCGAGCCGAATGACTTGGAGCCATGCAAAAGGCGTTAACTTACATAAGCTAAAACCTCTCGCTGATGCACTCCTCTCCGCTTCATCTTCCCCATACTTCCCCATTCTCTGCCGAATCTTCTGCTGTGAAAGAGGAAGTGTGGGAAAGATGAAGAGCAGCAGACAGCACATCATCCAGGTGATAGCTTAGATGAGTTAGCCCACCCTGCACGGCCTGCGCACACTCTGGGACAATTTATCTTTTCGCAAAGTGGGTCTCGGTCATCCTTAGAGATTTCTGATTGTTTTGCCTCACGGAAAGGATTTTTAAACCCTCTAACTTCGCTCACCACACGTAGTGGGTAAAATGAATTGCAGCAAAACATGGGGAAAGGTTTAACAGTAATATTTATTGAGCTGCAATCCTGTTATAATAATTATCTAGGCTTGCAGAATCATAGTTACATTGTATTTGAGTAATTAGTGAGCATCAATATTTCTTAGCAAGTATTGCAGCATCACCTAGAGAAGATCGGGGGACCTCAGGGACCTCGGAGGGGAAATACTTGGCAACAGCATGTCTGCTTTCCCTTCCAGAGTCCCAACTCGAAAGTATTTTCCCTCTTTTATATAGACAGAATTCAATAACTGTGCAGACATAGAACATGTTTCACCAATGCACCTGTGCAGATAAGGGTGCGTGATCACCATGTGCTTGTATCAGTGCGCCTGTGCAGACAAGACACATGACTGCGGGATCACAACGTGCTTTAGAAGCATCACAGAACATGTCTGACCTTTGTTGCTTATGTGAGAACTTCACACAACATCTCATATTTTGACTAGTGTTGAAGATAGCAACATTCTCATGGTCAGTTGGCCATGAGAATGAAAAAAACATGCTTACTAAAATAACCACTAGTGTTGTGACTAGCAGCATTTTATGGTCAATCTTCCATGAGAATGTTATGGTTAGCAACATCTCATAACCAGTTTTCGATGGGAATGAACAAATGTGTTATTTTGAATTATAACTGCTAGTGTTGTAATAGCACATCCAGTACTTATGAAAAAAAGCTAACATATATACCGTGGATATCAATCAATCAATCAATCAATCAATCAATCAATCAATCAGACATTCATGTTACTTTTCTGTTTTACTGATGAAAGTCTACCTAGCAACAAGGGATGCTATGCACTTATATTTGCTATATCAATAATCAGAGAACCTTACCAGCAAAATGTCTCCTAGAACCCTCCTCTTTGCTTCATCAGGAGGTAGCGAAATCCCATTATGTGTAGAAATCACAACTGCTTCAGTTTTTTGCTGATTGAACTGTCAAATATTGTTTTTAATTTTTACAAACTGTTGATAATCAATCAGGAAATAAAAATAAAAGTAGAACGTATGGAGGAGGCTGCAACATCATTTCAAGAGGTGACACCTCCTCTAGCAGCAGGCCCGGATTTATCTCACAGGAGCCTAAAGGCACAGATGTACTGGCACCCTAGACTTCACCCTACAACCCCCACCAAACTGCACCACAAGTGTGCTGGCTGACCCAGCTGTCACCTCTCCCTTACTTCCCTTGTGCCATAGGTAGCTACAGGTGCCTCTTGGTATTAGGTAGCCAGAAGTGCCCTCAATATTAAGTAGCGAGAGGTGTCCCCAAGTATTAGGTAGCTAGAGGAACCTCAATATAAAGTAGCGAGAGGTGTCCCCAAGTATTAGGTAGCTATAGGAACCTCAGTATTAAGGAGCTAGAGGTGCCCCTGACTGGAGAGAGATTTGGTCAGTGAAAAGCTGAGAGCTGGGTGAGTAATCTCTCATTTACACTCTAATCAGGACTCTGCATAGGAATGGAGGGAGGGTGCACTAGGGGAGGGGAGTGAGCCACCTTTGCCTCATCAGGCACCTGTAGGCACGTGCATCGCATGTGTGGCATCACAGAGGGTGGAGGGTGGGAGGGTTGTGTCCTTATCAGTCAGGTAAGCTGCCTAGCAATACACTGGTAGACTCAAAGTTATATTTAGTAGATCGGCATTATAATTTTTCATGCTCTATACAGTGAATAAACCAAGAACACCAGAAGATGACAATCTACCATCTACAGCACAGTTCCCCAACCCTGTCCTCAAGGCTCATCAACAGTGCATGTTTTGCAGAAGTCCACAGAGGTTGTTAATTAGCTCTGCTGCAACACTAATTACCTCACCTGTGCATGTTTGTGGTTTTCTGCAAAACATTTTGTTTTGGTGGGCCTTGAGGACAGGGTTGGGGAACTCTGACCTACAGTATATGACAGGGACGGATCTAGGGGGGGGGGGGGGCAGGCGGGTATCTTGCCCCAGGCGCAGTTTGTTGAATTCTTAAAAAGGCGGCAAAATTTGGATGGGGAATGGCAGTTTAGGCGCCAAAACCTGACCTTTAGGCCCCAAAACCTGACCTTGCCCCAGGCGCAACTTGGTCTAGATCCGTCCCTGGTATATGAGAAAATGTTTAATAGGAATAATTGTCACAACCAGGAACTTGCCTTTGCAACTCTGTATCTGAATTTTCTTGTTGAATTAACATCACTTTGGATCATGGTGTCCTGTGTCATAACATTCTTCTATTATTTCTGTTTCTACTGTACATGAATGTTCCTCTTTGCCAGTCTTTGTGCACAGTCACATAACGTTCTGAAAAGGACTGTCTATGGAAGATGCTTGATATCACTGTTATCTTCATCTCATTCAGCTTAAGATCGTCACATTACAGACAAGGACAGGTCATAGCTTTCTGTTTGATCATGAATACAGAGAAATGGAAGACTGTATGTAGTAGTAATGATATAAGTATAAAGCACAACAAAATATAATGAGATGAATAGACAAGTTGTGTTGTCTGTTGAAACACCATAATGTCAGTGGTTAAAGTGCTATATATTGTTATTACTTATAGTGCTAAGAATATTAATTATACATACTAATAGTTTTACGCCCCCTTTACACTTGCTTTGAAATTGTGTGTTGCATTACCCTGTTTTTCCACAGGGTAACGCAACAGCAATGCAAGCAGATGGGGCCTAGCACAATTACCGCATCATGCCCAAAGTTCCAAATCAGCCACCAATTTCCTGCAAAGTCAACAGCGCTTTACCGTCGGACTTCAAATGCAATGCAGTGGTGGCACATGCACAGAAGACACTAACCCATCAGAGGTCAGGGATCTTTAGAGACTGCCAGCAAGACCCCAGAGAAGACTGGAGCCACGGCAAGGGAAAAAAATTACTTCTGGGGGCTGGAAGAAGCCCCAGGTAAGCAAAATTACATTTCTTTTGACGCCTCGGAAATCTGAGGTGTCAAGACTGTGCATGCAGGTGGGAAAGAGGAGGGAGCCACCAGCATTAAGAGACTGTGAAAGACCTTCCAGAGAGATAGGAAGGTATCCAGCAGAGAGAGAGGCCTGCAATGAAAGGTTTGATGCTGTCTAAGGATTTTATGATTTTGATTTTGCCTTTCTTGACTTTGCTAAAAACCTTAAACAGGATCCAGCCTTTCATTGTGGGTAATTCTGCAGTGGTTGCTCACTGTTTATCAGACTTTCATACATACCTGAGAATCCACCCATACCAGCCAGGCTCAACTAATCCACACTCTTCCAGCGTATCCTTACATCCTCCCCTCTGACAACATCTTGAGATGATGACCATACACAAGGACCCACCAGTCGCTAGCCTGGTCCCTGGCTTAAAGGAAATTCGAGGTGAGAGTGATATGGAGGCTGCCATATTTATTTCCTTAATAATGCCAGTTGCCTGGCAGCCCTGTTGATCTTCTGGCATTAGTAGTGTCCGAGTCAAACTCTGGAAAAAGCATATGGCTAATACAGTAGAACCTGAGTCAGCTGAGTCAGAGTACCTGATCTGCTGCATGCTTGTTCATGGTCTATGGCTAAAAGTATTAGAGACACAGGGTCAGGAGGACTGCCAGGCAACAGGTATTTAATTGGTCTAAAGCCCCGTCCCCGCTCGCCCGCACGTGCATCGGATTCGATCCGCCCTCGTCCTCTCGCCGTGCCGCTTATCTTCCATTCGATTCCTTGCCATTGTCCCCTCGTGGGGAACGAGCAGGGAATCAGCGGCGGCAACATCGGACCTTACGGATCTTATCAATTGATAAGAAACATCGCTCCGTGTAGACGGAGCTTAACACCCAGCATTTCAACTTTGCTTTAAAAGATTGCTTACAGCTTAGAAACTATTATGCCAGATTCACTGAATGGGTTAAACATGACATTTTAGTGTTGCACTTAGCTAGAAATCCACATCCGTGCTGAGGTTTAGATACAAATGTATCTATTTACAATGTAAACAAACAAACACCTCTCTGAGACAGCACAGAGGGCTTCCCAGACAGGATTTTCAGAGGCCTATTTGCATTCCAAACAAAGATATTATATTATTATATTATATATAATAGTGTAACAGATGAGGCAGCTGCGGCGAACAGCACCGCCGCCACAGCTGCCTCCATGCCGCCATCCGTCCTCCCGGCGTCCAGGACGCCGAGGACAGAGCGTCCGCTTGCTCGTGAGGTCGCCGTCTCGCGCGGGCGCGCGCACAGACGGGACCTTTATGCGGGGAGGAAGCCCGTCAGCTGACCTGCTGGTTGTCTGTCGTCAGAGGAGTCCCACGGTGCCCAGGATTGGCTGAGTCTTAGGGGCGTGCCAGTGGGGTCTCCTCTGCTTCTTAAGCCTCCGGGCTTCAGTCAGAGGTTGTCTGTTGTCGTGAATGCCTCGTATGTTAGCGCTCAGACCTTAGACTAGATCCCAGGTGTTGATGCCAAGGACTTCACACCTAGACTAGGAATTATTGATATTGTATTGATTATTTGTGTATGACTCTTGGCTAAAACTCTGACTCTGATCTCGCTTTCTGATTCTGTACTTCCGCCTTTCTGCCTTAAAGTTGCTGAACCTCTGCCTGATTACCGATTACTCTCCTGCCTCACGATTCTGTACCGATACTTACCTCTCTGTTGCCGAACCTCTGCCTGATTACCGATTGCTGTAAGCAATCTTTTAAAGCAAAGTTGAAATGCTGGGTGTTAGACCACTTTAAGGAAATACATATGGCAGCCTCCATATCCCTCTCACCTCGGGTTCCCTTTAAGAGGAACTTCACCAAGATTGTTGGCTTACCCATAAGGGTCATTCCAGCCACCAAAAATAGGCGAGACCTCTTCTGTTGGGAGGAATCCCCCCCGTATACCAATCATCACGGTGTGCTTTTTTTACTTTTTGCCTATATTTAATATCAAACATAATGGCATCATTAAAATATTACTACTTTGCAGGTTTTGAAAGTTTTAAAACTGTTTTGGCATCAGCCTTCCTGACAAGTCATAATCATCATCATCCTTCTTTATGCCCACGATTCACCTCTATCTCTCCTTTACTTTGGCGCATTAACGTACTCATATATTTTTAACTCAGGCTGACCATGAGGCGTGAAGAGGAAATTGCATTGTTTATTGTGGTAGCAGAGAGGTTGCATCTTTGATCATGTTAACAAGACATTTCTCTGATCCTCTCTCTTCAAAGAAGGCTTGCGCTTTCAGTAACAAACACAGATAAGTCGCCCGGCTAATTACAACAATGGCTGGAGCCAAATCCCTTGTCATTGCAACCAAGTCCTCCGATTGTCAGTCGTCTAGCTCTTTCATCTCAGGAGAGAGAAGGGGAAAAAGAACCAGTGTTTGCTGTTGTTCAAACATCATTGTCATTGGGTCACCTTGGACTAACCAGTTAATCCATACAGATATCAGACTGCCATTGTGCACAGGCTGTTGATGTATTTATTCTATCACTGTGCTGTTTGATTTTCGTTGCTGTTCATTTATTATTTACGCTTTGTAACACGGTCTTGTATATACAGTATTTGTACTATGTGTGCATGCTTTCTTGAATGGATTTTTTTTTTAATCCATGTTTTTGATGTTTACATATCCCATGTTTTTTGGTAGCTTATCTCTGTCAGTGAAATGGTAGCTGCCTATTGTAGGAAGTATTTTCTAAATGTTTGGTAAAAATTTTACCAATTAAATGTAATTTTATTATAAAAAGAGGCATATAGAAAAGCAAGCTTTTATTTTATATTTAGGTATCGCTATTCGCTAAGTGCTGTGCATCCTTATGTGAAAGCTTTACTCACCTAACTCATTGCCCTGTGCTCAGCTTCCTGTTCCTGTGAATGCCTTTCCTGTTTCCTGGCAAAGGTAGGAACAGGAAAGCTGTACCAAGAAGTTGCTGCTCTGTGCAGTGCCTCCAAATGCCTTTTATTCAAAGTCCAGCACACATAAAAAAGGTAAAAAGAAGTAAAAGTATAAATTAAAGATATACAATGACTATACAATTAAAGATATACAAAATGACACTATGATTGCACTATATTAAAGCCATAAATTACTTTTCTTGATAGACTAGCCAAGCGTCACTATCAGCTTACAACCAATAGATCTAAAGATCACCTTTCTGTGAATAATGTTCTTTAGATCTATTGGTTTTACGCTGATAATGACACTTGGGTATTGTATTAAGAAAGGTAATCAATACCTTTAAAAAAGTGCAATTACAGTGTCTTGTTGTGTATATCTTATTTCTACCTTTCATGTGTGCTAGATTTAGATTAAAAAAAAAAAAAAAACTGAGTTTGCAGAGCAACTGTGTATATTTTTGTGCTCAAGAACAATATTACCGTATATTCTGGCGTATAAGATGACTGGGCATATAAGACGACCCCCCAACTTTTCCAGTTAAAATATAGCGTTTGGGATATACTCGCCGTATAAAACTACCCCTCTTCCAATGCACACCAAATAAAAATTAAAAAAAATATTGTATACTGGTGCTATGTATGAACAGATTCTGGTGCTGTAATGTATGGGGTACCCAGTATATAACAGTATACAGGCGATTGACTGGTTGGATTAGTCAACTCTCCCTCTCCATAAGTGGATTGGTCAGCTCTCCCCGTCTGCCATTTTATCAGAGAGGTATGGAAGAATAGATTGCGCTGTGCCCATAAAACACACCTCTTTCACCCATCTGGCCCGCCCTTGTATCCTATTTACTTCCTTATCCGCCTCTCAGCTCTCCCCCATGTGCGTCTCATTTCAGTCCTCAGCAGCGAGATCTGAGAGACGGTAACAGGATAGGGCGGGCCAGATGGGTGAAAGAGGCATGTTTTATGAGCACAGCGCAATCTCTTTTTTCCATACCAAATGTGAGGAAACGCGGAAAAGCCGCCGCAAGTGCTCAGAGTGAGGCGGCTGTTTCCGCGTCCAACATGGCGGCACAACGCGAAGTAACCGCCGCATGCCGCATGGGCAAAGCGGTGGAGTCCGCGTTGGACGCGGCGGATTGCGCGCATAACAATACTACTGACACTGTGCTTGGATGCGGGGAAGCCGCCGCTTGCTTGGAGAGCAGTGCGGCGGCCCCCGCGCCCGAATCAGCGGATACATTGCAAAACATGTCTGGTGTGGCTGGGACTGGTAGTCCACACAGGTTCAGAAGGACACGCGCGCGCGCTAAGAGGCAGAGCTTATATGACAGCCAGAGAAGAGTCAGCTGACCAAGCTGGTCAGCTGACATTTTTACCACCTTCCATTGGTCCAGCACTTAGGCTGGCGCTGGAGAGCGCTATAGTATATATACTGGGTGCTGGTCATTTCTCTGGTGTCTGGCGTTGCGATCACTACGTGGTAGCACTCAGGCCTTGTCTGTTTCTGTGTTCTAGCATAGTTTCCAAAGGTGTTGACATCAAGGAGCTCACACCTTAGCATTAGGAATATTGAATTGTATTATTTGTTATGACCTTCTGCTTGCCTGACTATTCCTCTGAACTCTGATCCTGTACCTTGCTATTTCTGATATCCTGTTGCCAAACTCTGCTTGTTCCTGGACTCTGTATTTGCCTCCTGATTCTGTACCTTGCTATTATGATACTCCGTTGCCAAACCCTGCCTGTTCATCGGATTCCGTATCTGTCTCCTGAATCTGTACCTTATCTGTCTGTGTGTTAATGACCTGGCTTGCCCGACCTCGAGAACTGGCCTTACTGTTAGAGGCAGTTCCCAGACCTGTTAGTGACACCCTCTCTCTGGTGTCACTCACGCTCTGTCCTTCCTACTCTCTGCCTAGCTCCTCCCCCGGGAGAGTCTAGGCCAACGGAAGGAACATACTTCTGTGCAGTACTCAAGGTATTGCTGTTGCACTTAACACTCACTTGTTATATCAGGTGTCCAGAGGTTAGTAGATATATCTGATTATCGGTGATACTGCAGATCATCAATAATCGGGTATATTCTGTATTCTCGGTGATACTGCAGTTCACTGGTAATCAGACCCTCTCTGTTAAACCGATCGTTACACCAAACTTTGCATCAACAAGGAAAAGCTCGTGGGCACCAGATAAGGAAGCTTCATTTATTCCAGGAGTGTTTTTACAAACAGACATATGCAGATGGTAATTCAATTATACATCACCGCTCTATTGTAGCTGACAGTTGACAGAGCAGATGGTATGGTCGTCTTCCCTCAGCTCGGCGTTAAAAGGAAGACGCCGTGCCTTACTCCACCCATCCGGCCCGCCCCCTCTCACCTTCCCCTATGTGGAAGGAGGAAATTTGTACGCGCTCCACAATGGAGCGCAACACCGCACCTACGTCACTTCCTCGGATGCTCAGCCTCCCGGCGCACACTCGTCTCATTACGTGGCGAGGTGCGTTACCAAGGAGACTCACCACTAGCGGAAGTCCCACTGGATTGGCCTGAACAAACCAAGCCACCAGTGCTGGGACATTTAGAAGGTCCGTTTTGGGGAAAAAAAATAAAAGTGAGAATCAGGGATGGGTCGGATCGGCTGGAACAGAGGCTGCTTATATACACATTATCAGGACTGCATTCGAATCTATGTTAATCAAAAAAAGGCGAAGGAAGGGGAAGATCACATACAGACACCCAAAGATATAATAAGTGATCATGTATAGCCACCAATAGTGCATAAAAGTTCACCACCAGGGAAAAATTACAAAAAGAGAGAGAGAGAGAGAGAGAGAGAGAGAGAGAGAGAGAGGTGAAGGAGAGACACGGAAGTAGATTATCCAACTAAAGGAACAATCTATCTATAATCTTCCAAAAATACACTTAACTCATTGCGATCATTAAAACCAGTTGGACCCTCCGCATTGGTTCTAGAAATCAACGTTGATTCTCTCTGAGAGAGCAATTTCTCCCTATCTCCTCCTCCTCGGGGTTTTTCTAACTACTTCTAAACCTACCATCTTTAAGACATCTGCATTTCCATCATGAAACTCTCTAACATGGCTAATCAGCCTTTGTGCACCCACTCCTTTTTTAATTGATCGGCGATGTTCCACCAATCTTTCTCGTACAGGTCGAGTAGTCTTGCCTATATAGAAGAAGGAACAGGGACAGAGGATACCATAAACAACAAATTATTTTTTCCATACCCTGGGCGTCCCAGACCTTGCAGCGTGAGCGATGAGCTCCCCTCAGCATATGCGGCAACCGCTGAATCTCCAGCAGCCGGTAATTAATCGGGTATGCGCATCACATAAACATCAGCACGTCCTGTATGCGCATTGCGTATCAGCATCATGTATCACCCGGCATCAAAGACATCCGGCGTATAAGACGACCCCCCACTTTTCAGAAGATTTCCAAGGGTTAAAAAGTAATCTTATATGCCAGAATATACTGTATTTCAATTAATTCTGCTGCCCCAGATGTGCTGGGTTGAGTTTAATCCTCAATCATACTAAATCTTTTTGGGTTTAATGAAAAGGAAGTTTTATGCAGAGAGCACTAATCATCTAATGTCTTAACATTACAAATGTAGTGAGAAGAATATGGAGGCTGCCATATTGCCTTTTAAACAATACCAGTTGCCTGGCAGCCCTGTTTTTAATAAATGACAAGACAAGAAAATCTATATGACGCTTTTCTCTAGATGGGCTCAAAGTGGTTCAGGGGTTCAGCCACTTAGAACATGCCCCATGGGCAAATAGGCTCTTTAAGGAGTCTTGCCCAAAAATTCCTTATTGTTTAATGTACTGGCTTGAGCCAGGATTTGAACCCTGGTCAAAGGCTCAATTACCACATAATGGGCTTGATTCACTAAGACAAATAGCATGCCTTATCAGAGTTAACATGCCTTATCAGAGTTAGTGTGCCTTATCAGAGTTAACACGCCTTATCAGAGTAGCCTAGTAGCAAGCACTATGAACGTATGCCTGCTAATTGGCAATGACGAGAGCTCCACTTGTCCTGCCCTGAGCCCCTGCGGGTCCAATCACTTTAAAGGACATTATACCCCCCCCCAATAGGCTGCCTGTCAGTTGATGAATGGAGCTCTAGTCATTGCCAATTAGCAGGCATTAGTTCGTAGCGCTGGCTATGCTACTCTGACAAGGCATGTTAACTCCGTAAAGGCATGTTAACTCTGATAAGGTGTGTTAACTATGATTAGGCATGCTATTTGTCTGATAGTGAATCAAGCCCTAAAGGCCTTTCCAGTACACCATACAGCTGACCCTAAATTAACTAAATGGCCTGGCATTTGAGGCTCATTGGAGAATAGAGAACAATTCACAACTCACTATTCATATCAGTGGAGTTGATGGCAGCTCCTGAATTCTGAAGGCCCCAGTAGCTTGTAGTTCTCCACATTTGATGGCAGCATTGCATGTTCAGCGTATTATACGGTAACAGGAAAATTGGGCACCGGCAGCTAATGAACGTCTGGGCGCCACCATGACTCCAATGCATTTTGTGGTAATATGGCACCCAAAGCAGAGAATTTGGCATGTGATAAATATCGTTTTCAACATTAAAGTTTTTGAAATATGTTATAGTTTTGAAACTTGCAATGTTATAGTTTTTGTCATAATATTTTGTTTGTATGTACAGATTTTAGGTTATCAAATATGCTATCATTTCTACGTTTGTAAGGGTGTTTGTGCAGGGGAAATGGTTAGGATTAAGCACTACCAGAGCGAGCGCTGTAATAACAGCGCAGGAGATTTGTTTTCATTTTCTGTCTATTTTAAAACGGTAGTTTACATGTTTTTAGTTTCACTTTGCACCCAGTTGAAAACAAACTTTTTTGTTAATAAGATTTCGGTTAACAGCCGCGCCCATTTTTCCTCCAACCTCTATTTCAAGCCTGCGATTATACTAAGCTGATAGATGGCCACTTGCAATCATTTGGCTTAGTAAGTCAGGGCCCCAGTGTCCCTCAAACCTAATTGTTTACTGAATTAACATTTTGGACATAATCGTGTCCCCACTCCCGAACCCTGGCATCCATCGCATGCTTTGGAGAGCTTTGGCTGGAACAAGCTGTCTTTGAATCTTTTTTTTTCTTTATATACTATCATTTCAAAGCTATCTGCTGATGTCAGTGCTTGACTGATGAATAACTTGCATGATAATGTATTTACATTATGCAAATTTATACAATTAGAGAATTTTTCATTCTGACATATTAGTCATTGTCCCATTGGAGTTTCAGATGTAATTTCTCTCTTGCAGACACATGAGCGAGTGCACATTACAAGCCATCTCTATTGTTAGATGTTAACCTATTAGTATGTTTGTCGACTTTACAATCTAAATCAACCAGGAGACTGGGAAATCCATGTGAGCATTTGTTTAAAGAACGTCTATGCAAAACACTTGAATTTAAATATTGCTAAATAGCTCGTACACAATTCCTTTTCCAAATAAATTACATTTTGTACGAGAGGAACAAAAAGCAAATACGCTAGTACCATCGCCGAAGGGGCTGGTTTACAACTGAGAACATGAGCTGAATAGTATTGGATAAAATAAGGGACACTAAAGTCCTAGCATAGATGTGGTGCATGATGGAGGGGGCAGAGTGAAGGAGAGAACAGTAGTGTTGGGCAGTGTTTAAATAAGATGATCTGGCATGCCCCCTACCTCCATCCATGCCCCTGTGTCTCCGTTTGCCCCCCCCCTTGTGCCTCAATCCATGCCCCCCTGTGCCTCCATCTATGCCCCTGTGTCTTTTTCTGGGCTTCCATGCCTCCATCCATGTCACTTGTGCCTCCATCTATGCCTCTGTGTCTCCTTCTGCCCTTGCATGCCTCCATCCATGCTCCCTGTCCCCTATCCATGCCCGTGTCTCCTTCTGCCTCCTTTGTGCCTCTAATTATGCCCCCTGTACCTCCATCCAATCCCTTGTTTCTCCTTCTGCCCTTCCGTGCCTCCATCCATGCCCCCTATGCCTCTACCCATGCCCATGTGTCTTCTTCTGCCCGTCCATGCCTCCATCCATGCCCCTTGGGCCTCCATCCATGCCCCTGTGTCTTCTTCTGCCTCCTGTGCCTCCATCAAAGCCCCTTGTGCCTCCATCCATGCCCCTTGTGCCTCCATCCATGCCCCTGTGTCTTCTACTGACCCATGTGCCTCTATTCATGCCCCATCCTCTGTCCATGTTCCTGTGTCTCCTTCTGTACCCCATGTGCCTCAACCCATGCCCCCTGTACCTCATTCTGACCCCCCGTGCCACCATCCATGCCCCTGTGTCTCCTGTCCTCCTGTGCTTCCATTCATTCCCCCATCTTCTTTCCATGCCCCTGTGTCTCCTTCTGTCCCCCTGAGCCTCCATTCATGCCCCCTGTACCTCCATCCATGCCACCTGTGCCTCCTTCTGCCCCCTTATGCCTCCTTCCGTCCTCCTTGTGTCTCCTTTCATACCCCCTGTAGCCTTTACTCATTGGTGATGTCCCATGGTGCTCTGAGAGGCTCTCTGCAGCCTCCATCCCCATCACTTGCGCAGTGGAAGTGATGCCATTGGGCCAGAGTAGGATCATTCACAAGGCAACCTAGACAGGTTCCCGGGGCCTAGTGGGTGTCAGGAGCAAGACAGGTCTTCTCACTCCCTGCTGCAGACCGCTCAGTGACCGCTCAGTGACTGCTTTGGGCGCCCCATAGACCGTAATGTTAGAGGCGCTGGGGAGAATTTACCCTAAAGCCCTGTAATTCAGGTGCCAGCAATAGCTGGACCTTGAATCCTGCCACCAGAGGGATAGGCTAGGTAATCAGTATATAATAAATATATTCCCCTGCTGTGAGAGAACGTGGAAAAGCCACCGCGTGTGCTGATAGCAAGGCGGCTGATTCCGCGTCCAGCGCGGCGGTTTGAACGCAGCAGCGTGTGTCTGGTGTGGCTGAGTCTGTTAGTTCACATAGGCTTAGGAATACGCACGCGTGCGCTGAGAGGCAGAACTTTTATGATGGGCAAGGGGGAATCAGCTGACCAAGCCGATCAGCTGACCCCAGAGCTGGTAACTATTGGTTGATCACTTAAGGGTGACGCCAGAGAGCACTACTCCATACATAGTTACTGCTGCTCAGTCACAAGTTGTCTGCCGTTACGTGGAAGCACTCAGATCTTAGTCAGATCCAACAGTGTGTTTGAACCAGGAGGACCTGGGAATTCACACTGAGCCAGTTAACTTGAATTATTGCTCTGTTATATGTTAGACTAGTTCCAGGGTGTAGAGACCATGGACCTCACACTCAGACTAGGGAACTTGTGTTATCATTCTGTTATACATCAGACTAGTTCCAGGGTGTAGAGACCACGGACCTCACACCCAGACTAGGGAACTTGTGTTATCATTCTGTTATACATCAGACTAGTTCCACGGTGCAGAGGCCACGGACCTCACACCCAGACTAGAGAACTTGTGTTATCATTCTGTTATACATCAGACTAGTTCCAGGGTGTAGAGACCACGGACCTCACACCCAGACTAGGGAACTTGTGTTATCATTCTGTTATACATCAGGCTAGTTCCAGGGTGTAGAGACCACGGACCTCACACCCAGACTAGGCATTGTTTGATATCTGTTATGACTTATTGCTTTCCTGACTATTCCTCTGATCACTTATTCGGCACCTTGCATATCTGATATTCCGTTGCCAAACCCTGCTTGCCTTGGATACTGAATCAGCTTTCTGTCTTTGTACTTTATCTGTCCGTGTGTTGCCGACCTGGCTTGCCCGACCTCAAGAGCTATCTCTCCCCTTAAGAGATAGTCTCTGGATCAGATAGTGACATCCACCTTCTGGTGTCACTCACCCTCTGATCCTTCCTACCTCCAGCCTGACTCCACCCCTTGTAGAGTCTCAGGCTGCTGGAAGGTTCCTGTACGCTCTTAAGCAGTATTGCCTATACTGCCTAATATCACCTGCTCATCAGGTGTGTCTCTCAAAGTATTACTTTTACACCAAACACTCCTATATACATAGGTGTCCAGAGGTTAGCAATATATCTGTATTATCGGTGATTCTGCAGATCATCAATAATCGGGTATATATCTGTATTCTTGGTGATACTGCAGATCACCAATAATCAGATTCTCTCTGCGTGCTGACACCGATCGTTACAGAACGACAGACCAAACCCAAATGGACGCACTCAGCAGCCGTCTTGATGCACTCACCACTTTCTGGGGTACATAATTTCGACCTCTGGCCTCTCTATGGACCCTGGAAAAGTTTCAGCTGTCTTGGAGTGTCCCCAACCTGTAGGACTGAAGGCGCTCCAGAGGTTCCTGGGGTTCGCCAACTACTATGGGAGGTTCATAAAGGGGTACTCTACGGAGATCTCACCTCTCACCAGTCTCACCAAGAAAGGGGCAGATACTCACCACTGGTCCCCGGAGGCCCATGCTGATTTCTCCGCCCTGAAGAAATTGTTCTGTTCTGCACCCATTTTGAGACATGTTGATATCACCCATCCCTTTATCGTGGAGGTAGATGCCTCAGAGGTAGGGGTAGGGGCTGTGCTGTCTCTGCGTTCTGGTTTGCAGGAAAAATTGCACTTTTGTGCCTATTTCTCCCGTAGGTTTTCACCCGCAGAGAAAAACTATGATATTGGCAATAGGGAACTTCTAGCCATCAAGTTGGCCTTTGAAGAATGGCGACATTGGCTAGAAGGGGCAGAACATACCATTACTGTTTACACTGACCACAAGAATTTGGAATACATTGAGGGCGCTAAGAGGCTTAGCCCCCGGCAGGCTCGGTGGTCATTATTTTTCTCAAGATTCATATTTGTAATCACGTATACCCCTGGTAGTAAAAACATCAAGGCTGATGCCTTATCCAGATGTTTTGAGCCCAAGACAGCACAGCCCTCAGGCCTAGAAACCATTCTCCCTCAGAAAGTGGTTCTGGCAGCCACTGAGACCTGGAGGGACTGGACAGAGACATTAGGTCCGTTCCAACAGGATGTACCAGAAGGGAAGCCTGAGGGGGTCATGTTTGTACCATTGCCTTTTCGTCTACAAATACTGCAGTTGTTCCATTCCCACAAGAATGCTGGGTATCCTGGGGCCACCAGAACTCAGGACCTCATTGCTAGGTGTGCTTGGTGGCTGTCATTGGCAACTGACTGCAAGGAGTATGTGAGAGAATGTGCAGTGTGTGCTAGGAGCAAACCCTCTTGTCAGGCACCTGTTGGGACATTGCAGCCCTTACCAGTCCCGAGCGAGCCATGGACCCATTTGTCCATGGATTTTGTGGGTGAACTCCCCAGGTCTGAGGGCATGACGGTCATTTGGGTGGTAGTTGATCGATTCAGTAAGATGGCCCATTTTGTCCCCCTGAAAGGACTCCCCTCGGCCCAGGAATTGGCCGATCTCTTCATTCAGCATGTTTGTCGGCTGCATGGCATTCCGGAAAATATAGTGTCAGATCGGGGAGTCCAATTTGTTTCCAAGTTTTGGAGGGCATTCTGCCATCAGTTAGACATGGAGCTTTCTTTTTCATCAGGCTACCACCCACAGACCAATGGCCAGACCGAGAGAACCAATCAGTCTCTGGAACAATTTCTGAGGTGTTATGTTGCAGATGCTCAAACTGACTGGGTCAAATTCTTGCCGTTTTTGGAATTTGCACACGACAATTTGAAAAGCTCCTCCTCAGGATTTTCCCCATTTCAAGTGGTGACAGGAAGGTCACCTAAGTTCACTCCATTGCCAGTGGCTTCTACTCCGTTTCCAGCCCTGGAGAATTGGCAGAAGTCTCTAAAGCAAATTTGGGGAATGGTTAAAAGGAATTTGGGGAGGGCTTTTCAGAGTCAGAAGAAACAGGCTGACAAGAGACGTTCCGTAGAGTGGGAATTTGTTCCAGGAGACTTGGTCTGGGTGTCCACACGACATTTGGCTCTGAAGCAACTATCACCCAAGTTAGGTCCCAGATTTGTGGGTCCTTTTCCAGTGACCAGGAAAATCAATAATGTCACTTATGCCATTGATCTCCCTACCAGCATGCGAGGTGTGAGATCATTTCATGTGTCCCTGCCCAAGCCGGCAGTGCACATGGATTCCGCTCCCCCCCCCTACCTGCGTTGATTGATGAGAAACCTGAGTATGAAATTGAGAAGATTCTGGACTCATGGCTTGTGCAGAACTCCGTGCAGTATTTAGTTCACTGGAAGGGGTATGGCATAGAGGAGAGAACTTGGGTGCCAGAATGTCGTATGCACGCAGAGGAGTTAAAAAGGGAATTCCATAACTTACATCCTGGAAAGCCGGGTAGGAGATGTCCGGAGTCCACTCCTCGGGGGGGTACTGTGAGAGAAAGTGGAAAAGCCGCCGCGTGTGCTGATAGCAAGGCGGCTGATTCCGCGTCCAATGCGGAGGTTTGCACGCGGAAGCGTGCGTCTGGTAACATGGCAGAACGCGGAAAAGCCGCCGCATGTATTGACAGCAAGGCGGCTGGTTCCGCGTCCAGCGCGGCGGTTTGCACGCAGCAGCATGTGTCTGGTGTGGCTGAGTCTGTTAGTTCACATAGGCTTAGGAATACGCACGCGCGCGCTGAGAGGCAGAACTTTTATGATGGGCAAGGGGGAATCAGCTGACCGAGCCGATCAGCTGACCCCGGAGCTGGTAACTATTGGTTGATCACTTAAGGGTGGCGCCAGAGAGCACTACTCCATATATAGTTACTGCTGCCCAGTCACAAGTTGTCTGCTGTTGCGAACACTACGTGGAAGCACTCAGACCTTAGTCAGATCCAACAGTGTGTTTGAACCAGGAGGACCTGGGAATTCACACTGAGCCAATTAACTTGAATTATTGCTCTGTTATATGTTAGACTAGTTCCAGGGTGTAGAGACCACAGACCTCACACCCAGACTAAGGGACTTGTGTTATCATTCTGTTATACATCAGACTAGTTCCAGGGTGTAGAGACCACAGACCTCACACCCAGACTAGGGAACTTGTGTTATCATTCTGTTATACATCAGACTAGTTCCAGGGTGTAGAGACCACGGACCTCACACCCAGACTAGGGAACTTGTGTTATCATTCTGTTATACATCAGACTAGTTCCAGGGTGTAGAGACCACGGACCTCACACCCAGACTAGGGAACTCGTGTTATCATTCTGTTATACATCAGACTAGTTCCAGGGTGTAGAGACCACGGACCTCACACCCAGACTAGGCATTGTTTGATATCTGTTATGACTTATTGCTTTCCTGACTATTCCTCTGATCACTGATTCGGTACCTTGCATATCTGATATTCCGTTGCCAAACCCTGCTTGCCTTGGATACCGAATCAGCTTTCTGTCTTTGTACTTTATTTGTCCGTACGTTGCCGACCTGGCTTGCCCGACTTCGAGAGCTATCTCTCCCCTTAAGAGATAGTCTCCAGATCAGATAGTGACATCCACCTTCTGGTGTCACTCACCCTCTGATCCTTCCTACCTCGAGCCTGACTCCACCCCTTGGAGTGTCTCAAGCTGCTGGAAGGTTCCTGTACGCTCTAAAGCAGTATTGCTTATACTGCCTAATATCACTTGCTCATCAGGTGTGTCTCTCAAAGTATTACTGTTACACCAAACACTCTTATATACATAGGTGTCCAGAGGTTAGCAATATATCTGTATTATCCGTGATTCTGCAGATCATCAATAATCGGGTATATATCTGTATTCTTGGTGATACTGCAGATCACCAATAAACAGATTCTCTCTGCGTGCTGACACCAATCGTTACACCTGCTTTGCCAAGTTCAGGGAGAGCCCCCCCATACCCATCTAACCGCTGAAGAAAACATACATACACGTGAGGAGGCCCAACGGCCAATTCTCTCTGACCCATCTGCCAAAAGGACCATCAGGATGAGCCAAACCTACTACCTTGCATAGGGCCCCACTTTATCTTAATCCATCATTGAATTGGGTGCAACGTTTGTAATGGTTGGTCATTTGTATGTTGGGCGTACAAAAACCGGGGGCTACGACAATTCATAGGGCCCCCCAGTAAAACTTTGATGCCCCCCCCCCATGTTCATATCTCTTCCCTTGCTTCAACTTGGTGCCCTTCACGGCCTTGGTGCCCATCTCACAAGGGTCATAAAACAAGTGTGGCCATCGTGATCTTCACACCCATAACATGTGTAGCCACAGACTGCCTTATCTGAAGTATTGTACCCTATATTGGAGGAAGGAAAGGTCAGGTGTTGGGGCCCCCCACAGCTCGGGGCCCCTTGCGATAGCAGATTTGCAGGGGGTGCTCCCCTCTAGTTATGCCCCTGGCTACTAGTACTACATCGTTTTTGTAGTTGAGTGCTAATAAACCAGTTAGCCGCAACTGGTGATACTGGGTGATCAACGTTCTGTATCATTACATGTTCCTTAGAAGACAAGACCATCGTGTATTTTGCTTAGTTCTGAATAACTATTGAATGTTCATTCTATTCACATTAAAATACTATTACAGCCCATAACATAGCACTACATAGGATATACAGCGGGTTGCAAAAGTATTTGGCCCCCTTAAAGTTTTCCACATTTTGTCATATTACTGCCACAAACATGCACATGAAAGACCAATACAAAGTGGAGTACACGTGAGAAGTGGAACAACAATCATATATGATTCCAAACATTTTTTTTACAAATAAATAACTGCAAAGTGGGGTGTGCGTAATTATTCGGCCCTCTGAGTCAATACTTTGTAGAACCACCTTTTGCTGCAATTACAGCTGCCAGTCTTTTAGGGTATGTCTCTACCAGCTTTGCACATCTAGAGACTAAAATACATGCCCATTCTGCTTTGCAAAACAGCTCCAGCTCAGTCAGATTAGATGGACAGCATTTGTGAACAGCAGTTTTCAGATCTTGCCACAGATTCTCGATTAGATTTAGATCTGGACTTTGACTGGGCCAATCGTAACACATAGATATTGTAACGATTGGAGAATTATTTCCGTGGTCAGCACACTAGATGCGCGCTGACACTGCGGAAATCCTCCACAAGTGTATAAAATAACAAAACCCAGCTTTGGTGCAAAGCACCCGTAGAGGGAAATTCCCACCGGCAGATGGAGCTGTGGAGTGCAGAGGAATAAACCCTCTGCACTGCCACAGATGCCAGATGGAAATTGTACGTGGTGAAGCAAGATAGCCCTTAAAGAGAGAGAGAGAGAGAGAGAGAGAGAGAGCACAGAGACAGAATGTATGTGTGTCCACAAATCTAGTCGCCACCCGGCAACGGTGAGCACACAACAGCGGAAACCAAGTGGGAACGCAATCGCAAGAGTGACGATTGCCAACAGTGACACAAGACCAAGCAAAGACAGAGCACAAGTGTAGCAAGAAAGACACAGCAAATAACAATGATCAGAACACCAAGGAAAATAACAAACGCAGTCGCTAAGCGCGGTTGCCGCGCGAAAAGCGCAGCAGCGACAAAGCACGCTAATGGCACGGTCTCCGCACGAGAAGCGCAACAGAGACAAAACGCGCCAACCCTAACAAACCAATGTAACACGAAAATGAATAGAGAACGCGAATGCTTGCTAAACGGTACCTCACTGAGCCTACAGCAAGCATTCGTTCCAGACAAGACAGACAGAAGGAGCAACCAGTAGCAACCGCAGCTCTGGCCTACACTCCCAGACAGAGTAATGAATAGAGAACGCGAACGCTTGCTAAATGGTTACCTCACCGAGCCTACAGCAAGCGTTCGTTCCAGACAAGACAGACAGAAGGAGTAACCAGTAGCAACCGCAGCTCTGGCCTACACTCCCAGACAGAGTACAGAAGGAACCACCTCCACTACCGCTAGGGCGGTTGTGATCCAGACAGACAGACAGATGGAGCAACCAGTAGCGACCGCTGCTCTGGCTTGCACCCCTAAGACAGAGTACCGCCACTACTGCTAGGGCAAATGCGATCCCAACAGACCGAACGATTTCCTGTCGACCGCCGCTGGCGACAAGACAATCGCAACAGATAGACAGTACAAGGCAAAACAGATAATGCAACCTGACTACGCTAGAAGAAATGCTAGTGCACTCCCAGGGAATTACTCTAAGATAATCTTAGCAAACAATTAGCAAAGGCTGAGACTCCAGGTAAGTTAGCAGGAACAAACCATCATGACCAGCAGGGAATTCTGGGAGGAAATGGCATTTATACTGCAAGCCATCAAAGGAAGCAGCTAAGCAATTTGCATGACAAGTGGATGCAAATTCCTCACCAGCAGAGCAACTCTGAAACTTGCAGAGTGAAGACAGGTCTCTTTTCCAGAGACCTGCAGCACTCAGACCTAAAAAATGGTCAAACAGCTGTCTGCCTGTGCAGATAGCAGCACAGATCATTACAGATATGCTTTGTTTTAAACCATTCCATTGTTGCCCAGGCTTTATGTTTAGGGTCATTGTCCTGCTAGAAGGTGAACCTCCGCCCCAGTCTCAAGTCTTTTGCAGTCTCCAAGAGGTTTTCTTCCAAGTTTGCCCTGTATTTGGCTCCATCCATCTTCCCATCAACTCTTACCAGCTTCCCTGTCCCTACTGAAGAGTAGCACCCCCAGAGCATGATGCTGCCACCACCATATATGACAGTGGGGATGGTGTGTTCAGAGTGATGTGCAGTGTTAGTTTTCCACCACACATAGCGTTTTGCATTTTGGCCAAAAAGTTCAATTTTGGTCTCATCTGACCAGAGCACCTTCTTCCACATGGTTGCTGTGTCCCCCACATGGCTTGTGGCAAACTGCAAACAGGAGCAGTTGGCTGATGGTGTAATGGTTAAGGGCTCTGCCTCTGACACAGGAGACCAGGGTTCGAATCTCGGCTCTGCCTGTTCAGTAAGCCAGCACTAATTCAGTAGGAGACCTTTGGCAAGTCTCCCTTACACTGCTACTGCCAATAGAGCGCGCCCTAGGGGCTGCTGCTCTGCTCTGGCGCTTTGAGTCCGCAAGGAGAAAAGCGCAATATAAATGTTATTTGTCTTGTCTTGTGACTTCTTATGATTTCTGTTAACAATGCCTTTCTTCTTGCCACTCTTCCATAAAGGCCAACTTTGTACAGTGCATGACTAATAGTTGTCCTATGGACAGAGTCTCCCACCTGAGCTGTAGATCTCTGCAGCTCGTCCAGAGTCACCATGGGCCTCTTGACTGCATTTCTGATCAGCGCTCTCCTTGTTCGGCTTATGAGTTTAGGTGGACGGCCTTGTCTTGGTAGGTTTACAGTTGTGCCATACTCCTTCCATTTCTGAATGATTGCTTGAACAGTGCTCCGTGGGGTGTTCAAGGCTTTGGAAATCTTTTTGTAGCCTAAGCTTGCTTTAAATTTCTCAATAACTTGATCCCTGACCTGCCTTGTGTGTTCTTTGGACCTCACGGTGTTGTTGCTCCCAATATTCTCTTAAACAACCTCAGAGGCCATCACAGAGCAGCTTTATTTGTACTGACATTAGATTACACACAGGTGCACTCTATTTAGTCATTAGCACTCATCAGGCAATGTCTATGGGCAACTGACTGCACTCAGATCAAAGGGGGCCGAATAATTATGCACACACCACTTTGCAGTTATTTATCTGTAAAAAAATGTTTGGAATCATGTATGATTTTCGTTCCACTTCTCACGTGTACACCACTTTGTATTGGTCTGTCACGTGGAATTCCAATAAAATTGATTCATGTTTGTGGCAGTAATGTGACAAATTGTGGAAAACTTCAAGGGGGCTGAATACTTTTGCAACCCACTGTATGAGAATAACATCACAATTTATTAGTAGATATAAATGTCACCATGAAAATTATAAAAACACTTAAAACATATCTCTTCATGAGAACCACATAACCAGAATAAGTCCAAATTGGACATAATTATGAAGAGTACTCAATATAGTAAGTATATAGACATGTATAGTATAGCAATCTGTGGTGTTCTTCTATCAGAACCACCAACCAATTGCAGAACCCGGGTTCTAAAAGTATTGCATCAGAAAGTGATTCAGAGATCCACCAGGACCATAAACCTCAAGAGAATTCAACCACGAAGTGCATCACAAATAGAAAAAGAAAAAATCAACAATATATAAACAGCACACTATAATGTCAATAAAGTGCATTATCAAATATCACCATAGTTCAAACAAAATTGACTGGTAGGCAGAGCCGGGACAAGGTCCTCCAGCACCCAAGGCTGAGACACCAAAGTGCGCCCCCCCATCCCTCCCACCCCAGCCGTCACACACTGATTGCTATTAGACTAAGAGGTGACCCAGGGCCCCCAACACCTTAATATCTAGTTATATGGCTTGCAGTCACTTCCATGTATCTCCTTTTCTTATTTCTCTCTGCTTCGAACACAATTAGGAATGACAGCTGAATGAATTGTGCGCCCCCTCCTACACTGCGCCCTGAGGCTGGAGCCCCTCCAGCCTATGCCTCGGCCCGGCCCTGCTGGTAGGAGTGATGAGGCGACTATGATCGCAGGAAGCAACAGGCAGTGTAAGTGAGGGAGGCAATACTGTACCCAGACCGCAAAAGGGAGAGGCAGGACCGGCATGGAGAGGAGAAGGGAGCCCCCGGCGAAAGGCTCAAAACAGAACCCGGGTTCTGCAATTGGTTGGTGGTTCTGATAGAACACCACAGATTGCTATACTATACATGTCTATATACTTACTATATTGAGTACCCTTCGTGATTATGCCCAATTAGGACTTCTGGTTATGTGGTTCTCATGGAGAGATATGTTTTAAGTGTTTTTATATTTTTCATGGTGACAATTATATCTACTAATAAATGGTGATATTATTCTCATATATCCTGTGTAGTACTATGTTATGGGCTATAATAGTATGCTAATGTAAATAGAATGTTTGTCTTGCCCGAGCTCACACTTCTTGCTGGGTGAAGAGTTTTTGTTTTATTAAATGTTCATTACTACAGATGAGAAAAGCAAAGAGACTGTGTTTGCCTAACTTTTTGCACATTTGTTTTATTCATTTTATCGATGGCGAAAATCATAAAATAGTGAAGCCTCCTCCCCCTCCCCTTGTTCTGGGCTACAAGCCAGAATTCTCTGGTCCGGCTATTTTAAAAATATTTTTTAATGATTACTAGTTTTTTTCACCCCTTATAATTAAATCGGTACATTGATTTATTATGCTGCAGTTTAATGGCAATTAGCTTGCTTAAAGGAGTCATC
This sequence comes from Hyperolius riggenbachi, assembly GCF_040937935.1. Taxonomy (NCBI): domain Eukaryota; kingdom Metazoa; phylum Chordata; class Amphibia; order Anura; family Hyperoliidae; genus Hyperolius; species Hyperolius riggenbachi. Next base: position 78,354,382 of record NC_090648.1, on the reverse strand, counting down.
AGGCCAAATATAATAAAATAGGTGCTACTTACCGGGGGCTTCCTCCAGCCCCAAGCTCCCAGCATGTCCCTCGCCACACCTCTGCCCGCAACTGTTCGCCGCAGCTCTATCCTGGTCCCCGGTGATGACGTCAGAGCGACCTCCAGGTCCTTCTCGCCTGCGCGAGCGGCGCCGTCAATCGCCGCCACGGGGGCCGGAGTGGACTGGGCAGGCGCAGAACTACTGCGCCTGTGCAGTCCGCTCCGGCCCACGTGGCGGTGATTGACAGCGCCGCTCGCGCACACTATCCCCCTCCCCCCCCCCCACACACACCCCTCAATCTCCCCATCATACTTACTATCCGTGATGTTCCAGTGATGATACTATGCTTTGGCTTTGGTTAGGATTTGTAGAGCTTCTGGCAGAAGCGTATCTAGGGAAAACCACGCCTATGGCTAACCCTGAAATCCGCCCGGGGAACCATTTAAAAAATGTAAGCAGGGCTGTGCAGAGGATCCTTAAGTGGGGGTGCACACATTTAAGCACTCCCCTGGTGCCAGATAGTTTTGACCGCCCAAGGGCCACTTTCACAAACTACCCCTCCAAAGTCAAACAAAGCGACCCTAGGCTGTAGGTGAAAGGAGTATTTAGAGGAGGAAATAATACCCTCAAACCAAGATAGTAGTATCCCCTCTCCCAAAAACCTGAAATTGTTGCCCCCCCCCCACACACACACACACACACAACTTTCCCCCCACCAGGTCTTAAAGTTAGGGTGGGGGCACCTCACACCATCCCTCTGCACCTGTACATCGACAACTAGATATACACTCAACACAATCACTCACAGTGACAGAGCAGGCGTCGGCTGCATTCAATGGAGTCACGTGACGTTGCAGTCAGACCTGTCTGTCATGGGCGGCTGCACGCTTCCTCCTTCTCTTCACGGGTCCTATTGTCTTTCCCTCTGGTGGCGCTACCTGTCCTTGTATCTGTAGGTGGAGGGGCGGCACCAGCACCCAGCAGTGAGTTACTTATTGCAGCGCAACGGACTGTCTATTGCAGTCCTATAAGGAGGAGGTCCAGGGGGAAGGGGCCGAGGTCTGTGAGTCACATGAAAGGGGGGATTCTTGAGCACCCTGTGCCCCCCCCTCCCCCTGTGCATGTGTCTGATAATAACATAAGCAATAAAAATAGTAATTAGTAGAAGTATTAGGAAAATAGTGGTAGTATATTGCAGTTACTCTTTCCATTTTATGTGGGCAAACATTATTCAATCTTTTTCTATTTCCCTTTTTGTGTTACAAGCCCCCACATTATAAGTGCAGCCAACGCGCCTGTTGCTTCAATCTTGATAATGTACTGTGTATGTGATCAGACTGTAATCTGATCTCTGTTTGCCTCGAATCTATTTCTTTCTAAAGTCTAAACATGTCCCCGGTAAGCACACAGCGATCATTTATGTCTCTTAGCACCCTCACAATGACTATCCATTTAGCCATCTGTAGACTACATGCGTCTGACCTTTCAGATGTGTCCATAACACAACATGTCCAATTATCAGGAGACCATCAGACACCTCGGCACGATTTATTAATACCTATCAGTACGGCATTGCTGCTAGACCTGAATAACTGCTTGGGACCTATACGTAATGGAAATCAGAATTCTGCCCTCGTCGATGGCTGTCAGAGCCCGTGCGGAGAAAGAAGAGAGGCGAGAGGTGGAAGACGAATGGTTTTCAATCTACCAGTTGGATTGTCAGCATCCCATAGGGGGGCCAGCAAAGGCCGGAGACAAACTGGCATATAGAAGGAGGGATGCTGGTCTGGAGACTTGTAACCATGTCTGTGTGATATCTATCATTCAGGAGGCATCCTCGCGCTGAGTGCAGGGGGAAATGAGGCCGGCCGGGGGGACGCCGAAACTGATCTAATTTACGGTTACTGGGAAATGAGGCTGGGAAAGGAGAAAGCAAGGAATGGAGTTTCGGCGAGAGAAAAGAAGAGATGGAGGCCGAGACAGAGAGGATGATAAACAACGAGCGTGCTAATGAGCAGGCAAATATTATGTCAAACAACAAGCAGTATAAACAGCACATAATCAAACATGCTCTGCTGCATTCACTAATATAACACAATTACATGCAGGAGAAGGGAAAGGCAGCTTGACTAGCAAATCAAATGTTGAACAATCTTATAGCGCTGTCTCAGCCACAAGGAGAAAAAAAGCATTATTTTGGGTTGACGGTAACAAAACATGTTAAAGCAAACCTGAAGTGAAAAAAAACTTATATGATAGATTTCATGTTTTTATGCTTTTTTTTCTTAACCACTTGTGGACCACAGTGCTAACCCCCCCCCCCCCCCCCCCCCCCCAAAAGACCAGTCTGTTTTTTCTGTAATTGGCCACTGCAGCTTTAAGGCCAAGCTGCAGGGCTGCACAACACAGCAGACGAGTGATTCCCCCCCCCCCCCTTTTCCCCTCACCAACAGAGCTCTCTGTTGGTGGAGTCTGATCGCCCCCCCCCCCCCCCCCCCAGTGTTTATTTATTTTTTTATCAATATTTATGTTATTTTTTTATTATTTTTTACTATTTCTTTCTGGTTTTTTTATAAACCCTCCCACCCCCCAGCCGGCCAATCCTGGTTTCTGCCTATGAGAGCCGATCGCTCTCTTGTCCCCCAGGGGGACAGCCGTGTCACACGGCTGTCCCCAGTACAGCGCTGCTGCCGATCGCAGCGCTGTACATGTAAATAGACGGCGATTACGCCATCTAACAGTCTTCCGAGCGGCGATCGCTGCTCGGAGACTGAAGAGGGGGCGGAGCTCCGCCTCCCGAGCAGGAGATGCACGCACATCCTGCGTGCGATCTCCTGCAAACTGCTGACCCGGGACTTGACGCCAATTGGCGTTAGGCGGTCCTGGAGCTGCCGCTGTGGCCATGCCCATGGGCGTAGGGCGGTTCTAAGGTAGTTAAACATTGCATCATGCTGTCACAGTTGCAGTTTACAAGCCACACTCTGTATCTTAAACTATAAAAACAAAGCAGAGCTAATGACCCTTTGAACTTCCCTGCTGTAAGGGCTCGTTAACGCTAAGGGTGTTTTTGCCCCTTTTTCAAGCTCAGGCGGTTTTCAAAATCGCCCTGAAAGCGCTTGTGCGATGAATCCCTATGATAGAGTTCACATCTGTGCGGTTTGTTTCCGATCTGCTCAGCAAAGTGCTGCCTGTACCTTTTTGTGGTGATTCTGCCTCAATGGAAGGTATAGGAAAAATACAAAACGCTCACAAAATTGCTTTGTGCAGCGATTCTTTTCCGGGTCAAAGAGCTCACTTCCTGACTTGCGTCAGGGAGTGAATTAAAAAAAACGCTCTGGGAAAGCGCACAGAAAAGCGCTTTTAACAAAAACGCACCACCCACCCAAGCGGCAGGAATCGCAAAAAAAATTTGTGTCAAAAACGTGAACGCTAACGCGATTGGAACGCAATGTGAACAAGGCCTAAAACCTTATCTCTGCCTGTCTCTCACTGTTTCTTGACTGTTTAAGTGCTTCAAGAAACAAGACTGTCTTCAACTCCCTGAGCATTCTGGGAGACCAGCAGCTATATTTTGTACTGGCTTCGAAATGCACAGTAACCAAACATTCTGTAGAGATCACCTGCCGGTACTAAACATGTAGCCACCTATGATAAATTTCAGAATGTAAATGTGATAAAACGCGGAAAAGCCGCCGCGTGTACTGGCGGCAAGGCGGCTGATTCCGCGTCCAGCGCGGCGGTTTGCACGCAGCAGCGTGCGTCTGGTGTGGCTGGGCCTGTTAGTTCACACAGGCTGTGAGCTACGCGCGCGCGCCAGAAGTCAGGAGCTTTGTACCAGCAGGAGATGTATCAGCTGATCAGGACGATCAGCTGATTCCTGCTGGACTCCTGATTGGCTGAGTGGCTCGGGCGGGGTGGCAGAGTCCTGCAACTATATATACTGCTAGCTTGCCAGTGGAAGCACTCAGACCTTAGTCAGATCCTACAGTGTGTTAGAACCAGGAGGACCTGGGAATTCACACTGAGCCAGATTACTTCTGTTTATCATTGTGTTATACTTCAGACTAGTTCCAGGGTGTCGAGACCACGGACCTCACACCCAAGATTAGGGACTTGTGTTATCATTGTGCTATACTTCAGACTAGTTCCAGGGTGTCGAGACCACAGACCTCACACCCAAGACTAGGCATTGTTGATATCTGTTATGACCTATTGCATTCCTGACTACCCCTCTGCTTTCTGATTCGGTACCTACACATATCTGATTATCTGTTGCCAAACCCTGCCTGCCTTTGGATACCGAATCAGCCTTCTGTGTCTGTACCTTGTCTGTCCGTGTGTTGCCGACCTGGCTTGCCCGACCTTGAGAGCTATCTCTCTCCTTAAGAGATAGTCTCCAGATCTGCTAGTGACATCCACCTTTCAGGTGTCACTCACTCACTGGTCCTTCCTACTTTCAGCCTGGTACTCCACCCCTTTGGGAGGTCTCAGGCTGCTGGAAGGTTTTTGCACTTCTCAGAAGGCAGTATCGCCCATACTGCCAAAGACCACCTGCTCCTTGGGTGGTCTCACTCAAAGTTATTACTGTTGCACCAAACACTCACATTATAAAGGTGTCCAGAGGTTAGTTATACTTCGATTATCGGTGATTCTGCAGATCATGAATAATCGGGTATAATCTGTATTCTTGGTGATACTGCAGATCACCAATAATCAGATTCTCTCTGTGTGCTGACACCGATCGTTACAGTAAATCAGGGAGTGGAAAGATTTTACAATGGCCAAACACTGACCAAATTATTTATAAATCAATTTTGTAAAAAAAAAAAAAAAAAAATAAGCAGCTTTATTTATTAATTAGTTAATGCAAAATGGACTTTTTAAAATTGAATTAACAGGCGATCGGAATATGCCCACGGGTGAACATGTGATCACGCGCTGCGTGCACGGGCGTGGCCGCTTAATGCCAGCAATGGGCTGGAGCTAAATGGTTAAGTAATTTTGTTGCACTTTAATGGACCGCTATCAAACAAACATGCATGTATTCCATAGATGTGTTGTGTAGCTGGTCTTAGGCTAAGCATAAATGGGGTGATGGAAGTACGAAATGGTAAGCTGATCATTCCTTACCCAATTGGAATTTGTGATGTGAAAGTGGCGTGCAAAAAAAACCCCAGCATGTTGCAAGTTTTTTTTTAGTTAATTTACTTTTGTTTTTGCAAATAGAAAACGCATTAGATACGGTAGTCATTATTTTTGCCTTGAGTTTAACAATTTGCAGAAGAAATATAACTTTAATGAAAGTTTAGATGAAGTTAAAGTAAATACTCTCAATAATGACTGATTAACCAGGACAAACATTCCATTTTTTCACATACACTAAGGACGTCACAACGCGTTTCGGTGTGTCCCCGCTTTCGACATTTGAGTCATCTGATGAAGGAGAGGAGACGCCGAAATGCGTTATGAAGTTCCAGGACTCACCCTGAGTTGAGTAGGATGTATACTCTTAACATGCTTGTATATTCACTACTTCTTACAAGTAAAATGTTTTTATTGTGTACTAGTCCTAAGGCCCAATTAAAAATGGGCGCTAGGCTGTGGTGGCACCCTTCCTCCCCCCCGCCTGCACTGGTTTCTCTATCGGCACATACATCACGCGCCGCACCCGCACGCCTCGCACACACTCGCCCCGTGCACGTCGGGCACGCACCCACCTCGCGCACGCACCCGCCCCCCCTTCGGGACCCATCCTCCTCTGCTGCACGTGATTCCCCCCGGCTCTCGGCAGTGTCTCTGTGTCCCTCCGTGCACATGCGCAGAGAGACAAAAAAACACTGACACACGGACATGGGACGCAGGGACACTTGCCAATTATTAGGTAGGATGAATTAAAACAGTTTGATACTCTTGTTATAGCCAATAAAGAAGCGCTGGGCATGAAATTAAAATCTTAATATCATTCATTGATCATAGCTAAAAAGTATGCCATATGCACATACTGTACCATAAAACAACCAAAAACCTCATTCACTCTAAGGGAGCCCGCTGATGCTCTCAAAAAAATCAGTTTTAAAATTCCACACTGTTTTCACTATAAATTGCTCAAAAAACCTAGAGTCCTGTGTATACTTAACACAGAGTCCAACTGGTCTCCATTCCTTTAGAGCCATACATCACAGTCCTGAGGTAGACAAGCAAAAATAGCAGGTCTCCTTATGCGTACACTTAGACGCTACTGTCACGTGCCCAGGTCACAAACCACCGTTTTCATAAGTCTTACAATTTATGCATTCACTCTCAATCTGTAAGCAGCACCTTATCCAGGCTTCCCTGATGTCCGCCCAAATGCTGATGGCTCCGGTACTTCTGCAAGCTTCCCAGGTCTATGGGCCTGGGGGTCCCGGCGGCGGACCTGGTCCTCTGGAGGAGATTTATCGATGACATCCTATTCATCTGTAGGGGTACTGGGGAGTCTCTACTGGTTTTTTGAATAGAATTAGGATGATAGTGGTTTAAGGTTCACTTCTGAGATTGGGTACGAGAAAGTCAATTTCCTGGATCTCACTATATATGTAGAGGGGGGAATAGACTGAAATCCTGTACTTACAATAAACCGACAGATGTGAATGGGTATATTTTGGCCACCAGCTGCCATCTGCCATCATAGTTGAATGATGGTAGATGAGGGCATCAGCTGGCTCCCTAAGATTGAATGTGGTTTTTGGTTGTTTTATGGTACAGTATGTGCATATGGCATACTTTTTAGCTATGATCAAGACATGATATTAAGATTTTAATTTAATATCCAGCGCTCTGTTATTGGCTATAACACTTTTCTTTCGAGGGTGGTGGGAAGGGGTTCCCTCACCATTTTTAAAGGACAGCAGCAGGAGGAAAGTTTACTTGTATGTGTGTAACATGTATGTGCTCTATATATAATTATTGGCAAATATCAACAGCAGTTCATATATAAGTTTGATACTCTCTCCTCCTCTCTCCTTTTTCTTTTATCTTGTTTAAGATTGCCTGATAGCCTCGCTGAGGAGTTGCATGATTTTGTGAAAGACAACACCAGCACTAACAGCGCAAGACTGAACTTCTATATACAGGAAACATTAAGTCATATATGACCACTTTTATTCCATAAACAGACACATTTTCTCTTTAACCTTTTTCCCACCACGTCACGCCGATGGGCGTGGCCGCGGTAGCCCCAGGACCGCCTAACGCCGATTGGCGTAAAGTCCTGGGGCTGTAATTTGCATGAGACCGCGCGCACGCTGCGCGCGCATCTCATGCTCGGAGGGCGGAGCTCCGCCTCCTCTTCAGTCTCCGAGCAGCTATTGCCGCTCGGGAGACTGTTAGACGGCGATCACGCCGTCTGCTTACACTGTGCAGCGCTGCGATCAGCAGCAGGGCTGCACTGGGGACAAGAGAGCGATCGGCTCTCATAGGCAGAAGCCTATGACAGCTGATCGCTGTAATTGGCTGGCTGTGGGGAGGGAGGGAGGGAGGGAAGGGTTTTAAAGAAACAGGGATTTTTATAAAAAAAAAAAAAACAATAATATTTGTTATAAAAAAACAAACATGGGGGGAGCGATCAGACCCCACCATCAGAGAGCTCTGTTGGTGGGGAGAAAAGGGGGGGGGGGGGGGGGGTAATCACTTGTGTGCTGAGTTGTGCGGCCCTGCAGCTTGGCCTTAAAGCTGCAGTGGCCAATTTTACTAAAAATGGCCTGGTCACTAGGGGGGTTTAGCCCTGCAGTCCTCAAGAGGTTAAAGCGGGATTGTCAACCACAAAATCAAATTCCATTTACCCACTGCTCTGTGTTTATTATACAGTCTGCAGCCTAGCCCTGCTTTGCAAGCATTCCAATCTAATCATAAATGTTTCTGCTGTAATAAGTCTTGTCTCAGTCAGCCTGGCTCTATTTGGTACATTGCCGAGGAGAAGGAAGCTTGTCATCTCCCCTCCCACATTCCTGCTCCTCACTGATTGGTTGAGGGCAGTTTAGTGTGATCAGCTGAAATATGATCTATGTGCTCACATGTTTACAAAGCAAGCTAGATATAACAGTGACGTTTCTAGGAGAAAAAAGAGTAAGGGAGGAAATGACATCAGGATTAACTTTAGACAGAAGAAGTAAAAAGAGAAAAAACTAGGATCAGTTTCCTTTTTATTTACTATATAAAATTCACTAAAATCAAAATGTGTACAGTACAATACATATGTAAGTAGAACATACGTACAGTGGGAAGCGAAAGTTTGGGCAACCTTGTTAATCGTCATGATTTTCCTGTATAAGTCGTTGGTTGTTACAATAAAAAATGTCAGTATATCATGTAGGAGATACACACAGTGATATTTGAGAAGTGAAATGAAGTTTATTGGATTTACAGAAAGTGTACAATCATTGTTTATATAAAATTATGCAGGTGCATAAATATGGGCACTATTGTCATTTTATTGATTCCAAAACACTGAGAATAAATTATTGGAACTCAAATTGGCTTCATAAGCTCAGTGACCCCCTGACCTACGTACACAGGTGAATCCAATTAAGAGAAAGAGTATTTAAGGGGGTCAAGTGTAAGTTTCCCTCCTTTTTTAATTTTCTCTGAAGAGTAGCAACATGGGGGTCACAAAACAACTCTCAAATTACCTAAAGACAAAGATTGTTCACCATCATGGTTTAGAGGAAGGATACAGAAAGCTGTCTAAGAGATTTCAGCTGTTTCCACAGTTAGGAACATATTGAGGAAATGGTAGACCAAAGGCTCAGTTCAAGTTAAGGCTCGAAGTGGCAGACCAAGAAAAATCTTGAATAAACACAAGCAAGGACTGGTGAGAGCAGTCACCATTCAACCCACAGACCAGCACCAAAGACCTACATCATCTTGCTGCAGATGGAGACACTGTGCATTGTTCAACCATTCGGCACACTTTACACAAGGAGATGTCTTTTCTCCGCCCACAGCACAAACAGAGCCGCGTGAGGTATGCTAAAGCAAATTTGGACAAGCCAGCTTCATTTTGGAATAAGGTGCTGTGGACTGATAAAACTAAAATTGAGTTGTTTGGGCATAACGCCCCGTTATGCATGGAGGAAAAACAACACCGCATTCCAAGAAAAACACCTGCTACCTACAGTAAAATATGGTGGTGGATCCATCACGCAGGGGGCTGTGTGGCCAGTGCAGGGACTGGGAATCTTGTCAAAGTTGAGGGACGCATGGATTCCACTCAGTATCAGCAGATTCTGGAGACCAATGTCCAGGAATCAGTGAAGCTGAAGCTGTGCCGGGGTTGGATCTTTCAACAAGACAACGACCCTAAACACTGCTCAAAATCCACTACGGCATTCATGCAGAGGAACAAGTACAACGTTCTGGAATGGCCATCTCAGTCCTGACACCTGAATATAATTGAAAATCTGTGGTGTGAGTTAAAGAGAGCTGTCCATGCTCGGAAGCCATCAAACCTGAATGAACTAGAGATGTTTTGTAAAGAGGAATGGTCCAAAATACCTTCAACCAGAATCCAGACTCTCATTGGAACCTACAGGAAGGGTTTAGATGCTGTCATTTCTGCAAAAAGAGGATCTACTAAATATTGATTTCATTTCTTTTTTGTGGTGCCCAAATTTATGGACCTGCCTAATTTTGTATAAACAATTATTGCAAAGATTCTGTAAATACAACAAACTCCATTTCACTTCTCAAATATCACTGTGTGTGTCCCCTATATTATATATTTAACTGACATTTTTTATCATAACAACCAACGATTTATACAGGAAAATCATGACAATTAACAAGGTTGCCCAAACTTTCGCATCCCACTGTATTTATCTACTTATATATTTTTTTTTTCCGGGATAGTATGACTGACCCTGCTGCTTTAAATTAGGAATTATAAAGCCTACTGGCCACATAAAAGATAACAAACAGACGGCAACTTCTAATTATCACTCATTATATCTGTACATGCATTAATAGGCCTATTTTTGGCAGACGTTTGCTTTAAGCATGAGCACATCAAGCCATGGTCTAGTAAATTTAACAGGCCCTTCCTTATGAACTGGAACAACAATATGTTACAGATCTTTCCTAGATACACTTTGTAATTTTAACTGAGCCATCTCATATGTCAGTGGGTGGATGATTCTGACATACTCTTAACAGATCTTCAGATCTCCTCTATGCAGCGTGGAAATAAAGCTGGAAAGTGTGCCAAAAATCTGTCTGCAGCACTCTGATGCAGATGGCATTTGTAGCAAGTAAAATGGAAGTGCCGTGTATTTGAAAATAAATGTTTTCTGAACACTCTGTCTTTTTAACAGTTTGTCCCACACGTGCGGGAGGTGGTAAAGTATGACAGTTTAATTGAAATAAATCGAGAAGTTCTGGAGTTATGGTTTCCGTTGTGGACTTAAAGTTGACCTTTCGCTAAAAATCACACCTTAAATCAATAAACTGACACATGTCAACTTTAACAAATCACCAGGAGCTTGGGGAGAATTGCACATCCTCAAGGACTGCAGGAAGCACACAAAGGATGCTAGCTGTCTCGTAGACTTAGTGGCAGGTTCATAAAGAATCTGGGATTCGGTCACAGATGACCACTTTTAACCTCTTGCAATCCTATGTTGGAATATATCTGACACTGCCCTTTTTCCAGCATAGTCCCCATTTTCCATAAGGAAATTCTAAGAAGTTGCTTAGGGCCTGGAGAGAGTCTAGGGGCCTGGTGGATGCTAGTCCCCAACAGATCTTATTAAAAAAAGCCAGGTGACTGTCAGTGGTGAGCAAAAACTGCTATTTTACCAAGGGCCCCATTTCATCTTAACCACTTCATTTTGTCTGGACGAGTAGTCCAGATAGACACTGCTCAAGTCTAGCTGGATGGGTACACGCATCCAGAGTTACAGCGTTGGTTGCACGTGTCCGGCGATTGTTCCTGGCGGAATGGCCATGACGGCAATTGGGGAAGGGGAGCAAGGCTTCCCCAAACCAATCGTACTGGCTGGAATGAGTGGACATCACCCAGATAAGGGGCCATGTCCATTCATAATAATGAAAGTTAAAAAAATAAACACTTCCTGGTTAAACAGGATTGTGTTTCTACCTCCATATAGTGGCGAAAAAGTTACATTACACACACCACACATTTTTAATAAAAAAAAAATAATACAGGGGGGCGAAGCTAGCTATGACCATGTGAGGACACATCTCTAAAGAGCTACCACTCTCACTCGCATTTTTAGCCCCTAAAAGCAAGTTTTTATCTAGAATTCTACTTTCAAGATATGCCTGGGAAACATAAGAAGGGCCGGGCGAAAGATACCCCTCAATGGAAAAGCACTATGGGCCAGCCTTAGGTAGCACAACTCTTCAAAAGAAACGAAGCGACACAGACGCCAGTCAAGATGGATGCCGCAGCTTCTCCACAGGCCGCAGCCTCAGTGGCAGAGACCAAGTTCACTACGAACAGAGCCCTAAACGAAATCAGAGACTACTTACATAGTCTGCCCACCAAAGAAGACCTCTCTGAACTAGCAGATAGCATAACAGCTGCTACGCGGGCTGAACTTCAAGAACTCCAAGACGAGCTAACAGGCCACGAGGGAAGGCTCACGGCGCTAGAGGCAGAGACGACTTCCATGCGGGCAGAGATTAAGGCCCTAACAGCGTCCTTGAGACCAACAAACAACCACAAATTCACTACTAAGAGCCGGCCTGGAAGACTTACAAAATAGAAGTCGCAGGTGCAACGTTAGAGTGCGAGCACTGCCAAAAGATGTGCCTCTGCAACACCTGGAGGAAACCCTCGCTGCCATCTTCAATGATTTACTAAAACAGCCGGAGAGTTCCAACATGAAGTTTGACCGCGTCCACAGAGAGCTTCCCAGGTATATTGTTTGATACTTTCTTTTTCATTACTGTTATGTTTACTCTATTGGCGAGTGAGAGGGGAGAAACGGACCTCACGTTAATAGGGCTGGTTTCTCTCTTCCCACATAGGACAGTCCTGTTTTGCAGGACAATGCAGTTGGCGAAAGCCTATGTATTAGTCTCCTTCATGTTGAAGCTGATATTATGGTTTTTATGTACAGTTTATACTTGTTCAGTGTTCACCACTGTTTGGTGAAAGTTATATGGGAATTCCTCAAGGTGTGGCAATAAGACAATATGGTATAGTCATGTTAGCGACATGGCTTATCTGAAAGTTGTGACCATCAACTCCATGGGATCTTAATATCCCTGAAAAAAGGAGAACGCTACTAACAGATATGTGGAAACAGAAAGCGCACATAATTATGGTTCAGGAAAAACATTTCAAAGAGGGGAGCCATCCTAAACTTTCTAATAAACACTTCCCCTTCTCTTATTTTAGCTCCTTCCATGAGTCAAAAACCAAAGGTTCAGCAATACTTATCAATGGAGCGCTTCCATTTACCGAATTAGCAACCAAGACGGATAGTCGGGGCAGATATGTTCTGGTGAAATGTCTGATCAAAGACCAGAAGTATACACTAGGATCTGTGTATGCTCCCAATATTGGTCAAAACAAATGCATTTTGAAATTCCTGACTGTTCTGGATGCTTTTATGGAGGGAAGTGTTATCGTTGGGGGTGACCTTAACATTGCTCTTAATCCACACCTCGATGTTTCTCATGGCAGATCCTCTACAGCATACACTAAACTAAACAGAATAAAAAGGGCCTTCCATGAGAGACAGCTTATTGATGCATGGAGGGTGTCACATCTGACGACAAAGGATTATTCATATTTCTCGACAGTCCATAACACTTACGCAAGACAGGACTATATCTCAATCTCGCACAATCTGCTCTCAGAAAGCATGTCATCAGATATTGGGGTCATCTCATACTCAGACCATGCTCCGGTAAGCCTAACACTTAACTGCAAATCCAAATGAAAAAAACCCTTTACCTGCCAGCTTAATGTCTCCATGTTGGAAGAGCTAGGAGCCAGAGAGATTATTAACCACTTTGTCCTCCTTGACGTATAAAAACGTCAAGGAGGACAGGCGCGCTCCCGCGGCCGATCGCGCGCGTGCACGCGCACTCCCGGCCGCGGAGTCGGTAGCCACGGAATCAATGTATCAGGCTATGGAGCCCGATCATTGATTCCTCTCCCCCGCTGAAAAAGCGACAGCTTCTCTCGGAAGCTTCGCTCTTTCTGAAGCTGTGTCCCTCTAAGCGTACATTGTACGCTTAGAGTGACGTCATGTAAAAAAAATCGAGATTGCCATCTTGTGGCCAAAAAGTAAAACTACAAGTAAATGCCCAAAAACATTACAATACACCAATATTTCCCCAAATAAAACACTTTTATATCCCACCCTCCCAAAAATGCCCACATAAAATGTTTAATAAAAAAAAAAAAACATTACTATAAAAAAAAAAAAAACACATAAATATTTACCTAAGGGTCTAAACTTTTTAAATATCTATGTAAAGATGAAATATTTCTCTCTATTTTTTTTTTATAAGCTTGTAAATAGTGATGTATGCAAAACGGAAAAAATGCTCTTTTATTTCCAAATAAAATATTGTCGCGATACATTGTGATAGGGACATAATTTAAATGGTGAAATAACCGTGACAAATGGGCAATAACAATACATGGGTTTTAATTATGGAGGCATGTATTATTTTAAAACTATAATGGCCGAAAACTGACAAATAATGAATTTTTTCATTTTTTTTCTTATTCTTCCTGTTAAAATGCATTTACAGTAAAGTGACTCTTAGCAAAATGTACCCCCCAAAGAAAGCCTAATTGGTGGCGGAAAAAACAAGATATAGATCAGTTCATTGTGATAAGTAGTGATAAAGTTATAGGCTAATGAATGGGAGGTGAACATTGCTCGGATGCATAAGCTGAAAACGACTGAGATGTTAAGTGGTTAAGGACCAAATACAGGAATATTTCCTACATAATGACAAAGAAGATGTGTCACCCTCCATTGTCTGGGAAACACACAAATGTGTCTTAAGGGGCTTTTTAATTCAAATGGACACAAGGGTCTTGATTCACTATGCGGTGCTAACCTACTTAGCACGTCTAAACATGAACAAACCATGGTGAGATAAGAAATGAGGTGGGTATGGCCCGGGCAAACAAAAGTCTAATAGTCACCAGATATAGTCAAAATACAAAAACTTTATTATTAATTGCATATGTAATAGAAAGGATTAAAAATATGCCCCTCGGCCTCCCCCACAATCCCCTCCCTCCTGCCTCTGATGTAAACACGGATCCAGTCAGCCCCAGCATGCACATTCACACATACCAACATACATACAAAACTGTATAGCCGTACAAACAAAGCAAAAAAAAAGCAAAAAAATGTATGTCTTTGTTATTGGATCCAGAAAAAATGTGTATATTCAGGCGCGCTAACCAGGGTGCTAAGTAGGTTAGCACTGGTTTTCTCAATCAGATCGCGCGGTACGCAAAGTCCCATACGCTTTAATGGGCACTTCGCGCGGAGCGCCCTGCGCTCTGTGCAGTGTGCGCGTAAAGTTTTACGCGCATAAAGTTTTATGCGCAAAGTTTTGCGCGCAAAAAGCTCGTTTAGACGTGCTAAGGGGGTTTTCACAGGCGTGCTAACAGTTAGCACCGCTTTGTGAATCAAGCCCCAGGGAGGATCAAACAGCTGCTGGAAGAGATACGTGATTTAGAAAGAAAGCATAAAGATTTCCCTTCGGCAGAAGCCTTGGCACCCCTTTTAAAGGCTAGAGTAGCTCTCAATGCTATCTTGCGGGATAGTGCGAAACACACGGCTAGGCCATGCCAACATGCATGTATATGTATGGCAACAAGTCAGGTAAAATGCTTGCCAGGGCCCTTAAACAACAGCAACAGAGGACATATATTGCCCAAATTGTTGATAAAAAGAGGACAAAACACATTAGAAGTGAATCCATAGCACATACATTTCACGAGTTCTATCACAAACTGTACAACTTAACAAAATCAGATATTGAAAACCTCAAAGAACCTTCATTGGAGGAGATAGAAACATACCTATCCCAAGCCAACCCGAAACAACTAGACCCAGAGATGAGACAAGCACTAGAAGAACCCTTTACGGACACTGAAATCCAGAAAGTTATAGCTGGAATCAAACCGTGGAAGGCTCCGGGGCCAGACGGGTTCCGTGTCGAGTACTACAAAAAATTCAGTGGAGTCTTGACCCCTTACTTATGCCAAACCTTTAATGCCCTAGCAGCAGAAGACAAGGAAGCTATCTTCCTTAGACAAACCCTTGAATTCCACGTTACAGTAATAGCTAAACCCAACAAAGACCCAGCAGCGTGTGGAAGTTATAGGCCCATCTCCTTGTTAAATTTAGACCTAAAAATGTTTGCAAAGGTCCTGGCTAGCAGGCTTGCTGAATATATGAGTCACCTAATACATTGATAACAAGTGGGGTTCATCCCTAATAGAGAAGCCAGAGATAATACCATCAGGGCTCTGGGCCTGCTCCATTTCTCACGGCCGAATAGGATTCCAAGTATGCTCCTATCTACAGATGACGAAAAGGCTTTCGATCGCATGGGTTGGAGATGGTTGAGGGCAGTGCTGAAACGAGTAAACATTGGAGATAGGATGTTAAAGTGTATAGATTCCCTATACTCCTTCCCCACTGCTAAAATTAAAATTAATGGAATTTTGTCACTCCTTTCAGATAACCAATGGTACTCGACAGGGATGCACTCTCTCCCCACTCATCTTTGCTTTGGCCCTGGAGCCTTTCCTGTGTAATATAAGGAAAAATGATTCCATATCCGGCCGGTCTATTGGCCATACTGAACACAAAATAGCCGCATATGCGGATGATCTTCTCTTCTTTCTCACACATCCCACCGCATCCCTGCCAAATCTGCTTGCTGATTTTGAACGTTTTAGTAGGCTCTCCTTTTTTAAAATAAACCTAGGCAAATGTGAAGCTTATAACGTAAACCTACCAGAAGACCAAGCTCGGGCCATACGACAAAACTTCCCATTCAAATGGAACCATAAATCCATACGATACTTAGGGGCCAACATATCAAACTCCCTAAAAAAAACCTATGAACAGAATTTCCCCCCCAATTCTAGTGACACTTTCTTCTGTCCTAAACAAATGGGATTTACCTCAGCTTTTATAGTTGGGAAGGATAGCAGTGGTAAAGATGAAGGCCATGCCTAGAATTCTTCATCTCTTCCAGATGCTCCCTATTGAGATCCCTCTCTCTTTCCTGAATAAAGTCCAAACGATCTTTAACAGATATGTATGGAAGGGGAAACCCCCTACGACTCAAACGTGAAATATTATATTGCCCTAAACAAGAAGGTGAACTAGCGCTTCCCAATGTCAAACGTTATTACTACGCATCCGTCCTTACTAGGGTCATTGACTGGAATAGACATGCAGCACATAAGCAGTGGGTTACAATGGAAAAAACTCTCACCTGTAATCTATTGCAGATCTTCCATGGATTCCATGGGAGTCAGACCCTAAACTACAACTTCCCCCTCTATGCCAGACAACACTCCAAATATTTCATACAGCGAATGCTACTTTTTCTTTGGCACCCACTCCTTCACCCCTTACTTTTTCTTTCAGATAATCCATATATAGGGGGAGATGGACTTGATTGCGCTAGACATCAACACATAGATAACAGGAAATTGAAATTTGCTGATATGTGTAGAGGTGGACACTGGTCAACTTTGGAGGACGTTAGAAGGAAACCAGGCTACACAAACACTAAATGGTGGGAATATCTACAATATAGACATTACCTAATGTCCCATGGTTTTTCACCCTCGCAGATTAGACAAAAAATCGGATTTTGAGGACTTGTGGATGGGGGAAGGCCCAACAAAAGAATCCCTTTCAAAAATGTATGAGATTCTGGCCTTGTTGGCGATCCCGCCTCTTCCATTTTTCAATAATTGGGAACATGACTTAGGAAAGAACCTTTCGTTAGCACAAAGAGCAAGAATCTGTACCTTTACATATAAGTCCTCTCTTTCAGTAAAAATGCAGGAAACTAACTACAAGATACTCACAAGATGGTACTACACCCCAGACAAACTCCACAAACATTTCCCAGATATAGGTAATAAATGTTGGAGGTGTGGTGAGGATACTGGCTCTCTGTTTTACATCCTTTGGTCTTGAGCATGCCTGATGGGTTATTGGAAAAGGGTGTAAAGACTAGTATAGGCAGTGACAGATAGACATACACCATTTACCCCAGAGTTCTACCTCTTACACCTCAATGATTAGTCAATGAAACGTTATAAAAGATCGGTTGTTTGCCACATATTAAATGCGTCCAAAAGACTACTGGTTAGCCACTTGTAACAAACTTGGTCGTTTTGGAATTATTTCAGACACTCAGAAGAATTTGATAAGGTCTTGTCGGATTCCTGATCTATCATACCTTAATAATGCTTAGTGGTCGCTGGAGTTGTCAGGGTCACCTTATATATAACGTTTCTTGAAACATTACAATGAGCCAATGAGTTTGTAAGATTACTTTACATGCCACACCTTGAGGCCTGGGGGTGGGTTTGGGTTAGGGTTTTAAGGTAAAAATGTTTGGCAATTATTGACCTTTATTATTATAGCTTTCAAAAATTGTGTGGAAAACTTACAGCAATGTTAATCTAATGTTTCATTATTCTCATACATTGCAATTAATACCAATGCTACTTCATATATATCCATGCTAAACCAATGCTTTTACAGGTCACAGAGACACTTCTTTATTGCTTACATCATTCATGTCGGCAGAGGATACGGACATTTTTTCCTACTAATAGTACTGATCTGATATCTGTATCAAAAGCCTAATGTTATATATGTCACAGTTCCCTTTGCTGTTTATTATATTTGCTTCTAATTTTGCCAATAAAAAGATTATGAAAAAAAATAATAATACAATGAATCCCTTCCCAAGCCCCCTCCCCCAGTTACCAAACAAATACGTAATAAAGTAAAAAAAAAAAAATAAAGTATTAAAAAAAAGGCTGTTATTTCAGTACATCGGAAACAAGCTGGGCCAAAAATCCTTAGCTTTAAAGAGAACCAGAGATAAATAATTAAAAGTTAGTTATACATACCTGGGGCTTTCCGCAGCTCCAGAAACCCTGATCGCTCCCACGCCGCGGTCTTCAGCCTTCCCCGTTCGCCGCACCGGCTCCCGTGACTTCAGCCGACTGGCCAGTCAAGGCGTAGCTGAAGTGCGCTCCTTGCGTACCTCTCCAGCAGCTGCTGGAGAGGTACGCAAGGAGCGCACTTCACTTGCGTAGGCTGGCCACGCCCACCGTGAGCCGGTGCGGCGAACGGGGAAGGCAGAAGACCCCAGCGTGGGAGCGATCAGGGTTTCTGGACCTGCGGGAAGCCCCAGGTATGTATAACTAACTTTTAATTCTTTATCTCTGGTTTCCTTTAAGTATACATGTATGGAAATGAGCATTACTTTTAACTCCTCACAAAATGAATACAAAGGTGTTGCTTTGTATTACTTTTGAAAACTTGTATATTTAGTGCATGGGTAGAGAGACAAGCTTTGGACTAATAATATTTTTACCTGTGAAAGGGCTTCAAAGAAAAAAATTGAATTGTTTTATGCTTGATGTTCTTTTTGGGTAAGAACGACATTGTTTACGATGTGTACAGATAAAGCCATTAATGGTAACTCAGAGATGCGCAGCTGAAATATGTAAAGCGCTCAGGATGTATCACATTTTCTTCCATCAGATTCTTCTTTACATTTTACACTTACAAAAATAAATAAAACAATAAGATAAGAAGGTGGCCCGAGTGGAAATCCATATTTTCTGCCAGAAGAATATAAACAAGCACATGTATATGTAAGTACCGCACAACGCGCCTGGTATAAACTGCAAATAATAATAGGTTCAGCTACAGGTCACTCTAACACTGTCTCCATATGAGGCTACAAATAAAAAGTTTTGGTTTGAGGTTTATGTTTTCACAGTTGTCAAAGGAAAGCTCTGCTTTATTGCCAAAGAAGAATATTGCTTTAATGCCCAGAGCTGTGCACAGAATAGAATATTCCCACCAACCACCCCTCCTCTGTAATAAAATAAAATAAAAAAAACTCTCTAAAATTGACCAAAAAAAAATATAATCAAGAACATTTTTGCTGATTTGAGTTTTTACTGACATTTATCTGTAAACTTGAAGTCGCTCATTGTTGTATTCTCCTTAAAGTGAACCTTAAGTCAGAAAAAAAAGAGTTTTACTCACCTGAGGCTTCTACCAGCCCCCTGCAGCAGTCCTGTGCCCTCGCAGCCACTCACTAATCCTCTGGTCCCCCACTGCCACCTAGTTTCGTTTTTGTCGACAGGCCCGTCAGGACTGGCCACGCGTAGCTTTTTTCCGCATTCCCGACTGCAATCAGCGCTATTGCGGGCCGCATCGCGTACAAAAATACGCTGCATATCTATGCGTTTGTAATGCGGCAATGCGTATCCCTTTAAAGGAAACCAGAGCTGATGAATAATAAAAGTTTTATACATACTTGGGGCTTCCTCCAGCCCCATCCACATGGATCGCTTCCACGCCGCCTCAGCCTTCTCCAGCTCCGGTACTGGGTCCTGTAATTCCAGCCAGTCGTGGCCAGTCATGCAAGAAAACTTTTATTAATCGTCAGCTCTGGTACACTTTTAGGTGACTCTACACTTACTTTACACTTTACACTCTACACTTACACTTACTTTCATCGATATCCGGCCAATTCAATATTTTAATTGATTCAGCTAGAAATCAATTCTGCAAACATTCCTGATCGACCAATTTTAGTTCCTAATCAGTTTAGTCGGTTGCGCAGGTTCCAGCAGGTCAGAGCTCCACTGAGGTCAGAAGACACTGCGGCGATCAGCACACCTTTGACCTTGCTGGATGCTGGCTCCATCCATCTATAGGCTGCACCTGCTCCACCGCAGAACGCACACTTTTGGATCAGCTCCTCCATGAGGCCAGCCGCTAATCCAGAAGTAAGTGCCGTCTTGGCCGGGCGCTTCTATGACAGCCAGGTTATCTTAACCAGCCCTGTCGAATGCTGACCAGGAGTTGGGACCCACCACAGAAATAACAACTACTGTACCTTTTCAACTGCCAGATGCCAGATGTCAGCAACTGGGATCCTCAGCAGCATCAGCCATCACTGCAGGTTTTTTTCATGAAGAACTGGGCCATCTTCTGCCGAACCTTCAACTTCCTCTCCCCCCCCCCCCCCCCCCCCCCGCTCAATGTCTCCTTAGGGATAACATATGATTGCCAAATGTGACTGTGGCAGCATAGTATGGCTACCTCGGCTCTTGGCTTTCAGACATTTTCAACCCTTATTCTCACCATCCAACCCCCCCTTCCAGAACCCGTATGAGCCAAATCCAATTCCAGGTACAACTCCTTTGTACTTACTGTACCAGTTATAGCAAGAGTCCATTGCCTCAATTCACTAAACATTGCTGCATTTGGTAATACAGAAAACAGCTGATTTTACCGATCACCTTGCCAAATTCCAATTCACTAAGCCTTTTACTGCGATTAAAAGTAAAATTACCGACTATTATTATTAGTTAGTATTTATATAGCGCCGACATATTACGCAGCGCTGTACAGTGTATATATATATATATATATATATATCTTGTCACTAACTGTCCCTAAAAGGAGCTCACAATCTAATCCCTACCATTGCCATATGTCTATGTAGTGTAAGTACTGTAGTCAAAGGCCAATTTTAGAGGGAGCCAATTAACTTATCTGTATGTTTTTGGAATGTGGGAGGAAACCAGAGTGCCCGGGGGAAACCCACACAGACACAGAGAGAACATACAAACTCTTTGCAGATAGTGCCCTGGCTGGGATTCGAACCAGGGACCAAGCACTGCAAGGCGAGAGAGCTAACCACTACGCCACCGTGCTGACTAGTGAGTTGATTTAACAACTTGGCTGTAAATACCTCAAGAAATGTCAAGAAATTGCAATTCACAAAGGTTAAAGCATTAAGTAAATCAAGTAAAAGTGTTCTTTATTTATAACTAGCTCTGACCAGCCAGTAACTCACACTCTACATGCAGTAACACTGACAGATGAAGCAGCAGCCAATATGGAAAGCCACACAGCCCTGCTTTCAACCCATTTGATCCAATACTCTGTAGGGCTGAACTTCAGAATGGCAGAGCAGGAGAAGGAGACATTTAAAAAGGTGTGTCTGCATGCCTTTAGACGTGCAAATGCGGGTGAGATCGTGACACTCACATTTATGTTTACCCCTCCTCTAGAATCACCTTCCACAACACATCCGTCACTCTCCAACTGTAACCACTTTGTCCTCCTTGACATATAAAAACGTCAAGGAGGACAGGCGCGCTCCCGCGGCCGATCGCGCGCATGCACGCGCACTCCCGGCCGCGGATTCGGTAGCCACGGAATCAATGTATCGGGCTGAGGAGCCCGATCATTGATTCCTCTCCCCCGCTGAAAAAGCGACAGCTTCTCTCGGAAGCTTCGCTCTTTCTGAAGCTGTGTCCCTCTAAGCGTACATTGTACGCTTAGAGTGACGTCATGTAAAAAAAATCGAGATTGCCATCTTGTGGCCAAAAAGTAAAACTACAAGTAAATGCCCAAAAACATTACAATACACCAATATTTCCCCAAATAAAACACTTTTAAAACCCACCCTCCCAAAAATGCCCACATAAAATGTTTAATAAAAAAAAACCAAAAAAAATATTACTATAAAAAAAACAAAAACACATAAATATTTACCTAAGGGTCTAAACTTTTTAAATATCTATGTAAAGATGAAATATTTCTCTCTATTTTTTTTATAAGCTTGTAAATAGTGATGTATGCAAAACGGAAAAAATGCTCTTTTATTTCCAAATAAAATATTGTCGCAATACATTGTGATAGGGACATAATTTAAATGGTGAAATAACCGTGACAAATGGGCAATAACAATACGTGGGTTTTAATTATGGAGGCATGTATTATTTTAAAACTATAATGGCCGAAAACTGACAAATAATGAATTTTTTCATTTTTTTTCTTATTCTTCCTGTTAAAATGCATTTACAGTAAAGTGGTTCTTAGCAAAATGTACCCCCCAAAGAAAGCCTAATTGGTGGCGGAAAAAACAAGATATAGATCAGTTCATTGTGATAAGTAGTGATAAAGTTATAGGCTAATGAATGGGAGGTGAACATTGTTTGGATGCATAAGCTGAAAACGACTGAGATGTTAAGTGGTTAATCTTAAAGCGATCCTGCAAAACTCACTTTTTCTATCAAGCATACACTCAAACGTAGGCCATTCTCTTTCATCCTCTGGCAAAGTTGTGCTCGTTGCTAAATAAAACGTACAAACACATAGCCGCTAGGTATGCATAGTATTTACTACCCCACCTCTTGTTCAATCCTCTCCTCCCCATTCCTTTAGATCAGTGGTCCTCAAACTACAGCCGTGGGCCAAATGTGTCCCCCCCCCAACGGGGCATTTTCACTGGCCCCCAAACACAAAATGTATAACTTATAGAAGATGTGGCCCACTGCAACTTTAAATATTGGCGTCCCACCAGGGCCGTATCTCTTAAGAGGCACCCGTGGGCCGGTGCCATGGGCGGCCCCTCGGGGGGGGGGCGGCCTCCTATATGGTGTGTTATTTAATTTATTTAATATTTTTCCTCTGGTCCTCTGGAGTGGACCTCTGGATTATTATTATTTTTTAAGGAAGGGGGGGAGGGGGAGGGGGGGTTGGGGGCGAGTCTGGTCCAGCCCAGGGTAGCTGCAGCTGGCACCTGCCCTCCCCATCCATGCCTGGCAGTGGTTTAGTCCCGATCTCCTCTTCAGCGGGGCTGAGCCTGTGAGTGTGTGACAGAGCACACCACTGGCCAATGAACTGCAGGCGGGCAGGGTCGGAAGTGCGACCTGAAGCTGCATAATTCATTTCCTGACAGCTAAGCAGGCATCGCGTCTAAAATGACTCTGCAAGGGTCCCTGTCTTGCCTGATGTCTGCAGCTTTTCTGTGCAGCGGCAGCGGCAGGTTTTCTCCCTCAATCCCAGCCTCCTGCCTCATCAAGCTCAAGGGGAGAGGGACACTGGCTGCACAAACATCACAGGCACTCTCTATGGTAAGAGGACACCTCCTTTCCACTTCATTGGTCTTATCTGCCTGTTGTGTCAGCCCTGATCACACAAACCAGCATCTCTCTGTCTCTAGTGTGTAACCCTTTCACTGCTGGTGTAAGCTGATTTAGCTAGCTGCAGCACTGATACTACTACCTAAACTGGGGAAACCTATATACCTACTATCTAACTGGGGACACCTATGTACCTACTATCTAACTGGGGACACCTATATACCTACTATCTAACTGGGGACACCTATATACCTACTATCTAACTGGGGACACCTATATACCTACTACCTAAACTAAGGATTCCTATATACCTACTATCTAACTGGGGACACCTATATACCTACTATCTAAATGGGGACACCTATATACCTACTATCTAAATGGGGACACCTATATACCTACTACCTAAACTGGGGACACCTATATACCTACTATCAAACTGGGGACACCTATATACCTACTATCAAACTGGGGACACCTATATACCTACTATCTAACTGGGGACACCTATATACCTACTACCTAAACTGGGGACACCTATATACCTACTATCAAACTGGGGACACCTATATACCTACTACCTAAACTGGGGACATTTTCTGCTGAAATACTGCC
This sequence comes from Hyperolius riggenbachi, assembly GCF_040937935.1. NCBI lineage: Eukaryota > Metazoa > Chordata > Amphibia > Anura > Hyperoliidae > Hyperolius > Hyperolius riggenbachi. The sequence continues at coordinate 78,330,534 of NC_090648.1, read as the reverse complement.
CACGTTGTGATTGTTTTCTGTTGAAATGATGCCCACATTGCAATTATTCTCTGCTGAAATGTTGCACTCATTTGGATTATTCTCTGGTGAAATGTTGCCCTCATTGCGATTATTCTCTGGTGAAATGTTGCACTCATTGCGATTATTTTATGGTGAAACATTGCCGCATTACGATTATTTTATAGTGAAACGCTGCCCCATTATAATTATTTGGCACCTATGGGGGGGGACCCCATCCAAATTTTCGCAAGGGGGCCCAGCAGGGGCGTAACTAGAAGTAACTAGGCCCCCCTGCAAAACTTTGGATGGGGCCCCCTACCCCCCTCACTTTCTGCACAGGTAACCGGAGAACCAATGTTAATCAATTGGCTAGTGCACACTTGAATTTGTTTTCCCCATGCAGATAAAACGGACAGCAGCAAACCACTGCACGCATTTTCTCTATCAATTACATTAGCTCCTGTGATAAAAATTGCATGTTTTCCCACATACAGACACACATGGTGTGCAGAAAACACGTACAGAAAACAGACATACAGTGTGCTCCCAGCCTCAGCTTATTACACTCACGCTGTCCATCTCTGATGGAGCAGGACTGGCTCTGCAATCTTCTCCAGCATCACTACAGTACACAGCACTTGGGGAGGGGTAGAGGTTGGTGGCTGGGCGCTGTACACAAGAGCCTGCTACATACTGAATAGGGACTGTCTACAAATCTTTCTACGATTCTTTATCAGTAGCTGAGCAGATGCAGTCATTAGAACAATTGTGCAGAGAGCAGAAAGTTTTTTTCCCCTCTCCGTGCCATTACTTGTCAGTGTCTCAGGACAGGGAAAATAAACCTCTCCCCCCATGGGGCCCCCTGTGGCTTCTGGGCCCCCCTGCGGCAGCATCCCTTGCAGGGTCTATTTTTACGCTCCTGGGGCCCAGTGATTTCTAGTTACGCCCCTGACTACTACCTAAACCGGGGATACCTATAGCCAGCTATCTATACTGGGGACACCTATAGTATGTCTACATTGGGGACACCTATAGACATGGCTACTTTATACTATACTAATACTAAATATTTATATAGCGCCAACATATTACACAGCACTGTACAGATTATGTATTGTCTTGTTACTAACTGTCCTACAGAGGGGCTTACAATCTAATCCCTACCATAGTCATATGTGTATGTATCGTAGTCTAGGGCCAATTTTTTGGGGGGAAGCCAATTAACTTATCTGTATCGTATGGCATTGGGATGTGGGAGGAAACCAGAGTGTCTGAAGGAAACCCACACAGACACAGGGAGAACATACAAACTCCTTGCAGATGTTGACCTGGCTGAGATTCGAATCGGGAACCAGCGCTGCAATGCGAGAGCGCTAACAACTACGCCACCATGCTGCCATACCACTGTACTATATTGTACTGCCATCTTCAGCAGTACTTCACAGAGTACGTAGTCATGTCACTGACTATCCTCTGAGGAGCTTACAATCTAATCCTGCCATATTCTAATGTTCTACCATATTATTATGTATTTATATAGCACTGACATATTCTGCAGCACTTTGCAGAGAACACAGTCATGTTACTGACTTTTCTCAGGGGAGCTCACAATCTAATACCTACCACTATTTTGTGCGAGAGAACACTGGCTAATGTGTTTTTTTTTTTTTTGTTATTGTTTTTTTTGGAGGGGGGGGGGGGGAACATTTTTTACTTGCTTTTTTAGGGTCACTTTACTCATACCCGGGGAGAAAACATGGCCCCAGCGACTTTGGGCTGCACTCTTACTAGGAAGTTTTAATTTGTCACACCCACTGTATGTTATGGACACGCCCACTGCATTATGTGGCCACGCCCATTTTTTCGCCGCGGCGCGCTCCGCGTGCGTGCCGCCAATGCCCTCGGGGGGGGGGGGGGGGGGCGCCATAGGTTTGGGGTGCCTAGGGGAGCCCAAACCCTAAATACAGCCCTGCGTCCCACATATAGAATAGCAGTGCTGGCACCACCCATCCACATACTGTAGAAGCCAGTGAGCAGTCATTCGCTGGCTTCCAGTCCAATTCTGTGTCAGGTGACATTGCTGTCCAACTGGAAGGCAGGTTGTCACCTGGGTATGCTTCACTGCCTGGTGCACAAAGACGTTCCTTTAGCTACCGCATGTCTGAATGGCTGCTGCTGGGAGTTCTCCTCCAGGCATGATTGGGGGGAATCATCAATACCTAGATTTAGTGTAAAGTTTTTCAACATCATTTTCTGTATGTTCCGGCCCCCCAGCAGTCTGAAGTATGTTGACCTGGCTCACGACCGAAAAAGTTTGGGGACCCCTGGGTTAGATTGTAAGCTCTCTCACCCCCGTTTGAGTCTTGGAATTTATTCTACATCTTATTCATCATGTTACATTTGTCACTGTAATTGCTATGTCTACCAATTCTGTATTTTGTGCAAGTGTCTATATTTAGTCTTTTTTATTATGTACCTCATGTTTGTTTCTTAGTTTGTACAGCGCCACGGACAGGGGCGTAGCAATAGGGGTGCAGAGGTTGCGACCGCATCGGGGCCCTTGGGCCAGAGGGGCCCCGTAGGGCCCTCCCTGAACTGCAGTATTAGCTCTCTATTGGTCCTGTGCTCATAATAATCACTTTTATAGATACTTTGAATAGTGGTAATCACTAACAAACTGTTCCCCATCATCTTCTTGCACCTCTGACACTGTAGTTACCATTGGCAAGTTTTGGCGCGCTGTATCAATTGTTATGTATAGAGTGCTTGGGGGGGGCCCCATGTAAAACTTGCATCGGGGCCCAAAGCTCCTAAGCTACGCCACTGGCCACGGAATATGTTGCACTTTATAAATCAATAATAATTACTTCATTTCATCTAGTGCTTCAATTGCATTAAACATCTATAAGAAACGTTAGACCACATGCAATTAACTTTTTCACCTGATTTTTCTCCTTGGAGCTAATTTTTCATCTTCTATTTAGACAATTTTTTCTGCACTTTGCGATTGAAAAAGTAACAAAAAGTAGGTTAAAAAGTGCTATAAAATTTTGTAACGATCGGTGTCAGCAAAACAGATTTTCTGATTATTGGTGATCTGCAGTATCACCAATCATACAGATGCTATACCTGATTATGTGGTGATCTGCAGAATCACCAATAATGCTAGTATAGCCAGACACAGGACAACCAATGTGAGATAGTGTTTGGTGCAACAGTAATGAGGAAGAGGAGATCTCCCTAAGAGCGGGTGACTCAGACAGTACTGCAGCCAATGATCATCTGAGGAGCAGGTGATTCAGACTGTACTGCAGCCAGTGGACACCTGAGGAGCAGAGACCACTGACTGTGCTACAAGGATGATCACCTGAGGAGCAGGTGAATAAGACTATACTGCAGCTAATGGACACCTGAGGAGCAGGTGTTACAGACAGTGCTGCAAAGGATGATCACCTGAGAAGCAGGCGATTAAGACTATACTGCAGCTAGTGGACACCAGAGGAGCAGGTGTTGCAGACAGTGCTGCAGCTGAGCTTCACCTGAGGAGCAGGTGAAGATTACTACAGATCCCTCACCAGTGGCTAGGCCCACTGGTGAGGACAGGAAGGTCAGACAAGCAGAGTAGGCAACGTACGGACAGATAACGTACAAAGACAGAAGGCTGATTCAGTGTCAAGTTCAGGCAGAGTCAGCAACAGGAATCAGATGAGCAGAGGTACAGAATCAACAAGCAGGAGAATAGTCAAGGAAGCAGAAGGTCATAACAGATAATACAATGCAATTAGTACATCTAGTACAGCGTAGTCAGAAACGTATTAAAGGACTACTATAGGGGAAAAAAGTAAATAGTTAAAATCTGACAGAACCAACAGCTTTTGGACCAGTCCATCTCCTCACAGGGGATTCTCAGGGTTTTCTTTGTTTTCAAAAGTATTTCCTGAATAGCAGTTGATAAGTCTAACTGCCAAAATAGTGAGTGGGGAGGCTGGCTGGCTAGTATCTTACTATTTAGTTAGACTCCATGAGAATCCCCCCATGAGAATCCCCCAGGGGGAGATGGACTAGTCCAAAACCTGTCGGTTTTTTCAGAGTTTAACTGCTTACTTTTTTGTAGTGGTCCTTTAAATAAAAGCTATCAATTGGCTATGAAGATTTATATACAAAAAATATATATATTTTTTCACCTAAGCATACTGTTATATATTAAGAAAGCAAAGCGCATATTAAATAAATTGAATACTGTGGTTTAACAAGGCAGATGTATGTAGTGTTAGTGATTTCAGTTTAAACGTTGTAAATAACTGAAAGTGCTGATGGTTTCCTTAGAGAAGTAATGGCCCACATATAACTGAATAAATGACAGTATTTATTCAGCTAAGTATGATCCATTGAACATTCAAAGATTGCATTGTCTGAATATCCACTGTTGTTAACTATAAAGAATTTGTTGCAAAGACTGTTACAAATCTACTGTATGAAAATGAATCAATAAAAACGGTTACCAAAAATGTATTTTGTATATTTTATTGAAATTGTAAATGGAATTAAATCATAGATATATCTTCTGATTTCTCTGCTTTACCTAATACATCTTTTCTAAGGGCTCTTTCACATTAGGGCAGATTTTCTGCGTTTCAACGCAAAGGATAAAATTTGCGTTACCCAAGGTGAAATGAAAGTCCATAGACTTTCATTTTAGCTTTCACATATAACGCAGCCTTTTTGTGCGTTGCTTTCCACTGCACCCAGGCGCAGTTTTTTGGCCAACGCTAGCTTTATGCGTTACAATGTTAGTCAATGTAAAACGCACACTATGCGCGTTTTTAATCCGTTAACGCAGGCAATCAGTCCCAGAATGCAACAGAGGAACAATGTAGAAAGTTGACAACTAAAAGAAAAAAAATTACCTGCGTTTTTCTATGTGCAGTAACGCATTGAAAACGGATTAAAAACGCACACTCACTGCAGTGCAACGCATATCAAAACGCAGTAAAAGGCATACAACAAAACGTATGCTTTGAGCGTTCTCCAACGCAAGCTCTGATGTGAAAGAGCCCTAATACTTCTTTAAAGGACAACTGAAGGGAGAGGGATGTTGAGGCTGCCATATTTATTTCCTTTCCTTAAATACATGTAAACATACAAATAAGGAGTATGTTTCTTCCAGAATAAAATGAGCTATAAATTACTTTTCTCCTATGTCATTGTTACTTACAGTAGTCAGTAGAAATCTGACAGAGCTGACAGGTTTTTGACTAGCCCATCTCTTCATGGATGCAGGCTGCCTTACCTACCTATTTGGACACTATTCTGGCAGTTGGCTTGAGCAACTGCTATTCGATAAGTGCTTGTGAAAAAAAAAGAAAACCCTTAGTATCCCCCACGAGGAGATGGGCTAGTCCAGACCTGTCAGTTCTGGCAGATCTCTACTACCTACTGTGAGTGAAAGCAACATAGGAGAATTTCACTCTGGGAGACGTTTACTAGTACTTTATATTTGTTTTATTCATGTGTTTTCTTTGTCTTTTAACCCTTTAAGGACCGCAGGCTTTACACCCCCCTTCTCCAGTGACCAGGCTATTTTTTACAAATTAGGCCACTGCAGCTTTAAGGCCTCGCAGCAGTGGCCTTACATCCTAGCACACAATTACCCCTCCCCCCCCCTCTTTTCTGCCCACCAGATTTCTGTTGGTGGGCTCTGATCGCTCTCACAATGTTTGTTTTTTGTTTTGTTTTTTTTCATTTATTTGTTTGTTTTTTAAATAAATTTGCCCTTTTTTTAAGATTATTTTTGTACCCCATCCCTACCCCTGCCAGCCAATCACAGCGATCGGCTGTCATAGGCATCACGGCTGTCCTCAGTACAGTGCTGCCGTAGATTGCAGTGCTGTACTGTGCAAATAGACGGTAGTTTCGCCATCTAACAATCTCCTAGCGGGAATCGCCACTGGGAGACTTCCGCTCGGTCATTCAAGCGGAGATGTGCGGATCTGCTGCAAAACCCCGCCCCAGGACTTCACGCCAATTGGCATCGAGCAGTCGTACACACTTTTACAACTGTTTGTGATATTGGTCCTGTAAGACAGTTTAGTGCATAACTTCTTACAGGTATATTTGCATCTTTGCATCAAACTCTTTATGTAAAAAAAAAAAAAATATGTATATATATATATATATATATATATATATATATATATATATATATATATATATATATATATATATATATATATATGCATTATGATTTAATGAAAAACAACAGTGTACACAAAGTAACACTTGCAAAATATACTTTTTTTAAATTTTATTTTTCTATTAAAAAAATATACCTGTTAAGCAAATAGAGAATATTTTACTTGTAGTGATGAAGTTTCCTCTGTCAGTAATGTATATGTGTACAGTACATTTGGCAATGATATCTCCTCCAGCTGCAATTACGTTTCCCTCACAGGTGAAGGACCTTGATGAGCTTGGTGAGCAGTCCTGTTGGGAGTGCTGCTGGTCAGAGACCCTCTTGGTGGTCAGTTATCAGCACTTGGCTATTAGAGCTCCAGGATAAGTACAGCCCCCTCTGGATCTTATTATGCCTTCAGGAGACCAGTGAATCTTTTACCTCTATTTATCTATGTTGGACAGACATGACTCTGAGGGCTTATGGAAGAGCTACTTCCCTTCTCAGCTGGAATTTTTGCCTTTATTAACAAGTTTTACTGCCGCTGCGCTAAAGTCATATCACAGGAAATACCTATAGAAAAGTAAAAGTATCTAGTTTTATTTCAAGAACTTTTTACTATAACCTGTGAATGGTGAAAGTGCCGCTGAGACCCGGGCAGAAACTGTCACTTCCGGGTCTCGGCGCTTGTTCACTGCTGCCGGCCCTGCCAGTGACTCACAGTCCGCACACGCTGATAGGCGGAGGGCGCGTTCGCAGTACACCCTCTGCAAGGGTAAACAATAGTCAGCTGACTAGAGCGGTGTCAGCTGATCTCTACCTGACATGGTCTTGCTGTGTGATTGGTTGTGCGGAAGGTGGCCGGACACTGATTGGAGAATGATTTATATTAAAATGTGCAGAGTGCTCCCAGTCATCTCCTGTGATAAGTATAGCTTTGGCTAGTTGCTGGGTGCGCACTGCTGAACTCTGTTACCTGGATATTGACCTTGGCTTGTATTAGACTACTCTTGTCTGTTGTGATTAACCTTTGTTTGCTTCCTGGATTCCCTTGTCTGCTGCCTGGACCGACTACTGCCTATTAACTGGATACCCCTTGTTTTCCGCCTGGACTGACCACTGCTTGTTTACTGGATACCCCTTGTCTGCCGCCTGGACCGACCACTGCTTGTTTACTGGACACCCCTTTGTTTGCCGCCTGGACCGACCACTGCCTGGATATTGGATACTTCTTGCATTCTACTAATCTGGACGATAAGTATACTCTTACCAACTACCATCTTGACTACAGTTTCTTATAAACCATACTCATACTGTCTAAACCAGTGATGGCTTACCTTGGCACTCCAGCTGTGACAAAACTACAAATCCCATCATGCCTCCCCGGATTATGCCTAGAGCTGTCAGAGTATTGCAATGCCTCATGGGACTTGTAGTTTCAGCACAGCTGGAGTGCCAAGGTTAGCCATCACTGGTCTAAACCATCTTTGCTACTGGAACCACTTTGCATACAAACTTTTCTGAACTTCAATATAACTACACCATTATCATCTGCTTAATATCTTGCATGCATATTTGAACTCTGTCAACCATTCGATTGACAAATGACGCGGATAGCTTTTATCCTTCTGAATCGAGGTAATAACCCATTGTGATACTGCTGAACTGTTGAACTGTGTACTACCCTTAGTAGTGGCTTAGTGGTGTATCTGTTGTCTACATCAGCTGGTGTGCCCAGCTCGCCTAAGTCCTAGTTAGGGCCAGCTAGTGGTGTGCCAGGTAGGAACAGGTTAGGTGTCAGCTAGTGGTGTGCCAGGCAGGGACAGCTAGGTGAAGAGCGAGACTTAATCTGGGCACACACACTGTCTCAGTGAGTTACCACCAAGCCTTACATTTACATTATAGATTTCTGTTTGTTTGTTTTTTTTCCCCTTAGATTACCACATGGGGGAATCTGGTTTACCCAACCAAACTGGGATCTTCGTCTGTCGCTGCAGCTGCTATTTTTATAACTTTATAGGAAGGACTCAAATTTTTCAAGAAAGAGGAAATCGAATGCCGTTTTCTAGTGCAAAAAACTTTTTCGTATAAACTTTATTGATACATATAGAAAAAACATTAGAAACGATGTCTTTGGTTCCACATAATTAGTCTTTGTGTTATCAACAACACCAATGACTGAGACCAATAGTAACAATACTCTGGCTTGGTTTGATGTTTTTGTTGCAACCCTTGATTGATGAATGTGTTAAAAGTGGCAACGACACATGTTCGTTTTGGGCAGTTTTACTGAACAATTATGCCCTTCATCAGGCCGTAACACACAGCTATGCAGGGCTCAACTATAAGGCAAAAAGACCAAAGAGATATAAATACATATGGGCATCTGCACCAACCAGATGCACACCAGGGCTTTCCAGGGCGTAATGCAAGAAGACGCTGCTATGCTGGAAAACCTGCAGCTGGCTATTACCAGGCAGGATGCCACCTCAGCTGGAAGCAGGCCATTTGGGTGACCGCGGGTAATGGACAATTTGGGCACTTATGCAAATATCGCCTATTGGGCGCCGAAGGCAGGAATTTGGGAGCCCAATAAATATTGCTTTAAAAATTAGAATGTTATAGTTTTTGTAATTATATTTGATTTGAGAAAATTAGAACAGTATCTTTTTTAAAAGTTTTTATCGTTTTGAAAATTAGAAAATTATCGATATTGAAGAACTTTTTGGTCTTTTGCATTTAACGATATTCCTTTTTTTTGAAAATTATCCACTTCAAATTTAATTACAAAGTTATAGATATTTCATTTTTTTTTTGTACCTAACACATTTTTCTTTTTTGATGCACATGGTTTGTGGTTAGGCATCTTGAAAGGGGGTTTTAGGGTTGGGCGTCAAGAAGGAGGGGGTCTTAAGATTAGGCGTTCGGGAGGGGGATTTTAGGGTTAGGCATAAAGAAGGGCAATAAATGATATCCATCTGTCTGGCTAATCGTAATGGCTTGAGTAATGTCTGAATCACACATGTGAAACAATCATAAGGGTATTCTGTAACTGTAACCAAGCAGTGAACTTCATCACAATCAGTAGCTGATACCCCCTTTCCCATGACAAATCTTTACCTTTTTGAAATAGATCATGAGGGGGAATCTGTATGGCTGATATTGGGGTGAAACTCCTCCCACAGTGTGATGTCAGGACCTAGGTCCTGAGAGTTTCCTGTATGTGAGCCTTGTTGCATTGTGGGAAATAACGGAAGCAGGAAATTTGGGCGCATGAGGCAGGTGGACAAAAAGGGCGCCGCCGTTCACTCCCATAATAAATATCGTTTAATGGGCGGCCAACAGGAAAAAAGGGCGCCGGAGAAAAATAACGTTTTAAAAGCGGCGCCCAGAGACTTTTAATGTTTTATAACTGCTTCTCATGATTACCCATTATTTAATGATTTATAATTTTTTAAACATTATTTTTAAACGAAAACAGTACAATATTTTTTAAAACATTTTTAAACGAAAAACCGCACCATATTTTTTTTTTTAACGTTATTTATGCTTATCACAGGGGGGTCTTAGGTTTAGGCATCACAAGGAGGGTCTTAGGTTTAGGCACCACCAGGGGGGTCTTAGGTTTAGGCACCACCAGGGGGGTCTTAGGTTTAGGCACCAACAGGGGGGTCTTAGGTTTAGGCACCACCAGGGGGGTCTTAGGTTTAGGCACCAACAGGGGGGTCTTAGGTTTAGGCACCAACAGGGGGTCTTAGGTTTAGGCACCAACAGGGGGGTCTTAGGTTTAGGCACCACCAGGGCGGTCTTAGGTTTAGGCACCAACAGGGGGGTCTTAGGTTTAGGTACCAACAGGGGGGTCTTAGGTTTAGGCACCAACAGGGGGGTCTTAGGTTTAGGCACCAACAGGGGGGTCTAGGGGTTAGGGATAGGTACAGGGAGGGTTCTGTGTGAGAGTAGGGTTAGGTATAGCTTTAGTAAAATTCTTATTAATGTTTTATAAAACGTTATTATAAATTTCACTTTTTAAACAGGGAAGATTAACGTTTTTAAAATTGCCGATTTCATACACATTATTTAATGATTTACAACTTTATAAAACATTATTTTTAAACGAAATATAGCACAATTTTTTTTTAAACGTTATTCATGATTATCGTTTAAAATCCTGCGCCCTTTTTTCCCGGCGCCCGTTTTTAACGTACGCGGAAATAACAGCTGTTTCCAACTGCCAGGCAACCAGTATCTGCCTCTGTGCATGTGGAATATCTATAAAAAAAATTAACCTTTTAGCCTACTGTATGTTAGTGGGTGTGGTTATAGTTGGCAGTTGGCAGTTGGTGCTGGCTGTTTTTTTTTTATGTCTGCCAGTAGTAAATATAATGAATGATCTGCAGTCTCACTGTAGATCAAACAGTGTGAACAAATTACATGGCGAACATCAGTACTTTCTTGATCTCTCTTCTATTTTTTAAAAGACCACTCTCGCAAAAAAAAAGTAGGCAGTTAAAATCTGGTGGAACCGAGAGGTTTTGGGCTAGTCCATCTCTTCATGGAGGATTCTCAGGGTTTTCTTTGGTTTCAACAGCATTTCCTGAACAGCAGTTGCAAAGTCTAACTGACAAAATATTGTGCAAGTGAGTAGGGAGGCTGGTATCTTACTATACTATACTATTCTGGCAGTTAAACTGCTGTTCGGGAAATGCTGTTGAAAAAAGAAAACCCTGAGATTCCCCTATGAGGAGATGGACTGTCCCAAAACCTGTCGGTTCTGTCAGATTTTAACTGCCTACTTTTTTTGCGATAGTGGTCCTTTGAAATCTGACAGAAGTTACAGGGTTTGAACTAGTTCATCTCTTCATAGGGGACTCTCAGCAAGGCTTTTATTCTTTATAAAGATATTCCCTAAAAAGGATTTAAACAATGATGCTGGCCAGCTTCCCTGTTTGCTACACAGTTTTTTGGCAGTTGGACAGAGCAACTGCCATTCACTAAGTGCTTTTAAAAATAAATATATCCCTGAGAATCCCCTATAAAGAGATGGACTAGTCCAAAACCTGTCACTTCTGTCAGATTTCTACTACCTACTGTAAGTGACAGCAACATAGGAGAAAAGTAATTTATGGCTCATTTCACTCTGGAAAAAATGTACTTCTTATATGTTTGCACATATTTTAAATTTTAAAGTTTTTCGCTGTAGTGCCTCTTTAAGTAATTTTTCCCCCTCCTACTTTATGCTGGCAGTTGCTCGAGCAGGGCATTCTGGGAAGATATCTGAGGTAATTGTTTGCAGAGGTTTGAGGAGAAAATCACTCATATTTTTGCCTTCACCAGTGTATGTATTTCCCAGCATTACATCCGTATTGTTGTGTAATAAAAGTAGATATGATTATCAAGATACAGACTTCTGGAATGGTTCTTTTATCTGCCTGAAGTGGTCATAGCGGTGATTCTCCACCAGGGCCGGTTCTCTCATGAAGCAAGGTGAAACATTCGCATCAGGCGCAGAAGTTGCAGGGGCAGCATGTTTATACTATGTTTACACTAACAGCATGCAGTCAGAGTAGGAGGAGCGCGAGCTAAAGAGGTCATCATTGGGGAAAAGCAGCTTGTTGTACTATGTGACGAGCCTGACAATGAGTGAGGAGAGGGGAGGCAGGAGTGCAGCTGTGTTCCATTTGACTTGCACAGCAGAAGAAAGAAGGTGACACTGCTGTCCTGACTGAAGAGGAATGGAGTGGCTGACGGTGAGCAGATTGTTTGTATCATACTCACAGCCAGCCAGTGTGCTATTGTGTTGAGCTGCAGCATGTGATGTGAGAACATTAAATGAAGCAGGGTAAATTGTCGGGTACTGTGCGATCATTCCAAATCGGGTTGTGGTGGTGGGGAGGGGGGGGGGGGGGAGCACATCTTTACAAATTTGTCTCAGGCAGCAAAATGTCTAAAGCAGGTCCTGATCTCCGCTGTCCTCGAGGTGTCATAAAGAAACCCCGGGTAGGAGGTTACCAAATCTAGAACTGAAGTCAGTATAGGTGGTATATCCCTGACAGAATATCTGAGGAGGAACAGTGTCTTCTGCCCCAACAGGACCACTACCAGTGTTGCTTGGGAATTTTCACATTGAAAATTCTATTTTAGATTTTGAGAAATTTTCCCAAAATATACAGTACTCTTTTTTTTTTCCTGCGAAAAATCAATTTTGCGACAACGCAGAAAAACAATATTTTTACTGCTACATTTTTTAAAGCAAAAACGGGAAAAAGAAAAATGTTTACTGCGAAAATTGACAAAAAGCATGAAAAGCACCAAAAATAATAAACCAAATTTTTAATGGAATTTTCTCTTGAAAATTGAATTTAACATTATTTTCGCGAAAATTAATGCGAAAACAATTTTGGCATTTTTCGCCATGATCAATGATCATCATTGATCATTATAACAACAACAAAAAAACCTTCTAAAAAGAAGTATGGGGAGGAAATACATGCATGTTTCCTAGATTTAAAGGAGGTATTTGATAAAGTGCCATGTGGGATATGCTAAGGAATGCGTGGAGTGAATATAAATTTACTATTGGGATTCAATGTTTCTGTTGATGCTGCCAAAATTAAATTACAGCAGCCAGTTCAGTATCACAACAATTTCGTACCACAGGGAGACAATCCCGGGGAGGTGTGTTTCCACCATTCGTGTTTGTGCTAATGTCAATGATGAATGATGTGTTTAGAGAAGAACACTTATTTGCGACCATAGGTATCTGGCTAACAAACCTAAATCTGACCCGATTATGAAATGATACAGCCACTATAGCAAAGTCAGATTTTGAACTAAAGTACTATATTAACCTTTAGAGAAATAAAATTGAAGAAGAGAGGCATGGCCGCCAGCGCTAGTGAGACTAAACGGTTATCACGTGAAATAACAGGCATAACATCAAACTGGATGATAAAGACGTAGAGCGAATTCAAAGCTTAGGATATCTAGGCTTAGAAATCTCTGGAAATGCGAGAATTGATGTAGAAATAGATGCAAAATGAGCATCTAGTGGACGATTGCACTGTCCCTTTAGCCAAGAATTCATTTCTAAACAAAGTAAAAGTCTCATCTTAGACATATGGGAGGGTGGCAATACTGGCATGTGTGCACCTACAAGACACCTTACAACCAACACTAATCCAGTGTTACCAGAAAGAAAAAACCCTGTAAGGGCCCTTTTCCACTAGCAAGCGCGATCACAAGCGCAAATAACCTGCGCTTACGATCACGCAAGCTCCTTTTTCCACTGTCGGCGTTCTGCTGTACCGCCGTCGGGAGTGTAACGCAATTGCGATGAGGATCGCACAGGACGGCGATCGCGTTTCAGCAAAAAACGAATCGCGATCGAAGCACCATAGTGGGAAAAGAGCATCGCGATTTACATGTTATCGCGGTGCTCTAGCGATTAGAAAAACGACTGTGATGCGCTTTTTAAATCGGATAACAGCCAGTGGAAAAGCGCCTAACTAGTGTTGGGCGAACACCTGGATGTTCGGGTTCGGGTCCGTTCGGCCGAACATGGGCCAGATGTTCGGCATGTTCAGCCCGAACCCCGAACTCAATGCAAGTCAATGGGGCCCCCGAACATGTCAGTTTTGGGGGCCCTATGGGGTCGCAGGCATAAGGGGGGAGCATGCCCCGATCGCGGGGGGGGGGGGGTCGGAAATTCCCCCATCCCGCGGGGGGAATTTCCGACCCCCCATCCCGCGATCGGGGCATGCTCCCCCCTTATGCCTGCGACCCCATAGGGTTCGGCCGAACAGCGGGCCTGTTCGGCCGGGCATTGAGTAGTTCGGGCGAACCCGAACTAAAAGGCCGAACACCATCAGGTGTTCGGCCGAACTCGAACATCACCCAAACAGGGTGATGTTCTGCAGAACCCGAACAGTGGCGAACACTGTTCACCCAACACTAGCCCTAACTAGGTGTGGATTCCCTCAAATCTCAGGCTCTATTTTAGGCCTATGTCCAGCCTGAGTTCATGTGGGTTCAACCAGCAGCCCCAGATCTGGAGTGAGAAGCTATGCTGTAGCAGGCTTGAACCCTTAAAACTTAGTCATTGAACCTAGAGACTCAGGCCCCTTTCACACTAGAACGTTTTTATTGTGTTGCGTTACCCTTTTTTACCGCCGGGTAATGCTAAGGCAATGAAAGTCTATGGGAAATTTCATACCTGATGCAGTGCAATGTGATGTGTCGTGGAAGGGAAGCATCATTGCATTGCCATTTAACATTCACGGTGAGGTGCAGTGACCGGAAGTCATGAATTGTATGTCAATGGCGCCGCACATATTTTTTTATTTATTTGTAGCTTTGTGGTGTGCATGCACACTTCTGTGCACTTCATATTTCGGCCACAGGAAGTGCTAGAGAGCCTCACTTATAGTTTGGTGTGCTGCCAAAACCTACATTACTGCGCATTGCCGCGGGTATCTGCAAAGCCTATTTTGAAGGAATTCTGAGAAGACGCAATAGAAGCAAATCAGAACTTACCTGGGGCTTCCTCCAGCCCCCAGTAGACTGCAAAGTCCCTCATTGTCCTCTAAGTCCCCTCCGTTGTCCTGATGGTGGCCCCAGTATTGCCGCAACTTTGGCCGAAGATGTGCACAATTGCGCATGCACAGCCCATCCGTGCACCCGACTTGATTACGCGCTCTTCATCATAAGCGACTTGTGCATGCGCGGTTCAGTGTTTCAAGAACCGGGCAAGATGCTTACAGCAACTGGTGTGAGTTCGAGTCAGGTGCGCAGATAGGCTGCGCATGCGCATTTGCACACAACTTCAGCCAAAGTCGGTGCTCTAACGGAGCCGCAGGGGGGAGAATGGAGGGAGCCTGGAGGATTCTGAGAGACCTTGCGGTCTATGGGAGGCTGGAGAAAGGCCCCGTTCACACTTGCGTTTTGGCATGCAAACGGTTCCGATCCGATCCGGATCCGGTCCGTTTGCATCAGGCATGCATCAGGCTGCCATCCGGATCCGTGGGGTAAAAAAATAACAAAATTACCATAAAATTGTTGGGGTCTGCAGAAGGTGCACCTGGTGCACCTGTAGAATCAGGTCCTGCGCTGTAGGCCTCAAGTCCACCTCCGACATACTGCCAAACAGCTCCAGCACATGTTTCACTGCTGCTCCACTCCAGATATGCTGGGCCCATGTGTCCCCATCCGAAATGGCCGCTATAAATACGCATAGGAAGTGGGGTAGAATGTCCGGTGTTTGTCTCCAGTGTGTTCTGTGCTTTCCGTTCCCTATTGGTTTCTATATCCGGATGGTGCAGTCAGGATCCGGTCCGGGTGTGTGGGCCGAATGATCCGGACCCAAAAAATAGCGCATGTTGGAAAAGCCTCCGGGGTCCGGATCCGGTCCAACTCCGTACGGTACGGAATGGACGCGTGTGAATGTCCGCATAGCCTTTGCATTGCTATGCGGAACGTACGTTCCGTTTGTACAGTATACGGTCCGGATCCGGCCCGGCGAATCCGGACAGGGAACGCTAATGTGAACCGGGCCGAAGCCCCCGGTATGTTCAGATTTGCTTTTAATGCATCTGCTCAGGGTCCCTTTAAGCATCGCGGTGCGATGCAATCATTTGATCGCACTGCAACCAAATGCAGGTTACTGGTGTGAAACCAGCCTGAAGGTTTCCTCAAAGGGAAAGCTGAACAAAATGGTGCATTGAAAAGCTGTTCACCATTTTTGTTCAGAGAAAAAAGCTGTATTTATTAATTGTTCCGACAAAAAAAATAATTGTGAAATTATTTATTGAACAGCTGCGTCAAACCTCCTTAAAATATAACAGGAACATGATTCAGCCAGATGGCAGAGCGGTGACTGCGCTACCAGCTATCCTGGCCAGGTGTGTGATAATAAGGCATTCAGATAACAAGACATTCATTTGTTTCCTGCCCACTCCACAATAAATAACTGGAAGCAGGAAGATTAGCTCTCTCTTCCTCCTATTGCTTGAAATAAGGCTGTCTGTGCACAACTGAGACGATGTTTGTTTTCTAGCGCGCATTCATTCTCTCTGTACACATTTATGTGATCACACTCACCTCTGACACTCTTTCTCTCCTCTTTCCTAGAACATATTATGCTTGATTTACAAAACAAAAAAAGAAGCATTTTAAAATTACAACAGATCGCCTTTTGTAACAGCTCAGAATTGTTTCACTTGCAAGTTAAACACTTAAAGGGAACCCGAGGTGAGAGGGGATATGGAGGCTGCCATATTTATTTCCTGTTAAAGTAAACCTGTAACAAACAAAAAGTTCCCCTGGGGGGTACTCACTTCAGGTGGGGGAAGCCTCTGGATCCTATTCAGGCTTCCCCCGTCCTCCTCCCGCCCAGGGCGGTCTCGCTGTGCCCCTCTGCTCCTCTGGGGAAGTCTCGGGAGAGAGCAGTGTTAAGAATCCCAACTCCCTATGGGAGTCATTGGAGTAGTATGAGAGAAATTCTCAATAGACATTGGCCAGTACTCACTGCATCCCCTGAGATTCGTTCTCTGGTTGGAGATTACCCACATTTAACAGCCAAGAGAGCTTCTTCCCTGAGAAACCAATTAGTTCAAAGTGAGTTTAGGAGAACTACCCCCACAACTTGGTTGGGAAGATCAATACCCAACGGAATGTACAGATGTGGACATTGTCAGGTGTGCCCATTGGTAGACCGCACTAAAGAGTTTACCGATTCCCTTGGACAAAGATCCTACCTGATACAGTCCTTTATCAACTGTGCAACAGAGGGAGTCGTATATATGCTCACCTGCCCCTGTGGTACCCATTATATTGGGAAAACAATGCGCCCCTTGCGGGCTAGGATAGGTGAGCATATACGTAACGCTAGAGATCCTGACGATACGACCCCACTAGCACAACACTATAAGGATTTCCATGGAGGTGATCTGGTGGGGTCAAAGGTCAAGGGAATCTATAAACTCAATATCTCACAAAGAAGGGGGGATTTTGATAGGATCTTAAAACAAAAGGAGTGTAGTTGGATATATAAATTGCGCACTTTGGCCCCTATGGGCCATAATGCAGATTTTGGATTACAGTGCTTCTTGTAGAATCATGTTTTCCTTCTCCCCCTCCTATTGAGATCTATCGTTTGTTAAAGTTCTTACTTTGGGTATGGAGAGCCATATAAAATATTAAATATGTTAATGGACATAGGAAAAGCATATGCCCTATAATCGTATGGGATAATCCTTAAATTCCGCTTTTCCCTTTACCTTAGAGACCTGCGTTGCCAGTATGGACCGCGCTGGCTCTTGTTGTTCTGTTTCTCCTCACCTCCCTATACTTAGAGGCATACTATTAGAGACAGCGCTCCGATGTAGGGGGCGGCATCCATGTACCTCAGCCCAATCCCAGGTGGGTGGAGCTGGGGTGATAGATATATAAAGACCATTTCCATCGTACTCAAGTTACACCCTGATGAAGCGCGCATGCGCAAAACTGGTCGGTGGGCTCTGACGTCATATCCACTGGTCAGCGTGCGAGGACCGGCATCCGAGCGATACAGGTTTGCCGGCGCATAAAACGGTTCTCTCGCCGCATGCAGAATACACTGCCGTTTACCTGCCAGTGGAGTTAGCTGTTGGACCGGCATGGACTTCCATGGCTCCCAATCAGTGGAGGATCATATTGTGACACCATACGGAAACTTCTCTTTGAAACAAACAGCGTGTTGATTCTAGTACGCATGGACACATCTAAGGGCAGGTAATGCGATACACACATGCCCATGAATAGTGCTTATGCACATGCTTTCGCAACCTGCATCTATCTTCACAGTTTAACTGGTGACCGCTTATCATTTGCCTGCATTCTGCTTGCTTGCTGACTTTCCTTTAATGCTCGAATGCTTGAGGAACATTGCTGCTAATTACATGCTACTTGCATATCTACTCAAGTCTGCGAATGGGACTTCTTATCCTTTTAAAGGGAAAAGTATATTCTCTCCTCAAATGCTACAATATTAGGAGAAAAGCTGCAAGAAACTTTCATCTGTATGTGAGACAAGTTGAAATATTTCGGTCTTTTGTTGCATGGACCATCACTGGAATCATTTCCATGTTACTCAGGAACTGAATACACGCTCCTTATTGTTTCATGCATAGTTCAGGTGTCCATGAGGTGTGAACCTTTAGATGGGTGCTGCCATGGCTTTATTGTTCATATGACGTCATCCACTAAGTGAGCCTATACTCCTTGCTTGTTTTAGAGTTTCTAATTGTTTGGATGGGGGGTTAATTTGTTGCAATTGCATTCGGGCTGATATCTCAAATCTAAATTTTGTATAAATAAAATTGATTCTTTTTGCACCAATTTATACTCTTTTTGCAAAGTTATTGGTCAGAACATTTTGTGCTCCAACTTTTTATGTCGCTGTGCCCCTCCGAATAGCGGGTGTGTAAATATTTACCTTCCCGGCTCCAGCTCAGGCACAGTATCGGCTCTCTGCTCGGAGATAGGCGGACATAGCCGATCACTGTCGGCCCGCTCTACTGCGCAGGCGCAAGTCTTCTGCGCCTGCGTAGTAGAGCGGATCCGACAGAGATCAGCTATTTCCATCTATTTCCATGCTGAGAGCCGCAACAGCACCCCCCGCTGGGGCCAGGATAGGTAAATATATCAAGCCTTGTCAGACTTGTCAAGTGAGGATTGCGGGGTGATAAAGGGGAGTTTTCATAAAAACTGATCAGTAAAATCCACCACTCCCTCAATTGACATATATAGAAAAAATGGGAAATTCAATCAGATTTTTCGAACAAATAAAAAAAAAAGCTTTTGATTTTTCTGTTCAACTGATCGTTTTCATCCAATTTACATAAAATTGGATCATTTTATTGTATGGTGTGTGACCACATTTTGGCCTTCAGTTCTTTCTTGGTTTTCCCAAACTCTTAGCTTCTCTCTATATATAGCTTTTCCAAGTCATCATAAAGCGGATCCGAGATGAAAAACTAACTGTAACAAGTAACTTGTCTATATATCTTATCTAAAGTTTAGATAGTTTACACAGCAAATCTAGCTGCAAACAGTTTTAATAGAATATGATTATTTCTTCCTGTGATACAATGACGGCAGCCATGTTGTTTGTAAACATTACACAGAGGCAGGCTTATCTGCATCCTGAGCAAAAAAGCCTAATCCTTCCTCCTCCTCCCTCCTCCCCTCTGCCTCTGAAATCCCTGGCTAGTAATACCTCCCCCTCCTCCTGCCCAGACTGAGCTCCCATGAGCCCTTGCTACTGTCTGAAAGTGCCTTGGCTCTCTGAAAACCTGTGGGCGAGGCTTGTTTAGTTTATAGGGAATTAGAGTATTAAAACAAAAACAAAAAAGTATTTGGCTTGAGGAATGCCCTATACACAATAGGAAAGGAACACACTTATGCAATGAGTAAAAGTTCATCTCGGATCCACTTCAAGCCAGCCTTATTTTCAGGAACCTTAAGAGTTCTGAACCGGAGCTGTTTTCCTCGGGCTCCATCTCGTTTAGTCCACCTCTTTTGATTCCCATTTTCTATGTTCTGTTGATTTGTCATTTGCATTTAATCTTGATTTGTTATTCTAAATCATACATTTAGATTTGTATAGAGTCATTAACTGATGAATGTCTCTAAATGGAAACTAATATCCTTGGTAACCTTTTATGTTTTACTAGCATTTGGAAGGACAGATTGTATGATAGATTTAAGGAGTGTAATCTTTATGTTTTTGAAGATATTTTTTATACCGGTACATTCATACCAAGTAAAGTTGAACAGAAGCCCTAATTACTTCCATTATTATATCTTAAGTATCTTCTTCAACTTATTTCATCTTTGTTATCACACTACCCAAGTAGGTAAAGGAGTCTTCAGCATTCCTCTCTGCCACTTTGCCACTAGTATTTACTGTAAATACCCTTTTATTCCTATTTCTTTTGTTTTTCTGCCATTAATCTTGAATTCACAACATTTAACAACTGACCTTCATAAAATACTTGACATGTAAAGCCTTAAAGCGGAATGAAACCCAGCATTTCTACTTAGCTCTAATAGATTATTTACAGCATATTATATACAACCAGCAATTGTTTTATTTTTACTAGAACTGCATTCAAAGGGTTAACACAGGCTTTAGAAGCTTCCCTGCCAGCAAAACTGGCAGCTTCCTTCTGAACTTTACATAATATTATCTTGTGTTTAATTGTATCAAGTAAACAAAGCCTTATCTCACACTGTCCTGTCTCCTGAACAAAGTCAGACAAACATAAATGCTTTCTGATGCTTTCTGATTAAGTTAGAGGATGAATAAAGCAGCTATGAATAAAATACAATGTCAGCTCTCAGAGTAAAATAAGTGTACTTTAGAAACGTATAACTTCTAAATGAATAATAATACTTATGCACAAAAGCAAATATGATAACCGTATGGCATAGAAAAAGTAGGAAAACATGTTTTTATTGAATATTATGTCAGGGTTTTATACCGCTTTAATGCATTTCTTGAATTATATTTATCACATATATGAGTAAACTATACTTCTTACTATTGATATAGTCATTTTTTGCTTGTTTTTTTTTTTTTTTTCAAAGTCGATAAAAATAAATTGCAAATCAGTTCACTGATTTTTTTCCCCAGTATTTTGAAGTGCACTTATCATATCCATGCAACTGCAGTATTTTCAAAATCCTGCTTGGTCTTTCTGAATTTTCAATTTTATTGATTTATTTATTTTGTGAAAAAAAGTCAAGCTTACCTGCAAAAAGAGAACAGCTTTGCTATGTGTTTTCAGTGAATGCACGCTGTATACAGGTCCATAAGCTAGGCATATGAAACAAAAAGCTGAAAAGCTGTAATGAGTAATTTAATAATATTGAATGAAATAGCTTAGTAATAGCTTAGAAGCAGTTCACATATAGGCATTCATTTTTTGTGTATGTGTTCAAATAGAATGAACAATCTGGTGCGGTGTTATGCTGGGAATACACGTTACGTTTTCTGCAAAGGATCATTCCGAATGATGCCTTCGATGATAAAATTCCGACATGTCCGATGTTCCGCTCGATCTTTTCTGCTCGATTTCTCATAGAAGTGAATGAAAAAAAAAGATAAGAAAAATGAGTGGAAGATAAGAAAATCGAGCAGTAAATCGAATGGCTAATAGATTGCGCGCTGAATCGAACGCGCAAAACATAATGTGTATTCCCAGCATTAGATATTAGCAAGTACTACTCGCTGTAGTAGTCTATGGTGGAGAACAAAACCCCAAATAAGTGCTCGATGTATAATAAAAGGCAATAAAGATGCCATAAAATGGACAAGTTTGGCCTGATACAGTAGTATACAGTAGATTTCCTAGCTTGCATGTAAATGTTCCTCTAAAGCTAGGGAGGGATCAGTCGTGTAAAGTTATACATGGAATACCCCATAAATGTACTTGATCAGCAGTCTTCCATGGAGATGATATCCAGTAGATCAAAGGATAGAGAAGGACTGTTTCACAGAAGACTCCTGTTTGGGGTTATGGCAACTGGCCAACAAGGGGAATGAAAAAGAGACAGAGTGAAAGATTGTACATAGATAAGAAGATGTTTATGCGTTTCACGGGAGTATCTCTCCCGCACTGCCTCAGGACACACCAACTACTTTATCAAGTCCATTTCAGGAGCACCCGCACACAGTGTGCTCTCTTTTGTTCTCTCCAATTGCAGGAAATAGGACAGTGGACTTTATGAAGACTCTTAGGCCTCATTTACATATTAGACTATATTCAGCAAATGTGGCCAATCAGGCCCATTTCTGCCAAGTGTCTAGCATGTGTACAGCTGCCCTTATGTGTCAAAAAAAAAGATCTGGAGTGCTGAATTGTCTCAGGTGAGCACACTGTTCCCCTCCTTAACCTGCCTGACGGAAAGCTGCTATTTCATGCCTCTGCTTAATCATTCCTCTCCCCAAAGCAATCGTATGAATTAGCAAAATGACGCGTCTGTATAGCACTTGTTCCCGGCAAGTGTCGCCTGCAGGAGCTGATGGCGTATGCTTACAAACCTCAAGAAAAGAATGCAATGATGAGTAGGTAAACGGAGGCACAACAAGACCAAATACACTTAAAATACAATTTTAAAAAAAGGGAGGTAGCAGTGGTCTTACCTCCAGGTGCACAACAGATAGTCTATGTCAAATACAGCTTTATTCAGACAATAGTACTCAACTTGCAATGCTTTTTGCAGGACAAGTCCGCTTCTTCAGACAAAAAATTATTGTAGAATCTGTGAATGCAGAATTGAGGGCTCGTTGTAATGGCTGCTTGTTGGTGCCTCTGTTTACTTACCTATCATTACAATATTTATTGGTCGCCCTTGATGGAGGTTGGTTACCTCTATTTCCTGATTCTACAGAAGTGTCGTTTTAACCCAAGTTGGGTCAAGTTCAACAACTAGGACGACTATCAAAGATAACTAAAATTCTAAATGTCACATATATGTTTAGTAATCTACTAGCAAATATAAATGATTGTTTTAATCTTTTGATTTATTATGTGAAGAAATATGATATTTACAAAGGACAGTTTTCACTGTGGAGGACTGTGTCCAGCACATCCTGCATACAGAAACAGTCCTTACTGGCTGTAATCCTGTGACTGAAATGTCTTTAAAAGGACAGAAAGCAGAGATATAGCATCAAAATAGTTTGTAAATAACTCATCAGCTGCAGCTCTGTGTGCCTTCTTCCTGTGTCTCTGCTTCACACAGTTCTAAGGTAAATAGTCAGACGATTACAGCCAGGAAGAGCTCATTCTGAATGTTGGGTGTAAGCATCCAGAACAGTAATAAAGTACAGGTCCTTCTCTTTAGATCCTTTTTTGGTAGTTGAAAAATCTCTCAGCTGTTCTCATATAATCTGTGACAAAGCAGTGTGTGTGGGCAGGGCGGCAGAAAAAATAGTTAATCATTTCTCTGTAAATAATGACAGGAAAGTAGCACCTATCTACATGGTACGGTCCTGGTATCGACGCCGACTCAAGAAGCAGGACTCTGATACACAAGGCATTTCCTTCACACAGGCTGTGATAAGAGACTTCTGAAAATCCTTTAATTGTTACTGGCTAATAGCTCTATAGCTATGTGGAATTTACACAATGACAGTTTCTTTGATAGTTGTCCTTTAAGAA